>NW_022983485.1:600000-1096102 GCF_010015735.1 Aaosphaeria arxii CBS 175.79
ATTTATATCAATCTACTTCAATGAGGTGGGAGGCAGAAAAGACAATATCAGAGATACTATCTTCCCACGTTCACGGCTATAATCACGGTATTCTCAGGACGTATTCTCTTCTTCTTCGGGCACCTATTTCATGTGATGGTTGCATTTCGCATCAATATTCGTCATGCTGCAGGCTTGGCTCAACCTTACAAGACCTTGGCTTTACCTGGGTTAAGCTTCGCTATTGACTTGATGATCTTTTGATTTAATCAAAAGATCTGATAGACTTCCGTATCAGACGATCTGATAGTAGTCCATCAGCCTGCACTGTGACGTACTGGGCTTCAATGTTGCTCCAATCTCTGATCTGTGAGTCTTCTTGGTCTCCACTGAATGCATCTACTCCAACTATGACCCCAGCCTTCGAACCCGGCCGCTTGCCACTACAGTTACACGGATGTAGTGCTACGCCGGAAATCACAGATTCGACTGTAGAGACTGTGTCATAATCGTAACTGCAGACCGGCCTCGGGAGGACCCCTCCTCTTGCTCATGGGTACATAAGATCTGCATATGCGAGGGGGTTTTGTGCCAGTCTCGACAGCATTCATTGAGAGAAAACCGCCTTTGATTACTTCCATCGTCATGCAAGCTGCATCGAGTACACACGCCACCTTAGGGTCATCGGGAAAAGTACCTACACTTGACCCTTCTACTTCAGTAGATGTCCCAGCGACATTGCCGGCCATGGCCAGCAGTAACGAGACAGACGAGCCGAGCAGCCTTACAGATCAGACTGGATACGTTAAGCCGAGTAGAATTGTTATGGTGAGGGTCCCTGGCTGTTGCATCGAACGGCGACATCTGACAAACATGAAGATTTTTCTCACCTGCGCAAGCGTTGACCTGGTCGCACTCATGGACCAGACCACCTTGGCTGCAAGCTTGTCATCGGTGTCTCGAGCCTTAGGGTCTCAAGGAGACAATGCATGGATTGCGGGCGCCTATTTTCTGCAAGTATACCCCTGCAGAAGACTAGTCTGGAAACTAACCTTTCCGAAGAACTTCGACTAGCTTTCAACTTCTCTACGGCCGATTATCAGACATCTGGTCACGAAAGACAGTCCTGTTGTGCTGCATGTTTCTGTTCTTCATCGGGTCTCTCGCGGCGTCCTTAGCGCAAACCACGACGCAACTAATCGCTTTCCGGGCGATCACTGGCGTGGGAGGAGGCGGACTGATGACGCTGGCTCAGACGATCGTCTCTGATGTTGTCTCTCTCCGTGAAAGGGGAAAGTACCAAGGGATCTTGGTATGACTGGATGCCATCCCGCACCACCCAAACCATTACTCACACCAAATAGGGGGCCGTGGTTGCGCTAGCTAACGGTATTGGGCCCATCATTGGTGCCTCGCTAACGTCAATTAGTCCTGAGTCTTGGTCAGTTCCGCTTCGGAATTGTCCCCCACAGTATGACAACTAATGCCAAGCATAGGAGATGGATCTTTCGACTGAACTTGCCATTGACGGCTGTTTCGACAGTGGCGATAGTCTACATGATGCCGTTGAAGCGAGTGCAAGGATCCTGGATTTTCAAGCTCAAGGCCATTGATTTTGCAGGTGCATTACTTACACTGACTGCTTCAACGTGCCTCGTGGTTCGTATTCTTGCCACGCCCACTACTATGGAGCAACATCTGATCAGTACTCTGTATAGTTGTCACTTACCTGGGCCGGGATTGACCATCCGTGGCATTCGGCGGCGGTCATTACGCCGTTAATTCTTGGAGTGGTCCTCTTGGCCGCTTTCGTTATTTGGGAAGGAATAGGTCCAAAGTACCCGCTCATGCCATGTAAGTCCGGCGGTCGCTACGCTGCAACAAGTGAACCACCGTCACTGATCACACCTCCAGTGCATATTTTTCGTAACCCCCTAGTGATCGGGATATGCACAACCATGTTCATAAACGGTTGGCTCTTTGTCACTCAGATCTACTACATTCCGGCTTTCTTTCAGTTAGCATATGGTCTCTCTCCCATGAAATCCGGGGCTCTTCTTCTCCCAATAACTCTGATGCAAACCGTTTCCAGCACTTTCTCCGGGTTGATCGTGCATTGGACCGGCCGATACCGGGAGAGCATCATCATAGGTTGGGTCTCTTGGACTGTAGGCCTTGGTCTGTACTCCACTCTTGACACCACACATTTTGACTTAGGCAAAGCTATCGGTTACGGTCTTCTCACTGGATTTGGTGTTGGCCAAACTCTGCAACCGTCCTTGATCGCCATACAGGCAGGCGTCGCCCGACAGGATATGGCCGTGATTACGTGCACACGCAATTTTGTACGTAACCTGGGGTCCACCTTAGGTCTTGCTGTGGCTGCTACCCTCATTTCCTCCAGTCTGCAGTCTCGGGTGACCGGCCAGAACGCTGCTCAAGTCATTGACGATCCTGAGGCATACCTGTCAATGATTCCCGAAGGCGCACGGCAGGCGGCACAAGAAATGGTCCTGTCTGCTTACTCGCAGGGCTTTCGACACGTCTTCTACCTGAATGCTGCACTGAGCGCTTTGGCCGCTCTGCTTGCATGGACAATGATCTCCCACATCAACTTAGACCGGCCAGATGACGCCGCGTTGAATGAGCAAAGAGATCTTGAGACCGCCAAGAAAAGCGACGTCCAGTAAGAAAGTATTGATAGCATTCGGAATATTATCTGTGCCATTCCAAGAACATGGATCAGGTGTTCATCAAGGAACTGGCGAAAGGGTACTACATAAGTCTCACGGGAAACTTTTGTATGAAATCACGGGGACGGGATTGTTGGCTCATCCTCTTCAGGTCGCATGAATGTATATGGTGCTGACCAATGTGTGCGTACCATGCGTGCCACGACACCTCTCGTTAATCATGTATTTACTGGCATTTTTCCTGATCTGTAGGGATCGGTGCATTACAGGAAAAGAATTTCTTGAAAGCCTGGTCGTGCATCTTCAGCCCTCGTAAAGTTTCCTAAATGACCAACGGATATTGTTGTGCGAATTGCCATCAAATTAAGCTATGAAGCTAAGGAGGTGGGGCCGTAAATACCTGGGCCTTACCTAACCATTGCGTGGGGTACGCATTGAAGCCCGCGCCAATCGGCTTCTTTACAACAATACAATACAAATTTCAACAGCACGAGCCAGCGTCGAATTGCGACTGAGAGCTTCATTCGTGTGAGTGTGCGGACAAGGTACCAAGTGTTCTTGACACTATCGAACAAGCAGTTTCTTCCGAGGCTAAGCTGTTCGAGGCAGCATCCTTACCAGGCTTGCATTACGGTGGACTAAGGCAATGCATACTGCACGCCAGCGTTCCGCACTCGTACTGACGTGATAACTTCGTGCATGACATGGATCCTTCGTATTCTTCACCATCCCCGACCGACATGCATTCCATCCGATGTATGCTTGGCAAAGGAATATGCGGCGCAATCTCCTCCATGCGAGGTTACATCTTATCTGATTCACTCGTCTGATAATCTCTTACCTTTTTGAGCCATCTACATCGCCACCATTGATCCTTGGGTTGGGATCTTCGAGCAGACATGCTGCTTGTTTGCTTTTTTCTCATACATGGGGTGGCCCTAATCACGTGCGACACGTCTGTGCATTCTCTCATAGGAATTTGTCGATTTCTACGTAAAAGATGCACAGACCTATCCAGCTCATTTATTATACCCCTTGTAAAACCTTCTCTCACTCTTCATTCTTGAGTTTATCTGCATTCACTTTGTGCCATTCTGTTTGTACCACTCATCATGGACTCCACGATCAATGTGCGCAACCCGGTATCAACTAAGGATATGCATAATCCTGAGGCGAACCATCAATTATCACAAGATGAAACTTTGAAGAAGTTCGAGACGGAGAATCTCACTAGACTTGACGACGAGCGTGCAGAAGATCGACAACTGCTATCGCACGAAGAAGAAAAGAAGTTGTTACGCCGGGTAGACTTGCGTCTTATGGTACTATGTGCAGTTATCTTCATGATTAAGAATGTCGATGCCAACAACGTACAATATATACCCTACCTCTCATACCTAGAAGCCAAAGCACTAATTACCGTCGCAACAGGCTGCAAACGCTCGCATCATGAACAAGGGCACACCTCGGAATATTCTGACTCAGCTCGAGATGACTGGCGACGAGTACAATTTCGTGAACACTATTTACTTTGTTTGTTACCTTGGAATCGTGGAATCATCAAACTGCAAGCATTATTGACGCTGTCACAGATACCCTTCATCGTGTTCGAAATCCCGTCAAATCTGATTGTGAAGAAAATGCTTCCTTCGAGGTTCCAGTCTAGGATAATGGTAAGCTGAAATCGTTCTTGTCAATTACATGTTCTGACCTAATCGCGAAGGTAACTTGGGGCATTGCGCTAGCATGTCATGCCGCTGTTACAACAAAGGGAGGGCTCTACACCGCACGATTTTTCCTCGGACTCGTAAGTATACCTGAGACAGAGGTCATAAATACGCTGACGATATTTCAGTGCGAGGCTGGAATGTTCCCAGGAATCGTCCTTCAAATGACA
Organism: Aaosphaeria arxii CBS 175.79; assembly: GCF_010015735.1. NCBI lineage: Eukaryota > Fungi > Ascomycota > Dothideomycetes > Pleosporales > Aaosphaeria > Aaosphaeria arxii. The sequence goes on from NW_022983485.1 coordinate 604,570, forward strand.
TACTGGTACCGTGCGGATGAAATGACTTGGCGCTTTTTGATTTTCTGTGAGTACCAAATTTGGCATTCAGAAATCTCAAGTGCAAAAAATATATATTAATTGGCCACAGATTCATTCGAATTTTTTGCCAACGTTGTTAGTGCTTTGCTTGCGTTCGGTTTCGACCATATGAATGGCATGAAAGGATTATCTGGATGGCAATGGTAAGTTGCTCCTTGATGCTCTATATTAATTCTGGTTGCTAAACAGCCCCCAACAGGTTTTTCTTGCTGGAGGGAGTATTTACAGTTGCATTTGGAATTTTGATATGGTTTATTTTACCCGACTGTGAGTGATTTCGTCGAGCGAACAATTCAATTTCAGCTGATTATGGTGTGCACTTTCCAGTCCCTGATCAAGCCAAATGGCTTACTGAGAAGGAAAAAGCCTTCCTCAAGGCTCGACTTCCCGCAAACGCTCCACGTTCAGACGAGGTGAACTTCAATTGGAAAGAGATCGTTGAAACCTTGAAAGACCAACGTCTCTGGCTGTTCACACTAATGTGGGCGACCAAGACCGTTGGCTCTTCTGGTCTTTCATTTTATCTTCCTGAGATTGTGTCTACGCTGAAACTTACGTATGCTCTCTCCTCTGTCACTTGATTCACAATGCTAATTCACTGAATCGCAGGTCAATTGCCCAGAGCCAGCTCCTGACTATTCCTTCTTCAGTACTCCCGATACTGCTGATCGCTGGGCAAACCTTCTTGACATGGAAGCGGAATGTACCATATCCAATCATTCCTTTTGTATACATGTCCATTACGCTGATTTGCTACGCGGTTCTCTACACGTATCCAAATGTCGGAGGGGTGTATGCTGCCACAGTCATCGCTGCTTCGGTATCGTTGGCATGGTTCTCTTCAGCATGGCCATGGCGACTTCAAACGACTTCGAAAGCCACGGGCTCCGCCTTCGCCATCGCCTTCTCTAATTCTCTCGGTCAGATTGGGTCAGTTGTCGGGCCACAGATTTTCCGTGTCAAATATGCTCCAAGATACTCAACTTCCTTCGGCATTGCTATGGGTTTCACCGTCATTTGCCTCGTCACGATTGCCTACACCTGGTGGGTAACGAGAGAGACAGAGAGACAGACACGATACATACAGAAGCAAAGGATCGCCGCGGCACGAAACGGTGGATTTATCACACAAGACGTAGATATCAACGCGGACTTTCGAAATCGGAAGGACGGAGCGGCCTAGTTATGCGGACTCGAGCGATATGTTCGGATGCTTTTGTATCGCAAAGAAGATGAGTCAGTCGATAGCTTTTGGGCGAAGCTTTTTGCTTTAGTACTACAGGGGAAGAGTGTGATAGGGGCAACATCTAATAAATGTAAGTAAATACGCGTAAAGATATTGTACATCATACTTAGAACTTCTATAAAGGAATGCTGCAAATTAAAAATCAAGATACCCTGGTTAGGGAGTGCTTTCACAAGGAGCTTCATGGGCTTAGTAAACTTGTGCAGTATCGTGGCCAGGGCACTGTTTCGTGCCAAGACTGATGCAAATCGGCACACCGCTCCCTCAAAAAATAATACATAGTTACACCAGGGTATGTTATACATTGGCAATGTTGCAATATCGAAATATTATCATAATTTACATTTGTAACTGAGAACAGCGTAATCCAGTCTAACGCTTTTGCTATATGTTCTATTATTATTTCAGGATTTCTCTATGATGTCGACATTCTGCTTCTTCTTTTTCGCTCTTCGCCTCCAGATTACAATGGCCAGAGCAACAACTGCTGCAATCGCACCTTCATAAAGGTCAGTATCCTAGGAAGAGACAAAGGAAAACTACTTACCGAGAACACTAATAACAATGAGTGGTACTTTAGCATTTGATGGTATTATTTGCACGGGCGGATTGCCTTTGCTGTCGGCCTGAGCTGTTACTTGGGGTGCGGCGACAGTCACTGTGACGCGTTGCGAAATAAAAACTATTTCGTCCGCCTCAGGCGTTTCCGGCTCCGCTCCAGGGGCACTGAACGATTGAGTGACAGTGACAACTGTCGTGACGGTCGGTGAGTCTTTTCGGGTTGTGCTCGGTGTTAGAAGTGATTGCGGTATACGTAAGGTCGTCGTCTGTAACGACGTTGGGGTAGTTATTGTCGAGGAAGGGCGAAGCGAGGTTCGTGGTAGAAGTGTCCCTTGGACATTCGAAGGGTGATCTGAGGCTGGTGCTCCTCTTGTGAAGGATTCGCTCTGCGTATGAGATGAGGTAGCCTGAACTGCTGGTGAAAGAGGAGGTGTTTTCTCAGCAGCCTGCACGACATTTTCGCGCTCTTGTCTTCCTACAAGCTTAGGAACTTGGATAGGGCAAGGGCGTGGTTTTCGGCGGGATTCAATCATGGCCTTTACCAGCCACGATAGTTTGAAGGAGAAAACAAAGACTAAATAAGTGGTATGCGGAGACTGGAATGTTGGACAGCAATTAAGTGAGCTGACGCGTACGCTATGTATGTACAAGTCGAATCGGGACATAAAGGACATAAAACAAAGTAAGGTCACCATTATCTGTGTTCTACAAACATCAGTGACACGTACGAAGCTTTTGGACCGTTTCACACTATATAACCGCCCGAGCAGATCCCTAGCCAATCAGAGGGTCCACCGATGTAACACGTTCAACTCTGACGAATCTTATGGTCCTCCTTATGTGCAAGCATACGTTTGATGATGATGTTTCCGGTGCGGCTCCTGCTCTTTGTGATACAATTCGGCTCCTTGCATTGTTGAGGTAGGGTTAAATGGCCGATATCTACGGGGCCGAACGTTGCGGTTTCACCTACTCTATTAGTCTTCTCTATCGGTCTCTTGAGATATACTTCATTGAAATAAGTTCTAACCTCCACAAGCACTCATTTATTCACAATCAGTTTCCTATCTTCGTGCGCATCTACAACATGTCTCGCAATCGTTCTTCCTTGTCAGGTCTCCCAACCAAAATAACGAGGCGTTTCACCACTTTAGAAGGGTTCCGGGAGATTGGAGACCTTTATGTTGCGGGATCCAATGTGCGCGTTTTCTCTGTTCAAAATCAATTCGACTCGGAGTTGTATGAAGACGACAGAACCACGAGAAGTTCATTCAGCCTACCAAGCCAAAGACGCTCTGATATAGTGCTTGGACTTGAAGAAAACAAACGAAATCCTGATGACAACGAGGCTGTGACGACTCCTCAGGACACCAAACCTCTTCCCGAAGCGCCCTATCATGTCTTTTCCAATAAAGAAAGATGGGTAGTCGTGGTTCTGATTGGAAGTGCAGGACTCTTCTCAGGCCTCTCGTCAAACATCTACTTCCCAGCTCTGGATGCAATCGCACAGGTATGCCTCTCCTGTCTTCACATGGGTTGGGACTAATCATTTCTTTAGGACCTAAACATCAGTCTGAATTCGGTGTCTCTCACAATCACATCTTACCTGATCATTCAAGGTATCTCTCCATTACTTTGGGGCACCCTCTCAGACACTATTGGGAGGAGGCAAATATACATTTACTCATTTCTGGTGTACATACTGGCGAATATCGGCCTATCTTTCTCCCCAACCTTTACAGTACTATTCATATTTCGCGGACTTCAAGCTGCTGGAAGTGCTTCGACGGTCAGCATTGGTACGTACTTAACATCATTCCCAGCATGAGTGATCCGCTGAACAATCAGGAAATGGCGTTATCCAAGACATCATCCCACCAGCTGAAAGGGGAGGTTTCATCAGCTTCTATCAAGCGAGTGAGTGTCAACTCCGCCCTCGATACTGAAATCATCTTCTCATATGGACTTTAGTTCGAAATCTCAGCATTGCCGTTGGCCCAGTGCTTGGTGGTATACTCAATAATTTCTTCGGCTTCAGGTATTATTTTCTCATCCCCAGAAGAATACCTGGCAATGTCATTGACATTCAACAGATCGATCTTTATCTTTCTTCTCATACTTTCAACCCTTACGCTCGTTGCAATTCTCCTATTTCTGCCCGAAACCCTTCGTAGCATTGCAGGAGATGGCAGTGTGCGGCTCCATGGCATTCACAGACCGTTCATCCGTAGAAGAACAAAGGAATCCCTTTACGACGATCCTAGCACTGCCGATGTTGCACACAATCGCCCCAATGTAACGGCCAGAACTTTCGTTGAGCCCTTACTGCTGCTGAAGGAAAAGGACATCTTGCTCAGTTTGTTATTTGGCGGTACTGTTTATGCAGTCTGGAGTATGGTGACAGCCAGTACTACTGGGATCTTCAAGAGAAGTTTCCACTTAAGCAACCTGCTTCTCGGACTTTCATTCATTCCAAATGGTTAGTCTACTTTCCCTTGCTAAATCCTATGAATGTCTTGAGCCATTATGCTGACTGCCAGTGGCACAGGCCTAGGAACAATCGTTGGCTCGACCATAGTTGGCAACCTAATGAACCAGTCATACGTTCAAGCGGAGGCAGCGTACAAGGAACGACGTGGCCTCGCGCCTACGTTCGTTTTGTCCAAAAAGGCCATACCGCTCGATTTCCCGATTGAACATGCACGTCTGCAGCACATCGGTTGGATAACCGTGGCTTTTATCCTCAGCACTGCTGCTTACGGCTTCTCGGTCGCCTTTGACAACTTGACATCTAGGCCAGGATGGATTGCCTTGCCACTTGTCCTACAGTTCCTGATTGCTGCGACCTCGAATGCGATATTTGCAATCAACCAGACTATGGTATCGGATTTGTGTCCGGGTAGAGGTGCATCGAGCACAGCAATCAACAACCTCGTAAGGTGTAGTCTAGGCGCTATTGGCGTTGCTTTCGTCGAGAAGATGATAGAAAACTTGAGCGTTGCTGGAGCTTTCCTGGGATTGTCGTTGATCACCTTGGGGACCGTTCCGATGGTGGTGATACAGTGGTATTGGGGAAGAGATTGGAGAAGGGAAAGGGGCGAGCGAGGGGCGCGAGATAAAATGTAGAATACGACCACGTGTTTAGAATCTATTTCAAAATCAAATAAATCAAGAATTCAATGAAGCGCTGTTCAAGGAAGTGCTTGTGCAAGAATACCGTCGACCTTCGTAGATCTGCTCCATTATTGAGGCTCAGACAGGTGCTCCATTGAGACGCGTCATCGCTACCTATATACAAGTATCCCTCAGTGGCTTGGTAAATCCGCTAGCCAAGTAAAAGATACCCCGTCCGCTTTTGTCTCCTTCAGCGCACTTGTTTCCTTCATCGCTCTTATCTCTTCGTCTCTCTCGTCCTCAGGAGCCATTATACCTTAACCACAATGGCGTTGCTCGATCGCGCTGCGTTGTCCTATGTGGCAGACTGGATCATCATCGTTGTGTTCTTGGGCATTGCCGGCGCATTTACCATCCTGGAGCCAGTCAAACGCGACTTTTCATTGACAAATGATGCTATCTCCTACCCTTATCGCGAAGATACGATTTCGATACCGCTTCTTTTTATCATTGCCGTGGTTGCTCCTGCCATCATCATCGCCATCGTTTGCGCTGCCCTTGTGCGCATACCACCTCGACCAGGCATAGAGCCATCGACTAAGGCGCATTGGAAGCGCAAGTTGTGGGAATTGCATGCTACATGGCTGGGTCTCGCGTTCTCCCTCACGCTTTCGCTCTTCCTGACCCAGACCATGAAGAACATGTTCGGAAAACATCGTCCGGATTTCCTGGCGCGCTGCAATCCGGATATTGTAAACATGGATAAATATCTCGTGGGCGGTTACACCAGTGAAGCACTCGAGGGCACTTCGCAATTAGTGAATTGGCAGATATGTCGCAGCAAGGATGGAACTGGGGTCGGGAAATCAGAATTCATTGATGGATTTAGGAGCTTTCCAAGTGGGCATTGCACGGGTTTGTTTGTCTCTATCATTTGAAATCTGTAAAATTGTATAGCTAACAACATCGTCTCAGTCGCCTTTGCAGGTCTGACCTATCTCACTCTCTTTTTGGCTGCTAAGTTTTCCACCAACGTCCCATTTTTGAGGTCTGCGCCCGGTAGAGAACCGAGCCACTTCCCATATGCGGATGAGAGAAAGGCATCTGCAGCACCTCCACTGTATCTGTGGGTAATAGTGTTCATTCCCTTTGGGGCCGCCATCTACATTGCTTCGACGCGCTTCACAGATTACAAGCATGCAGGTTTCGACGTCCTATCTGGGTCCTTAGAGGGTGCTGTAGTTGCTTGGTTCGCTTTCCGAGTGTATCATCTCCCCGTTCGTCGCGGAGCTGGTTGGGCTTGGGCACCCCGCCACCGAAACGCAGCATGGGGGATAGGAGTTGGAATGGGCAGCTATGGCATACTCAGCCATTCCAAAACCAATATGCACAGACAGGCTGACGCTGAGCGGGCGGGCGCAGATGGACGGCACACCGCATCAGTCGAACTGCGTGATCTTCGTGCCACCGAAACGGCAGATGGAAGCTACGACAGCCATCGTGCCTTGGTATGATGATACAGTACATGGCAACTGTGAGCACATGTGCTTGAAAGAATGATTCCAATTGGTCGAGGCACTGTTCAGTAAGGCCAAAAACGACGCGTATGGTCGCTTAAGATCAACAACTATTTATGGGAAGAAGGATGATCGATGAACCCCACTGTCGGTAGGAGAGGGATTTGCAAGTGTATACTAGTAAATAGTACAAAATACAAACACACATTTACAGGCGTAGCCTTATCTGGTAGTCAGTAGCATGCTCGTTACAGCGTGACGTCGGATTAGAGTTGATTGGTAGTCCTTGAACAAGGTTAGGCTCCTTATCCGTGCCCTGCCTAAAACCATTTGTTGACGATCTAGACCGAATTTTGCAAACCGAGTACGAATCCGAATACCTACATGCAGCTACAACACGCTTTGACCAAGTGAATAGCAAGGGGGCGTGCGGACAAAACAAAACCGCGCCGCCATCTCCGCCATCTCCGTCATGTCCGGCTGATCAATTAAGCCTGCCAAGAAGATGCTTAGCCCATTCTAGCTTGGTTTAGCCTAGCTGAAGATATGGTAGGCTTCACAACCCTGGAATGACACATCGATCCACATCAACACAGGCCAGCAGGATTGAAAACACCGACTTTTTGATAAGCAACAACTTGTTCGAGGCCCGGAGGACTTACTAGGAGAAGCCGTCGATTACGGTTTTGCGGAGACAACAGAGCTGGAACACGCCTCCTGAGTTCCACAGAATCGAGTTCAGTCAATCTATTTAGATAAGGCACGGACTACAAGTGAATTGCCATTTAACCTTTGGTATTGTGGTATGATATTTCGGGTCAAGAATCTCCCGCGAGGTCTCCCAGATAAAAATACAGTGAAGAGAGGTTTCACCTAGTCATCTAGGTTGTTGTTCTTGACACAAACATGAAGCAGAGGTAGAATGCTCAATTCAATTGACTCCGTACTTGATTTGAATCTACAGGCTGCGTCTCATGCTGCTCGGTGGATCCATCTAAACCGACTTGGCTTTGATTGGTGCTACTCCATACCATGCAACAACGCCGACGCCCACAAAGGCCGCCACGCAGCTAAAGACCAACGCTACGATGCCTCTGGGTGTGAACCCCGCCGGCAATGGTCCTGGGGCTTTGTTCTCTCCTGCCAGATCGAATAAGTCGACTGTATTACCAGCAGCATTACCTGCCGTGGGAACACGCGATGATTTGCAAACGTCCAAGTGATTTTCTGGTATGCCATCCGCGAGCTGCTTCTGAAGTGACAGCGGCGACTCAATCATCGTGGCAACAAGTCCGGATGCCACGTGCCATTCGATGTGGCAGTGGAACAGCCAGATTCCAGGGTTGTTAGCACGGAATCGTAGGACGATATTCCCATTGGGATTTACCAACACCGTATCACGCCTCATTGGGCTCGCGGGAAATGTGCCATCCGTAATCTGACTGGCATCATAAGGACCGGCTTCTTCCTCCGAACGATAGGCAACTTGGAAGGCGTGGCCATGTAAATGGAATGGATGTCTACATAGATGTAAGTGAACAGGATCCATTGTTATTCTGACTGAAGAACGGCTGTCGGGCATGTGGAAGAACTTACTTTCCTGGATCGTTATTGTTAAGTATGATTTCGATAACTTCGTTTTCAGAGAGAACGAATTGATTTGTATATGATCCGTAGATCTCCGGATTGGAAGCATTGGCTCCAGTCGAGAGGGCGGTATACAGAGTCGGAACTTTTGGTGCAACGTATGTCTTATCATTAAAGAAGGCACTGATTATAGGCTATTAGCATAATTCTCCAGGCGTACAACCCCATACAGTCACATGCGGTGATTGTATGAGACAGTAACAGTCGACATGAACGAGCTAACTTACTAGTTCGCGCCATCGATCAGATTGTCCATCTTCATATCCAATGTGATCGACCTGTCAACATGCTGGAGCAGCGGCTCACTATCCTGAGGTACGAGTGTGAAATCGTCGAAGGGCGCGAATTCCGAAATCTCTTTGGCTGCGGGTTTTTCTTTGGTGCTGTCATAAACGAGCCAACCAGTGACATTCGGATTCAGGCCGTCTGGTACGACATCGAACAAGTCCTAATTGAACCGTTATTGTAAGTTCCTCGAATTGTTTGGATTGATGCCAAATGATCTCTCCAAAAAGCACTAAAAGGGCAACGCAGGTGGAAATCGAGACAATCATACCTGATCCATACTCCCAACGAAGGCAAAGTTGCCAGCCGTCGAATTTTTGGTTGTAATCAGTACGCTGTACCTTTGCGCAGCTGTCATGTAGATCATGCTTGCTTCCGTTGGTTCAGTGTATATGCCATCTACCTCAACGATTCTCATAGTGTGATCCTCGAACCACACATACTGGGCTGCGAACGCCCCCATATTCACCATCCTCACAAGATATGTTTTTCCTGGTTCTACGGCCACAGAGAGATCTCTCGTTTCATTAACAAGAGAAGACTGAGGCACAGGCTCAGCGCCAGAAGGATTGCTGATGGATAAAAACGAGTTAAGGAGCGGGTTCATCAGGCTGTGATACCAGTCGGAGAATGTGAGAACAATCTCGGCATCATAGAGATTTTTATGAGGAGATTCAGGATCGTGAATTATGAGCGCTCCGCGTAGTCCGTCTGGATATTGGCCTCTACTATGCGAGTGGTACCAATATGTACCTGGCTGATCGACCTATAGGAATGTGTTACTCAGAATTTCGTCGCTAGTATCAACAGTTTGGACTCACTGTAAAATTGTACACAAAGCTGCTTCCTGGTGGGATATCGCACTGGGTGACGGCGACAGGCCCATCCATATGGGTTGATCCATTCTGATAAATGCCGTGAAAATGTAGACTGGTTGATTCGTTGTGCAGGGAGTTGGTCACATTAATGATAAGGCGATCCCCTTTGTCTGCTGTTATTGTCGGAATAGGCCACTGTCCATTGATGCCGATGACTGGGCGATTTTGGAGACCGTCAGGGTTGGCATAGACCCAGCCAACGTCGAAGTTGTGGTTGATGGTGCTCGCGTGCGCGAACCCCACGAGAGAGTACAAAAGAAATGATGATGTTCTGAAGTATGGGAGCATGTTGCACAAGACAGTGAAAGTATGTCCTCAGAACGTTCGTAGGGTCTCACAACCTGTTGCAAGTAGATCAAAACCCAGGTGTCACCGAGTCTTATCGAACGAGACAAATTACCGTAGATCGAACACTTGGGCCCCCAGTTTTGTTCCAGAGGGGTCAGCAACATCCAACTGGTGTCGCTCGAACGAGGCGGAGAACTATCGGATCATCTGATAAGCCACAGATAAACATGCAGCTTCATTGAGAGCAACCATTCGCCAGACCATGCCGTGTGACACGAAGATCGAGGACAATAATGGACTTTAATGGGATCTAGACCCACGTGTTGAAAGCTCTGCCGTAGAATTACGTGAAATTATTAGTCGCCATTGAGCCGACCTGCGGAAGCTCCTAAGTCAGGACCAGGGAAGGAACATATCATGAGCGAGTTGAGCCGATCTTTCGTCAACGAGCGTTTCTCACAAATTCTTCCACTTGTTCACCACATCTCAAAACAATCCATTGGCCATCAACACGACCTTTTCAAACAATGCCTAACGTCTTTGCTGTTCCAGGTAGGAATGTTCGCGTCTTGGAAACATTCTATGATAAAGCTGACCTTCCCCATTCTTCTTCATTTGCTTTCGCGAGAGCCTCGAGACGAGCATTATTGTCTCAGTCCTTCTGTCATTTCTTAAGCAGACTCTGAGTCTTGAAAATGATGCTGCAATTCAAAGAAAGTTGATAAAGCAGGTAAATTTAGGTCAATGCCCACACAAATTTAGATTCTGACAATCGTTAGATCTGGCTTGGTGTTGGCCTAGGAGTGATCATATGTCTCATTATTGGCGCGGGTTTAATCGCTGCGTTCTATACTGCGGGTAAAAGAGCCTTTGATGCCGCAGAATATCTCTGGGAGGGAGTCTTTGCCATCGTCGCCTCCATTATCATTACAATCATGGGAGCTGCCCTGCTACGGATAAACAAGCTACAAGAGAGATGGAATGCTAAACTCAAAAAGATTTTCGAACAAGACGATACGTCAAAGCTTCCGGTATCTAGTCGATTTAAGAAGTGGTCGGAAAAGAATGCGATGTTTTTACTTCCGTTCGTCACGGTTCTTAGAGAGGGCATCGAAGCCGTCCTGTAAGCAAAACCACAATTCTATAGTGGAAAGACACTGACGGATCATAGTTTCATTGCTGGCGTTGGAGTTGGTATGCCAGCAACATCGTTTCCCTTGGCAGTGTTCTGTGGGCTCGGAGCTGGTATTCTCGTCGGAGTCCTGATTTACAAGTAAGTTGGCTGTAGGAAACAAATTCAAGCTTTGCATACAACTCACATCACCAGGGGCGGAAATAGAACCTCTCTCCAGATATTCCTTGTCGCTTCTACATGCTTTCTCTACCTTGTAGCTGCTGGTCTTTTCTCGAAGGGTGTTTGGGACTTTGAAACCCATCAGGTTTGTCTATCGATACCATAATATTACCTTGGTCCTAACGATCCCAGTGGGTCAAAGTTGCCGGTGAAGGCGCTGTCGAGGCTGGAAATGGCCCAGGGTCATACGATATCCGCAAGAGCGTTTGGCATGTAAATGTGAGGGTTCTCCTTGACTCGATGTTTACTCTGAGCTAAAAAAATTATAGTGCTGCAGCCCAGCAAGCTACGGAGAAGGCGGATGGGGAGTCTTCAACTCCCTGTTTGGTTGGGAGAATTCTGCGACCTATGGGTCTGTCATTTCCTACAACCTATACTGGCTGGTTGTAATCATCTACTTTTTCTGTCAAGGATTCAAGGAAAGGAAGGGCCACTGGCCACTGCAAAAGGCTCCTCAGCAAAATGAGGATGCTGCTAGCGAGCCTGTTGTCGTACACGAAACGCCAGTCACGAAGCCATAAGGATGGGGAGATCGAGCTGCGGTTTGAATGTTGCATTCAGCTCAGCTCGTCACAAGCTTGGAGACAATTGTCGGATCCAGATCAGAACGTTGATCAAAAAGTGATACACATTTATGCATACAGAAACACATGTAGTTTCATAGTTGGCTCTTGCAAACTTGCTAGCACTTCTCAGTGTTAATGATAAATACTACATTCATTCAATGTATATACTCGTATCTGACGAGGAAATACAACTTTCAGCAAGTGATAATGTTTTCCTTTGGCGCTTTCTCTCATTGCTGGATTAGCCTTCAAAAAGTTGTCCAGCTTCTATTCTGTATTATGAATCAACTTTGGTGAGTAAAAGTGCTCATGGAAATGTCCTTGATCGGAGCCTTCTGTGAACCCGACAAAAGCACCTCATTCCTTCTCGGGGTCATAGGTACTCATGCTTCCAACCTCCTCACATTGCGCGGCCCATTAGGCCCTTCCTCAAGTCTACTTCCTCGAAACATGTGCTCTTCCTAGCACTAAAGCCGACGCATAGGCGTTGTGCCGTTTTCTGAATTCCGAAAATTATCACCTGCATGCTAGGGAGCTAGTAGTATGAATCTAATGCATGAACAAGGGTTCTGAGTTTATCAGATGTTTTGTGGTGAGGTGGACCTCAGAGTTGCCATCCGTACCCAACATGGAAACGAGCGCCACCAAGTCTCCATTCACTATGACAAGCACCAGCGCTAGTAATAAGCTTCTTCATCAAGCATCGGCATGCTGGATCACCCTTGCAAATAGAAAAAAATAATCTTCCCTGCAAACACTAATGCAACTATCGCTAATATGCGAGGTTGCGGGTCTAGCTCGACATGAAAGAGAGTTGCTTGCTATCAAGTATCGTGCGATTGAATTGATGTCGGGCATTAAGGCAGTATCCGCTTGAACTATGAACAACACATCTAGTATACTTTTGGTACCGTTTATTCGAGGTTCACTGCCGCGGAATTTAAAACTCAGGCGATATCGCTGTGACATTTGGGCGAATTGGCTGATCCTGCTGCAAGCTCGCCGACCGGCCTCTTCGCGCGATTCTTCCCAAAAAGGGTTTTAGATCCGGCGCAACATCAGATAAATCCAAACGCTCTACGGCCTTCTGCAGAGTCAGTCAGGATGTGGACCCCCAGTGCCTAAGGATATGAAAAGTTCAAGCTCGTGGAGGTGTGGAGAGATACTGGTTCGGATCTAACCCCAACTCGGGGTCACTTTCCAACAAACTCTAATCCTGACATGTTCCAACACCATCGGCATGCTTCTGTGTGAGTAATCTGTCACTTTCAATTTTGTGAAGGCGCTCAAATGCACAAGACCTACCCGGGCGCTGTGCACGCAGTTTATGCATTATCAGGGTAGTCAAGATGATCAAGTCGACAATCTACGGAGCGGGTACTTTCATGTCGCGTATGAGACATTTTACCATGTTTAATTTTGGTCTTATTATGATTTTTTCTATCTATTGTTTCGATAGAAACACCATGGATGGACTAATCACCTTGTCTCTATTTCCAATGCCATTATAGTTTGAGACCATCTGGTATGATGGGTGTCTGCTCACGGTAGTGAAAGGTAGGTCAAGTTCAGTTCCTGTTAAACATGAGTGCGGAAAACCCAAGATACTCTTGTCTTTCGAAAAAAACATTCTTGATAGCCATTTCAATATTATCTATTGGGTAAATACCGTCTTTGAAATAAGAGTAAAGATTTTCTATTGCAATAAATAGAATCGGTTCATGAGAGAACAATCCTCCCTTGAAGACGAGCCCTATTACCATCGAAAACATGGAAATCGACTCATCCAGCGGACGACCATTGATTTAATGATCAAAGGCAATGGTAGCATCTGCCTTGAGAAAAGCCGCAGCCTTTTGCTACAAAAGTAGCCGACAATTCTCACCAATTCTGACGTCCAGAGTGACTTTGACCGAGCGTTACAATGGGTCCGCAAACCAATGCTGCTCTGAATACCTTTCATGAGCATTTACATCATGAATCCACATGAAAGCCCCCTCTCCGTACAAAACACCCCGACTTGAGCTGTAGATAGATGTTTTCTCACGATGATTCCATGCTCTGTGGCCTGTTCACTCAGAAGACCGTGAATTATGTAGAAGGAGAGGACATCATCACTCGCACAGCCAAACAGAACCACCCATTTCTCGCAGGAGCTTCATCCGCGCAGAAGTCGATAATGCTGTCTTCTTCATTCACAACAAAGAAAGGTGTCATTACTTTTGACTTCTTCCCGCTGGCCTCTATGCTTGCCGATATTGGATTTTGTGAATTATCTACGGCAAGAGGCTTGCTTGCATAGAGATGCTTGATAACCGAACGAAACCAGCCTTCAATCATTGTGACAAAATCGCTTCCAAACTTGATTCGTTCGAGCTACTTTCGAGCGCTTCTTTATAAAGTGCGTCGAACACCATAGCTGTGGAGAATCCTGTATTTGCATCAACTTGTTATTTCCAAGCACAAGATCACAGATATGACACACTGTGAGATTCATGCGGATGACGATCTAGAAGTGAGCCCGACGCAATGACGGTGGTTCGAAACTCAGTCCGTTCAAATGGTGACTTGGTTTACTTTAGAAATGCCTCAAAATGTTCATGTCAATTGAGAAAGTCTTATACACGCGAGGTTCCTTTATACAATCATAAGACTGGCATGAAGATCTATTAAAATGAGAACTGGTGATGATGAAGAAAGTAGTCGTGTGCGTGGTTGTAAAGGACACTTGTGATCTTGATAAGGGTTGTAGTTATAAGATTTGATATTCAGTCGATATTCTCGGAGGTAAGGGTCAGATACCTAGATGAAAGTCCCCTTGATCTACTCTTCATATATGAAATTGCCATGCCGTGAACAATTGTCCACGACTTCGATCACCTCCTACACATCATACACATCCCTCCACTCCAATCTATCTTCACAATCGTATGCATAAAACCCATCACACACAGACACACAGTCCAGTCCCAACAGTCATTCATCAAACACATTTACAAAGAGTCTCTCATGATAGTCTTTTCCAGAAATAAAACAGCATTACAATCTTCCTCATAACTATTTGGTATCACGCGCAAAAAGCGAAGGAGCGTCATGGTATCTGGCTAAGGTTCCAACTCCCACACACCACTCCGTTTACATACACCCAAAACCCCTGCAACCCCCATAAAAGTCGAAAGATGAAAGTCAAACATAATAACATGAGATTTAGAAAGAGAATGGAAAGAAAAGAAAGCACCCAGGAGATCCCAACAACATCTAGTATAAATCGGGGGCCTCACGAGAGGGGGATGAAATCCCAGTCGCTGCCCATATTGTGAAGGTGAAGTGATGCATGCCATCCGACGTTGAATCCACTCATTCCGGGACGGAAAACTACATTGCAAGGAGACCATACATGCCATCATCGTTTGTACAATACAATCGTTAACGAACCAACAACTGATCATCAGTAGAAGATCACGGGTCTGCACTTTTGGGGTTCACCAGGTAGATGTCTGGCACCTTTGGCACTTGCGGAGATTTCTGCAGCGCTTGTTTGATGGCCTCGCGGCTCTTTTCCCTCTCCTTCGGGTCGCCTCCTCCGCCTGTTAGCCTGCGCATGCCGCTTCGGAAGCGGCTGCGGGTGTCTTCTCTGATGGGCTTCATCACGTTTTCCAGACTGAAAGTCTTGTCTGTGGCGGTGCCTGCGCTGTTGCTGCGTCCCGTGGTTATCTCGTCATCGGAAAAGGGCTCACCCATTTCGTCCAAGGTTGATGATAGACCTGGCGAGAGCCGTTGAGGTTGATTGGAAGCAGAGGGTGAGGTGATGGAACGGGAATGGAGGCCAGGGCGAGCAGGTGCTGTGAGAGGGGGTTTGGCGTTCGCAAGAACCGAAGGCGCGGAGGTGAAAGAGGTGAAGGCTCCTGGGGTCATGACTCCAGGGTCCCTAGATGAGGAGAGCTTATGATCGGTGAACCCGCCCTGGAACGAAGTGACGCTAGCATTTCGAGTCAAGGATTTGTGCAGGATCGGGGCTGTCTGCTGGTCATAGAGATTCTCCCGCGTGTTGAGATTTCCTGGCAGCGTGGAGAATGAACCGTTACCATAGCGGCTGTTGCCAAAGACCGAGCTGTCGGGCAGATCCGTAAGCGTTTCAGTATCGTCATCGTCTTCGAAGAAATCATCGAGACTGTCCAATTTCATCACCAGCTCTCCAATGTGGCTGTCACCACGGGTATCCTCGGACGTCATCGTAGCCGTGCGGTAATCCGACATGGGGCTGAACGGGAATTCGTCCTGTCGGAACTCGATCTTCGGAGTGGCAGCGGTGTCTACATCTATGTTCTCTGCGTTTGCGCACGTATAGAATACGGCGTGGACGTTGGATCGTGTTGATTGCGAATGATGCGCAGGAATTGGTATCGACCAGCCGCTCGCTTCCGGGATGCCGTATAATGACTGCGTCTTCTCGTATTGTTTCTTGAAAGCACGGCTACTGTGAGAGCCAGCCATGCTCATGCGCAGATGTTGACGCTCGAGAGGGGTGGGAGCGCTAGTGAAATTCATGACGCAATCCAGGACGGCCAAAGCCTGGGGACAGAAATCGGTTTGTAGAAGTCGGAGAAGGGGCGATATTAGATCTGCCCCCTTTGTAGCAATCTCTGGTTTCCGCATGTCTATCTCCGGAATGATAACACAGAGGACTTCCATGGTGTTGATCTTCATCCAGTCCAACTTGTTGCTGAGTAAACTAAGCAAGAATACCAGGCTCGTGAATTCCAGCTCGGGGAAGAAGGACGACCGGATCGCAGAGATGACCTGTGCCACAAAATCCTTCTCCGCTCTGTATCTCTTGTTTGCGAATGCAGTCAATGCCTGTGATAGATCGACGCAGTCGTATGACTCGGCTACCTGTGACAAAACTTCGGCATGGGCAGTCACGAAAGGGTCCTTGGTGGCCTCGTCAAACGAGCGCAAGAACCTGGGCATATTGGCGAGAACAGTATAGACAAGGCGGGTATCGTCGCCAACGATGCGGCTGGGGGGAAGGATTACCAGTCTCTCGAGAAGGCGCAGACTTCGATCTAGACAGACACTTGATCGTAAACCTTTGTATATGAGAGGGGCAAGACCTTCAAATTGTCCCTCCCATTTTGGAGGACAATTGATTTCCAGAATCTCAAGTAGGGCGGGGTTTCCTAGATCGATCTTATCCATGAATTTGTCTAACATGCGCATGCTCTCCATAAACTCTCCTTCATGTATGGTGTCTAAGCATGCGCATGTTGTCCAGAAGAGCTGAGGGTATTGAATGAGGTCATCTGGTGTCAGTGCCTCGATAATGACTCTGAGAGTTGTCAAAATCTCCATCGAGAAGAATTGAATATCACTTTCGTCATCCGAAATTGTATTGGAAAGTCTCGCCAACATGTCGGAGAGCATCGGCTGGTCAAGTGTACTCAGTATGCAACGGAACAATTGGAACGATCGACAAGCGAGATGTCGCACTGGACAGGAGGTCGCCCATTTCAGCGTGATCTTCCCCCATTTCTCCCTCAGACCTGGACAAGCATATTCCATAATCCTGAGGACTTCCGTTGCGACATAGGCCATGGCCTCGGGGACCTTTGCGCCCGAATCCTCTGAGTCTTTGCCGTTCTTGTCGTCGTAATTCCAAACGACCTTGGGATCGTGCCGCCTCACACTCTCGATGAAGTCCTCAACGGACCGTTTCTCATCCGAATCTTCCTCAAGCGAAGATATGACTAGCCCATGAATGAGGTGGATTACCATCTCTCGAGCTTGATCTTGAACAACCCCTGTGTAATGGTCCCACAATACCAAAACGACCTGGAGCAAAAGTGGCACGTGTTCGGCAGAAAGCTGTAATGGAGGAATGACGAGATCAACCAGTAGGATGAGACATATCTGTCCCAAGGCGAAGCCAGATTGTTTATTGCTGGTGGGGAGGAGCGCATTCAGGTCTGCGAGATAAGGCACGTTGCCAGCGTCGGCGGGCGGTGGAACAGGTTCGCGCTTCTCGGCCACCATGTTGCGTGGATTGATCTGGAGCAGCAGGAACTCGATGACCTTTTGTCCTGATATCGTGCCCGACAAATGGACGACAATCTGTTTGGAATAATCAACAAAGTTTTGTTCCCGCTTGTCCAAGCAGAGCTTTATTATGAAGTCGAGTATCGTCTGCACATTCCCGCCATAGGGTCCGTTGGCGAGGGCTTGCCACAATGCTTGAATCTCGTTATGTAATGCGTTACTACACCGCACAGTGATCTCAAAGAGATTGACGAGCAGCATGTACGAGTTGGCAGTGGGCCCTCCTTCAGGAAATACTTGTAGCTCAATGGATTGAACCCAGGGAAGCATTGCTGCGACCATGTTGCGCTGGTGATCTGGCTGCAATTCCTTGAAGTAGTACGAGAATTGGGAGAACACCAGGAAAGCTAGCTCAGAATGTTCTTTTGCAAGCCTGCAGGACATCTCGAACTGTGCGGCTTTGTAGACTGCTATTGTCTTATCCGAAATACTGATGTCGAGATCTTGTAGTTTCGAATTTTTCTGTTCCCGGGCTTCTAGCACTCTCAGCAAGCGCGCAGACTTCATCCGCAACTCGTTGTTTTCGTGTCCCAATGTGTATAGCCCCGCGCTGAGCACCTTCCAGTAAGGTAGTGCATGGTCTTCTCGTTCAGTGAGGACTTGGGTAACGACTTCAAAATAGCTTTCTAGAGATTTGGCGAATTTCGAAAGGTAACACATCTCTATCGCCCGTTCGAGAAGATAGGTGTGTTCCCTGTTGTGGATAATGAGGTTCTTTAGTGCGCGTCGGCCGATTGCATGAGTGCGATCACTTGCATTCTCAAAGATGCTATCGATCCAAGACAGCATGCGACGGACGTCGAATTGGAGATGCACCTTGCTGTCCGTGGTGATGCTGACTGGCCCACCGCATAGTGCAGCCATGGCGCTAAGGGCCGCAGTCCGGAGATCGCGCTTTTCGATCTCCATGGCAGCTGTGGCTATGCCTTTGTTTCCCATCTCTGCCTCTCTGTCCAGCATGGAGCGTCTCATGTGTTCTTCGCGCTGACGTATTTCGGGTTGATTGGCAGAATAACCGCACCAGTCTTCCATCAACGTGAAGGCAGCTTTTCGTGCTTGGAATGGCATCCACTGAAGCGGATCCTGTGTTTTGTTGATCCCTTCGAACAATACCTCTACGAGGCCACAATAGTGGGTCCGCAGCTTTTGGAAGTTCCATTCATTCTGGACGTCTGTGTCGCTGAGGAATATGCGCAAGTCTTTTGTGTAGTTCATGAGATTATTAAGGATCCACTCGTCATTGTAGGCTTCCGGTTCCTTGAGAAAATGGGAGGTGAGCTTGTACACATGAGTGATCTCGGTGCGGAGATGATCGGTACGACGATTTCGACGCGGACTACTGATGGTTCTTGTGTGCATGCCTAGACGTGACTTTGCTTCCTCTGCACACGCTGCTGCGTGACCTTGAAGAGATTCCAAGAGCGTCCGGTACAGATTCATGTTGATCGATCCTAGCCCCACAACAGCAGCGTCTCGTACTGCTAAGTTATCGGTTGACAGGAATGGGAGCACCTTGGCAAACAATTCTGAAGCGGTGTATACCTTATTGGAGCTCTTCTGCGAGGACTTGGAGCTTTTCCGGGAATGCGCCACCGGGCTATGGAGTGCGACTTGGTTGCTTTGCCCTAGGTTGGTGAGGGTAGTGAAAGCAAAGATGAGATAGAGCTTCCATTGCTCGACTATCATCTCGGGGGACGTAGTTGCGAGACGACTGCTGTATCTTCCACCATTGGAATCGAATGCGGAATATGGACCAGTGCGGTGTCCTTCAATTAACGTTACCAGAGTTTTATGCATCTGAGCAAGGCGTGCGCAGACTATATCGCGAGTAAGGGTGACGGCGAACGGGCAGCCTTCGAAACTGAGTCGTATAAGATTTGGGAAAATCTTGAACCAAAGGGTGGAGTCGTAAGGGACGTCGCTGCTGCACAATTCGACTAGAGTACTTTGAACATTGCTCTTCCTCATTCCTCGCTGTAAACGACTCCGTTCGGCGAGCGACAGTTTTTCGAGGCTGATATCCAAAACCTTCTGTGGACTGTCTTCCATGACCCGAATCACTCTCGAGCTACTGCCTCCAAGGGCGATATCAAATTCGGTGACAAGGCGAAGGACCGTAACAGCGTAGGACCGGACGCGACGAGATGGGGAACACAGGAAGAACAGGCCATGCGACTCGACCTCGTCCACATGGGCCCAGACAGAGGAGAGATCGAGATGCACTCCCCTATGGCCCGAGGTACCATCATCAGGAGTGTCGAGCGCCGCTTTTCTTGTCTTCTGTTTTATTTCCTCAATCCAAACTTGGAGCAGTTCCACGTAAAGTTTTAGTGTACTCTCTATGTGACCCGGTCCCAGCATTCCACCGTCAGACATGGTAGCATAGCGGTCATCAAAATTGAATATGAATCTGGCAAAGCCTATGGTCACTTGCTGTGCATGCGATTGCCTTGCAATGGATTTTAAGGACTGTGCTGATGACAGGGCGATGTTTTTTTGCACGTGGGCAGTCCCCGTACACAAAAGATTGATAAGCGAGTTGAATGGGATATGAGGAGACAAGCATCGCGGCAATGCCTGTACCGCAACATGCAAGAGATCATAAAAGCTCTGGCGAGGGTCGGCGGATACCTGATGATCGTCGCGTCGGGCGAAATTAAAGGCATCGGACATTGGAGTTTTTGGAGTTGCGAGTGAAAACTTC
The DNA here is from genome assembly GCF_010015735.1 of Aaosphaeria arxii CBS 175.79. NCBI lineage: Eukaryota > Fungi > Ascomycota > Dothideomycetes > Pleosporales > Aaosphaeria > Aaosphaeria arxii. Next base: position 624,886 of record NW_022983485.1, read on the forward strand.
TCGTCGAGAACGGCCTGTCCGCCAAAGGCATTGTCGCAAATGATAGTAATCTCTCCCAGAATCTTGCAGAAACGCACGTAGTACTCCTTGGCAACCTCAGCAAAGCCGGTGAAGTTGACAGGTCTGGAGAGTCGCTCATCCTTGAGCAGAGAAGATTTAAGTTGCAAGTGTTGCATTGGCTTTGAATGGGAAGGCAGCGCGGGAAGACCGGTGGAGTCTAAAGATGGATCCGAGTCGAAGGAGACAGGAAATGGTGGCTGTGCGGTGTTCTCCAAATCCGACACGATTGCAAGGAAAGACCGTATGCCTATAACCATGCGGTCAGGTTCGAGGTTCTCGGCACGCAGGTTGTGCCCAGACAAGAAGACATCAGCGTTCAGTAGAGGAAAAATCAGCGTCTTGAAACAAAGATCTTGGAACTTGTACCCAATGATACGCGTAAGTTGAATCAGTGGCTCTGCGATTGTGGGCTCTGTAGACAGGTATGACCTCTTCCCTGGCTGGAACACCATCCGGATTATTTCCTCGAGTTTGCGTGCAGCGATGTTGGGCGAATCAGTGTTCGTTCGATAGAGGTATGACCACACTAGCTGGCACAATCCCCGAAGAGCAAGAGCCCTCGTGGCACGCTCTTTAAGCCTGGGCTGTGTAGACAAAGCAAGAGCCGACCACTGAGTGGTGATGTTCTCGGGAGGTGAGGCACTGAGCAGGGCGCACATCAGCGGAAACGCCTCTTGCCAGTGTTTTGGTTTGCCAAGCAGAAGGGACACTCTTGGTTTCATAGTCTCAATCACTGCTCTCCATTTTTGACAGCTGAGGTTCTCCGCTGGTGTGTTCGCGGCAATGCGTATAAGCAGCTCCCGGAGAACCTGGCAATATGCGTACTTGATAGTCTGGCCGTGTACGGTCGAAAACAGTCTGGCTAGTGAAAGCATGTAATCGCAAGTGCGGTCCCAGGCATCCTCTGGATGGGACCTGACTTTCATGTACCGCATGGAGCGAACAAGAAGGGCCCCCTTCGTCTCTAGCTCTCGGCTGAATTGGGTTTTTACGGCAAATTGGCTATCGATGGTTTTAAGTTCCCCGATGTACTTGTCGCGAACATTGTCGAAGACGAGCTCGCTCAAAGCACCCAAGAGCTGGCCATAAATAACCCAGTTGGCATGGCACAGTGGTGATTCCTCAACTAGTTCAGGTTCGACGCTGATGAGCTGTCCGTAGAAAAGCCCAAGAAGACGGTCTGCCATTTCCACCGTCAAAGACTGCAAGTCCGTTTGGGTTATGATTTCGATAAGAACACGGCAAAGTATATATGTTGAGACAGTTGAACGTTGCTCTGCTTGGGCAAGCACTTGTTGTAGGACAAGGATATTTTCGGGGCTTGAAGAGATTGATCCCGAGCTCGCATGGTCTCCTACACTTTGAACAGGTTCGGTATTGCGGCGAGGAAGAACCGTTGGGGGAAGGGAAGCACCTTGTCTTGCCTGCCTTGAGAATTAGTAACAATCACTGTCGTAGAATATGTGTACTCACGCTGGCGAGCTTCAGCCTCTGGGAGTTTGCTTCGTCGCTTTTTGCCTTCCGCCAGTGCATTATCGTATCGATGAGAGGTTTTGGTTTGTGGCGAGCAATATGGCCCAGGGCGGAAATGAGTTGATCGAAACTCGGATCCACGCCTGGACCGCAAACCTTTTCAACATTCACCTCTGGTTGTCCACGATCCGTCATGCACTGTTCTATCATCTTTGAAGTCTGGTCCATGAACTACGGCAAACACTGTGTTAGCACCTCAACCGATGGAGGAAACTTATCCGGATCGACTTACCGAGTTGAAAAGATGATGCAGGGCATATTCGCTCACTGTCTTTGTCTCGTGGGGATGCTGGTGGTGCCGAGATTGCGACCGGTGGTGGTGATGTCCCTTCCGCGACGAACGACTGAGGCCCCGCTCTGGCTTGCGTACGGTTGAAGTCTGATTCCCGGTGCCATCGTGGGCACTTACAGGAGATGCCACGCCTCCTCCTGAGTGGCCATTGGGCGGTGCCGACACGTTCTGTAAGCCGTTGGCCATGGAGGCCTCGGTGATGTTCTCCTCCGCCATTACTGGTCCATCGAGAGAGCCAGCGCCGCTGGCGGCAATGATCTGCGGACTCAGCGGGCTGGTGGCAGGAGAATTGACGAAGCTGGTGTTGCGGGAGTGTTGAATGCCATGTACGATGGAGGTATTACGGTGGTGATTGTAGGGAAGGGAGGGTTTCCGTTCGAGGCCCCGGTCAGGGCTCGAATTGCTACCGGGTATCAAGACGACAGGCGTTTGCGAACGCGGCGATATTGTACGGCCGGAGGTGGTCAGCGCCCGCCCTCGTGTGACAGAAGATTCTCGGGAGGGAGCCGATGGACCAAAGGAAGCGTCAGTATGGTGCGACGTATTTCGAGCCTGCTGGGCGGGCTGCGCCAGTGGGGAGGACGCTGCTGCAGCGAGTCACAGGGGTCAGCTCAATACAAATACGGAGTGGGAAAGTTTCAACGTCCAGACAAGCTCGGCGGCGAACACGGGAGAGGGGCGGATATGCACAGATGGTTGTTGACAAACAGTGCACTCCTTCGAGCCGTGCCTAGGGATGGCGGCGGTTTTGGAGATTCGACATATGAAGCTGTTTCTGAGGGAGGGGGCTTTTTGGACTGGGATGCGGATATGGGGGCGTGTTGGAGAAGAAGAAGGGGTTACTCACACATGTTGCCGGCATCTCACTTGTCATATGCGCGCAGCAGAGTTGACAAGGAACAGCAAGAGGTATGATATGTTCAACCGGTCGTCATGATGGTGATGCGGAGGGGGGGTTAGATTTCTCGGAGGGAGCGGAGGTGCGAATATGTAATGATGTCTAGGTCGGTCGTCTTTTAGTTTTCAACAATCGACCCTTGCGGCTTCCAGGTCGGTTCCTGGCACTAGACCGCTTTCATAGGTCATGATCGCTGTTTGGTGGTGGGCGTAAGGCTATGGCGGGCAATCCAACCGGAAGATCTGGGCTGACGGTCATACCTATAGTGTATACATATAACATCCTCGTGAGACTTCATCAGCTTACCATAGTCAAGTAAATAATGTTAAATGTGATATGATGTATGTTATAGTAAAATTACTGCGGGTAGATCTAGGGCCATGGCAATGTCGGCTACTGATTACCTCATGTGCTTGTACCCTCTCACGCTCTGCTCATATCCTCTGTGTATGTACAAAGAAGGAGGAGCACCACAATGGCCGACATCATTGGCCGAACATTGAAATCAGGGTAGATATAGAGAGAGAACAGTAAGATCAAAGGAAAATAAAGTAGATAAGATTGATTGATAAGAACGTTCAATGCTGAAACAGTAACGATGCACGCGAGTGGGATACCCGGCACCTGGTAGTAGTAGCAGTAATTTAGGAGATACTCCACAGTCCCCTCCACTATACGATGGATTGCTTTAGTAAATCCTCCGATCCGATCATCTTAGAGTAAAGGCTGGAGATCACCTGCAAATTATCGCCCGTATTGCTTTTCCTATTAATCTTACAATGTTTTGTGAAAGCCAGGCTTTGATGTGAATATGCCCAGTCGTGATTGATTATGTTCACCACAACCCTATAGATACCTACCGATATCAACACAATAATCCCTCGTAACCCGAGCCTTGCCACCAACATTCCCAAAAGGTTTCGAAGTTACTACTATGAATGCGCGCAATAATGGCACGTCTACTAGGTAGCTCGGCTTACTGCAGACCCAGACTGGGAGACCACAGCCTCAAACGAGCCTGAGGTGATCTTTTACTGTAGAGTCCCGAGTCGGCAATGAAGAAAGGTATATTACTTGAATGATGAGCCCGAGGTATATAAACCCGGACCGGATACTACTCGTGTGTTTGCATTGTATCTACATTTTTTCCTTGAGGAAACGATCAAGAGGTCTCTTTAGTACAATCTCTCATTTCCTTTTTCTTCATCGTGTATTATACCAGGACCATCATTTGGGAGAGTGGAAAGATTTGCGGATTCGAAAGGGTACATGAAATAGTAAGTCCATCCCATACAAATTACAAGTACCTACCTGAATACCGCCCCTCACTGCTCCCGTTCTCTTCTCCACCACTGCCGATAGAAGTCTCCGTCCAGGCTAACCGCGGCTAAGTTGTCTTACAGCCTCGTTGCAGTCGTGCGAGCTTCTGATTCCCCTCATTATTCCGCACTTCGATCCAACGTCTAGGGAACCTACACTACCACCGTGGTCCGCTTCGGCGCTCGCACGAGGCTTTTACACGCTACCTGGTCCTGGATACCCCACACGGCATTGAATAGCTGTGATTTCGGTTACGTAGCATTCACCTCCAAGTCCTTCGGCGTACCCTCGTAGGTATTCGTAGGCTTGTAGGAGAACTACCGGTAGCAAATCGTCTCAGTAATCGGTGCCTGGGGTCCTGCGGAAAGATTTGCGATTCCCAAACAGGAACTGCGGAATCACAAGCGCATGCTCTATCCCCTCCACCAAGACGCTGGTTGTTCTACGCAGTTCTGTGTACTACGTCCCGCATCCATCACACGCTACCCATCACCCTTTCCGGAGACATCTTTTTTGTCTCCCTATACTCTCTACAGTTTTCTCACGGACGCGGAATAGCGGCGATCCGATCACCTCCGAGTTCTGTCCGATTCCCACTGCCTCTACCAACTGCCACCAGCCGGTTTTCTCTACTACTACTCTATACAACAATAGGTACTTCGTGCACTACCTCGTACTGTACATAGAGAGAGTTGCAGTCTACCTACGGACAATAGCAGCTAATATCTTCCGCTGTATCTGCTCTGTCCCGTAACCCTTCATTCTGCTTCATTCTTCTTCACCTTTCATTCATCACCGCTATTACCGGTGCTACTGGAACCCACCATCTCTCTACCGCTTCACGCACGTGCGCCACCCCAAGGTGGTGACAACATTAATTACAAGTACAAGCAGCATCGCCACCCGAGACAGCTGCATCCTGCATACATACGATTCCTTTCCTCCTAGCACATGTGAGAGAGTTAATTCTCCTTGCAAATCTCCTCCTTTTCCTTTTCTCCTTTTTTCTTCTCGTCAAAAGTTATACTTGTTCATTCTACGAGTCTCCACCTATTCGTACCCATATTCGCTTGTTACGAGGGGCCTCACCCACCTCACCTCATCCCCACCTGAGCATCCAGCTCCCAATCCATCGCCCAGCACGGCTCCACGGCCACCGCCGATAAAGGCAACGCTTGAGATATCGGACACTAACAAACCGATTTCCGCCCCGAACCACCACCACCTCCCACTTTCCACCGCGCCCCATTCCAATTCCTAGGTGACCCTCCGTGTGTCTACCTCGCTCTCTCTCTCTCTCGCTCCTTTGACCGCTTGTCCTCTTCCGGTCCTGATCTTCCCAACGTGTCCTGTAAGAATTTCCAACTCTCGCATCCTTCTGCCATGTTCTTCTTTTGCTAATCATCGGGACAAACAGCACAATGGCGCAACTCGACACGCTCGACATCATCGTCCTCGCCGCACTCCTTCTCGGAACGGTTGCCTATTTCACCAAAGGCACCTACTGGGCCGTCTATGGTGACCCCTACGGCAATTCGCTGGCCGCCAGCAATGGCGCAGCGAAGGCGGGCAAGTCACGAAACATACTAGAGCGCATGGAGGAGCAGGACAAGAACTGCGTTGTATTCTATGGCAGCCAAACTGGTACCGCCGAGGACTATGCTTCGAGATTGGCCAAGGAGGGGCACTCGAGGTTTGGTCTCAGCACCATGGTGGCCGACCTAGAGGACTACGACTTCGACAACCTAGACAAATTCCCCGATGACAAACTTGCAGTCTTCGTCCTTGCTACCTATGGCGAAGGTGAACCCACGGATAACGCTGTCGAATTTTACGAGTTCATTGGCTCTGAGGATGTTGCATTCAGTGAGGGCGGGTCCATTGACGACAAGCCCCTCGGTAGCATGAAGTACGTCGCATTCGGTCTCGGCAACAACACCTACGAACATTACAACTCCATGGTCCGCAACGTCGACAAGTATCTCACCAAGCTTGGTGCTACCAGGCTCGGAGCTGCTGGTGAGGGTGACGATGGCGCTGGCACCATGGAGGAAGACTTCTTGGCCTGGAAAGAGCCCATGTGGGCTGCTGTCACCGAGTCCATGGGTCTCGAGGAGCGCGAAGCCGTTTACGAGCCAAACTTCGAGATTACCGAGAAGTCAGACGTCGACGCCGAGTCCACAGAGGTCTACTTGGGCGAGCCTAACAAGAACCACTTGGAGGGGTCGCAGAAGGGACCCTACAACGCCAACAACCCGTTCATCGCACCCATCGCCGAATCCACCGAACTCTTCACCGCCAAGGACAGGAATTGCTTGCACATGGAAATCGATGTCTCTGGCTCCAACCTATCGTACACTACGGGAGATCATATCGCTGTGTGGCCCACAAATTCTGGAAAGGAGGTTGATCGCTTCTTGAACATCCTCGGTCTTGCCTCCAAGCGCCACACGGTCATTGCCGTTAAGAGTCTTGATGCTACTGCTAAGGTGCCTTTCCCATCCCCGACCACCTACGATGCTGCCGTTCGATACCACATCGAGATCGGCGCCCCCGTCTCCCGTCAATTCGTCTCCACCATCGCGCAATTCGCCCCCAACGACGAGCTCCGTGCCGAACTCGCTAAGCTTGGAGGTGACAAGGATTATTTCCATGAGAAGATTTCCGATCGTCAACTCAACATTGCCCAGTTCCTTGAGATCGCGTCTGGTGGCAAGCCTTGGGAGCAGATCCCATTCTCTCTCATGATCGAAGGATTGCTCAAGATCCAGCCCCGCTACTACTCCATCTCCTCGTCGTCTCTAGTCCAGAAAAACAAGATCTCGATCACCGCGGTTGTTGAATCGTTGGAGAAGCCAGGTTCACCACACATTCTGAAGGGTGTCACCACCAACTATCTCTTGGCTCTGAAGCAGAAGCAGCACGGCGATCCCAACCCCGATCCCCATGGACTCAACTACGCAATCAATGGTCCCCGTAACAAGTACGATGGTATCCACGTCCCCGTCCATGTCCGCCACTCGAACTTCAAGCTTCCCTCGGATCCATCCAAGCCCATCATTATGGTTGGTCCCGGTACCGGTGTCGCTCCCTTCCGAGCCTTCGTGCAGGAGCGCGCCGCACAGGCCAAGGCTGGACAAAACGTTGGAAAGACGATCCTTTTCTTCGGTTGCCGGAGAAAGGACGAGGATTACATCTACCAAAATGAGTGGAAGGTTAGTATACGCGCATCGCTACCAACACACGTTCGGTTCACTAACAGTATCACAGGAATACAAGGAAGCTCTTGGCGATAACTTCGTTCTCCACGTTGCTTTCTCACGTGACGGCCCAAAGAAGGTTTACGTGCAGCACCAGATGGCCAACTATGCCGACGAGCTCAACCAGCTTCTCGACCAGAAGGCCTACTTCTACGTTTGCGGTGACGCAGCCAACATGGCTCGCGAAGTCAACACGCTCCTCGGCAAGATGATCGCAAAACACCGCAACGTGTCTGAGCAGAAGGGAGAGGAAATCGTCAAGGCGATGAGGGCCTCGAACCAATACCAGGAAGACGTCTGGTCATGATTTGTAACGTCCATCTTCATAGCATTTCCGGTCGTCAGGGATTAGATTGGAGTGGTTTGGCGTTTGAACGCATAGCCTTCGATGGAATAAATAATTGCGAGGGCGGCATGTGATTGTTGGAATAACTCTCTAGATGCACCATTGGTCTCATCTCTTTTTTTATTCATTGACTACCCATAGCCTAGTACATAAACTTCTGCGATATGACAATCTAATAAGCGAAGCGCACAGTACGCATTTTCTGTTATCTTATTTTATTTTAGACATCATGTACGTACTCTGTGTGCTGCAGGCTAATGCTGTGATTGATGCCAAGGAGGGCGAGCTAACTCTTGGGAAAAGTACCACTTCCCATCTCCACGTCGCTTAATGAACTCTAAACTCAGAACTAACAAAACTGGCATCAAGCATCTACGCCTGCCGCCAGGATAGGTCTCACTTTATCACTGCGTCGCTTATTTCTAGAGGCTTCCGGCAGATGTGGACCCGCTGCAGCACGGCGGCGACATGTAATTTCTGCAGTCCTTCCATCTTTCTAGAACGAACTGGTCAAATGCGTATAGATGCAGCCTCCGCAAAAGCAAACATGGACACCCACACAGAGCATTGTCCATTTCGTCTCAGTTAGATGCACGACATTTTGTTTATACTATCCATGAGAGATCCCATGCATGTGGCTTTCCAGCCGGCATCTAGAATAGGGCACTCTTACAAATCGTCGAGCAATCCGAGGCATTCCTAACAGTGAGCTGCCCATGGGGAAGGTCATATGCAGAGTCCCTTAGCGATTGGGCCAACCATCCAATCTGAAGAGACATGTTCTTGAATACTAATGACCCGAACAAGCAAGACACTCGAGCCTGGCGTGCGCCGGAATTACGTCTTGTGCTACCTTGACATGAAAATGGTTAGAAGCGTCGCCTTCGACCCCTTTCTTGGACACCTTTCCTGAGTGCGTGGACCCGAAGGCCAGGTATGAGGCTGGTACTCGTAACGTTGGATGGAGAAACTCTGGACATGTCGGGCAGTTCCAAGGAAGTCAACTTGAGAAGTTTGCTGGCCAAGGTCGAAGATATCTCATCGACGCACGACATCTAACACGCCAGCGGCTACGATCACACCTGGCGTAAACATACCATGTGATCAGAGCCTGGGATAAAACGGGAAACAACATCGTCATTACACCGCCTACTATATCACCGAGATGCAAGACAGTCCTCAAACATCCAATCTCTATGCTTACTCGTGGGGCCAATTCGGCACCAGGCCATTTCTGGACTTACAATATCCAAGCAGCTGCTGCATTTAAACGTTTCAGACGGCTACCGGTGGTCGGGTAACCACATAGCGAATTTCTGCAACGCGGTGTTGCCGCAGTTGCGCCCACACCGCACGCTCAGAAGCAATTCGAGCTCTGTTCAGCCAGACAGGTCACACGGGCCCCTCCTGGCTCGCGGACGAGAAGTCATTGATCGCACGACCTGTGGAAGGTAGCAGATACTGAATTTCGTTAGGCACAGAGTGATGCGACTCTCTATCTCATCTATTCTGACGGAGCAGGGTCCACAGCGCGCGGGAGCAACCGAAGAAGCCGATCTACCCTAACCTTTTCAATGTCTGTAGCGCACAGAGGGGAAGTCCCCACCTCGGTGTCCTTGATCATCTGCACCGTTTCTTGGATTCTCTTGCCTTCAACCTCGAATGGAAGAGAATCGATGAGTCCTGATAATCTCGGAATGTACCCTTGCTTTCCGTCCCCCCGCGGGCACGCGGCAGCATCTAGCCGGAGATTTGAAGTTGCAGCCGGAATAAATCTACGAGATGGGCCATTGCACCATGTTAATGGCACCTACTGGTCTGTGGCGTATCGTCTGCCAGGATGCAGATCCAATGATTCGCGAGTGCACTGCACAGAATACGCAACCGTCCTCGAGATACCAACCGCCGAACCGTTCCAAGGTGCAATTGTCCAACGCCACTTGCAACGGCCGGGTCCGCCGCAGCAAAGTCGATCTGTTGTGGATGTCTTATAGGTTACAGAGAGTTAAGTCGTGCGCACGCTATTTGGAGATCTTTACAGATGTCCACTTACGGAGTACTCCAGGTGGGATTCGATTCTGGCTGCGTGATATCTTCCCTGTCCGTGTAGCCATGCTAACGTGCTGCAAGCAGACCTGATGTCAAATGCAAATAGATGCACGTCGTAGCAACGATTATTCAGGCAAGTGATTGTCGGTACACAAAGCCTTGCCGGGGGGGGAGGACCCAAAAGTGACAGGTCGAATCTGCATCGGGAGTGGCTCGCCAAAACGATGGCATTCGTCCATGTACTATCATACTCATGCAAGAGGATTGTTCCCTATTTGGGGAGAGTTTTCTCTCGGGTTTGTTCAGCCTTGCTGCAAGGGCAATGCATTACTTCTCGCTATGGCTGGGAAATGCCCGCTGTATGTAGAGTCCGACTACGAATGATGGCGCTCCAGTACGGGATAGGGAGTACAAAGTCATCCTGGAGGGGAATGGCTGGATCCATCAGCGGAAGCGGATAGTGTGCACGACTTGATGTGACCCTCGCAGTGTCTCCACCAGGACGTTGAGTTGCAGATTCATAGACGAACATCCCTGAAGCATGGTTCTCGTACAGTGCACCCATTCTGTGACCGCACTATTAAAGCAGTGACCCTCCCATTGTGGCGGTTAGGCAAACATACGCACTGCATCGCACTTATATACCTATACTCTCTCTATCTATCTATCTGTCCGCCAGCCCTGGGAGGCATACATATACATTGATAAAGGAGCAGCATTTCCGAAATATTTTACTTGCTTACGATAACCGACCTACCAACCTTTCTTCTGACGTCGCATATGTTCGTATGAAAGAAGGAGAGCAGAAGGATATCTCAGAACCACATCGAGTCATATCTAACCACCCAAAGATTGGGATTAAAGTGTCCCCAATTGTTCCCCTTGTTGCCGTTCGTAATATCTTTGGTCTTCGTCGTTACTTCACTGGTCCTTGTTGTTACTTCACCTATCAGCCACTACTTCCTACCTCGTTGTTTACTATACCGGTATCTTCGTGAGAACGAGGTAAGCTCCTGCTTCGCTTCATTCTGTTCATCCATCTGAATTGGATATTGCGCAAATTTTCGAGGCCATAGGTGGAAGGAGAGGTTCGTGCACTGTTGATGGCCTTCCGACCGTGTCCAGTCCTCTTCAACACTACTACCACTGCTCCTTCCCTCATTTACACGGATCTACCACGGCCCGTATATTGACATCTTCTGTTTCCAATCGGCCTTTTCCCTTCATCTTTCTTTTCTTCTCTTTCTCTACCACACTTCTTTTCTCACCAGTACGCTTCAGTGGCCACATTCTTTGTAGCTTTTCTCTCAGGTCAGTGCTTGAACCAGGCATCGTGCTCACCCACCGACTCCCCCAGTTCTGCCCCGTTCTGGTGTCACGTCACACTTCACGATCGAGCACCACTCTAACAGTGAACAGCTTTGGAAGCACTACAAGCCTCGCACATTGCAGAATTTGACATTTTCGACACTGTAGGTTTCACTCTCAACCTTTCACCGAAGCCTTCACTCGGGGCTACTTGACTCTTCGCGTTCATGGTTGCCATGTCGCCGGAGTTAGTGCCTCAGTGAAAGCTAGTCCACTCCAATCCCAACCTCTCGCTCTATCTCTCTCACCTTCTATTTATTCTCTCTTTTCCCTCCCTCCACCGAACAATACACGACAATTCGCACCGATTGCAAAAAAAGCAATCGAATTTGGCTGACGGTTCTGCAGAGTACCTTCTTCTTTTGATCGTACATCACTTTTAGAACAACCAAACATTGCTGCTTTCCCTATCGACTCGCTCTTGTCGAAAAGCTGCTCGCCAATCACTCAGCAGCCTTCGTCCGCACTGCACTCAGCCGCCTCGGTCTCTCTCTCTCGATTCAATTGCTTCGTCATCCAGCAAATCTCAAGCTTGGTACGTTCACTCCTGCTTTTCAATTGACTCAAGTTCCAAGCTGACTTTACGTTCTTTACTCAGACAATTCCAATGGCTACCGACAGACGTCAAAACGGCTACGGCACTTCTGGCTTCAAAGGCCAGAACATGATGAACCACTATGCCCAAGCTCACGGCGGAGCCCAGTACCTTCCTCGCGGGCTCCCGATATCGTCCCACATAGGTGACAACCCTCTCCAGAACTTGACGAACAATATGAGTGGTCTGAACTTGCATGCCTCCTATGGCTCCTCCGGCACTAACAAATCCGGTGCATCCATGATGTCTTCCACCTCGTCAGATTACAATGGTCTTCAGGGTCAGGGTCTATGGGTCCCCAATCAGCATGTTCTGAACTCCATGTACCAAGTCCTGCCTGGAGCTGGTCAACAGCAAGCTTCGCCTGGCATGTACAACCATGCAGGTGCTTTCGTCCCTGCCTATCAGTATAGCCAGGGCATTGCTGAGAACCCCGCAATGGCTGCTAACTGGAGCGGTCGTATCTCCTCAGCCGAGATGCCATCGCTGATGACACCTAGACGTGACTCCATCTCTTCGAACGAGAATGACATCCCCGGTACGCCCTACAATGGCAGCGGCCCTTACCGCTATGGACCTTCGGCGGCCATCATTGATCGTTCCCCCAATGGAGTCTACGCGAACAGTGCAACCCCTTCACCTTCCCAGTTGGCTCATGGGTATCAGCTCGTTGCCCCACTCCATAAGGCCCAGAGCATGCCAACACTCTCACCTCGTCTGCTGGCGCTGGTCAACAAGGAGCCGTCAATCCCTCGGGCCATTCCTGCTCCTAACTCCCCCGCAAAGCCACTCGACCGCAGCCTTGAGAATAAGTCTGGCGAGACAAACGTCTACATCCGTGGCTTGCTTCCGGAGACCACCGATGAGATGTTGCATTCCTGGGGCGCGCGCTTCGGAGACATTCAGAGCTCCAAGTCGATCATCGATAACAAGACTGAACTGTGCAAAGGGTACGTGCTATCCGATACTTCTTGTTCATTTGCTGACTAGTACCTTCCAGTTTCGGATTCATCAAATATCATAACTTCGAAGACGCCGAGAACTGCATTCGTGGCTTCCACTATCTTGGATACGAAGTCAGCTTCGCACGGGAGTCGTTCTATTCCAAGCTCAAGAAATTCTCCGACGAGCAGAACACGAATCTTTACATCTCCACCTTGCCAAAGAATTTCAACGAACACGAGCTCAGTGCCATCTTTGCACCTCACAAAGTCTGCTCCAGCCGTATCCTTCGTGATGCAGCCGGGACTCCTCGTGGTGTTGGATTCGCTCGCATGGAGTCTCGTGATGTCTGCGAAGAGATCATCAAGAAGTTCAACAACACCCCCGTCTCCAAGCCCGGAACGGAGGAGCATATCATTCAGATTCGCTATGCCGACACCCATGAGCAGAAGCTTCTCAAGCAGCAGACAGCTGCTGGACGAGTCTTCCGTGCTCATGAGTATGAGGTCGGCGTCGCTCAGGCTCGCGCATTGAGTGCCCCGGACAGGTTCCTCTCCATCTCCCCGGAACAGCATAGTAGTGTCAACGAGTTCGAAATGTTCCTCCAGCGTCAGTCAAATGGGGCTCCATTCGTCCCCAACCAGCGTTATCGCCAGCCGTATGCCCCCGCTGTCCCATCGACTCTGGGCACCGCCCGTCCAACGATGCCTCCCATGCTGCTCTCAGCTGCCCAAGTTCCTGGCAAGGCTGGTCGTGACGGTTCTGACGATGAGGGTGTCGAGAACAAACCCAGTCCTGCTACTCCCGCGAAGACTGCAGCCTCCTCTAGCTCTCCTGCTCGTGAGTCTGGACGCGAGGAGTAAGGTCGATCCCCCACTGGCTCTCCTCGCATGCACCTGCAGGCTTTGAAGCTCATCTCGTCGCTCCAATCGTATCAGCGGCGCCTGCTCTTTATTCATCTCAACACTTCAAAGTCAATTCATGGAGAGTTTTTGGGCATTCATTCCCTATCCTGGTATCTCAGACAAGCACATCGCCATGAAGCCTGTTATGTCAACTGTTACCCCCAGGCGGCCCCTTACAGTTACATCTCATCTTCTCTTCTTCCTTCCGGCCACGCACCTTGCTGTCGATGCCCATGCGTCTACTCTATTGCTCTCTTACGTAACTGTCCTTATTCACTTGATACTTTTGGACCCACCTGCGTCGCTTCCCTGGTGACTGCCACTCGTTATCGACATTGGCCGGCGTTCATGTTTTATCGCCGAAAAGGGCATGCACTTCTTCTTCCGCCGGCTGTGTTTTGCTACACCAGCTGAGTATGTTTTACTATTTTGCAAGCAAGGAACATCTTCGAACGCGAACAGCAAGTGAGCTTGCATTCTTGATCAAGTATCTACACACTAGTGGAGGCACATGATATGGGGTTCTATGGGAGGCATTGATCATAGATTATAATAATGTTAGCATGCTCAAAAAATCAATCAAAGTCAGATTAATGATCGTGTGCGTTTTCATCGTGAAAGATGCCCATTCCCAGGCTTTGAACCTTCAAATACGTTCAAGCATATGCTCATACAGTAGTCATTTTGTCAAATGCCTTGTTATCATCTATGGTAGACTACATTCAGAATTAGGCGAAAACCTTGGTAACGGTACGTTCGATTGCAATCGTTGTCTACGTGTACTAAACTTTTGGAGCAACTGCTCGTGGGGTATCATGGATAGAAATGGGAATGAAGATAGAGCCGAGGACATTGTGAAGCTCAGATGGACCACCCAGCCTTTGCCTTAGCAGCTTTAGTAGATATGCTTGGTGTTGGTGCGGACTTCTTGATCTCACTGAGATCGGGAAGTGGATCGTTGTCTCGAATATCAAGGATGGTCATCTGCGCTGGAAGGGCCGACGATTGTTCGTCATCCTTCACAGCGGCGCTGCTGATATCGTCGGAAAGCCCAGTCGATCCATCCAATGTCACACCGCCGTCTTCGCTATCACGGTCACTAGCTCCGTCCTCCTCGTCATCCTCGTCTTCGTCCTCTTCCGCCTTTTCAATGTCCCCTGCGTCGCCGTCCACGCCATGCTCCTTCATGTAATTGTCCAGCTCCTTAGCCATCTTCTTGCTGAAACCCGAGGCTTCGACCTCCACATCAATACGTTTGGTGATCGTCTTGATGGCGTCCTTGAAGAACGGGCCAGGTTCGTCGCTGGTGAAGCCAAAACGCCGTGAGAAGTACCTCTTGATGCATTGCACATCTCTGTCGAAATAGTACTCCGCATTCATATGATCGATGGAGATCATCTGAGGGAAGTCAATGACCGTCGGAATGAGCGTGACCTCTCCCGACTCCTCATCCACCTTCTCCTCAATCAAGATGTTAAACTCGTTGAAATCCCCATGAATCAACCCATGCTGCGCGAGCTGCACAATAAGCGACAACAGTTCCGCGTACAGCGCCGCGGGTTCCGCGACCGCCGAGATCTGCCTCATAGGAAACGCATCAATCAAGCTCATGATAACCGTATGCCTATTCTGCGCCACGGGCTCCGGCACAGGGAACCCTGCGTCCCGCAGCGCCTTCATGAACTCGAACTCCTTCGTCGCCGCCAACCTCGACATGTACATCCACGACGCCGACGAGCGGTTCCGCAGGTAATCTCTATTCGCCTTGACCGTCCGGAACGAGATCCTGCCCAGCCGGTGGATCTTCAGCACCAATTGCTTGCCCGTCTCCGACGCGCACACGAAGATGTCGGACTCCTTGCCCACGCCGATCTGGTTGCCCACGGAGTAGACAGTGGAAGCCTTGGTGTGCGTGTGCAGGGCGAGGTAGTCAAGCCCGCCGTAAGTTAGGCGGTAGCCGTCGTACTTTGCGTTCTTGACCTTCGCGATCAGCCCGATCTTTGCGAGGTTGGAGATGCAGCGGGGGATGCCGCCGGCGCGGAGGGAGGCGAGTTGAGAGATTAGGGGCGTGGGGACGACTTCGTGGTTTCGACTGCCCATCTCGGTCTGTTCACGTAAAAAAGTCAGTAAAGTTTTGGGAAAGGTATGGGGGAAAGAATTTACGTACGGCTGTGAGGACTCGCCAGTCGTCTCCGCTGAGGTAGCGGATGTTTTTGACGTTCAATTTCATGGTTGCGGTTTCGAATTCTCAAAGGTAAATTTGTGGTGTGGCCGTATGTGAATTCTTTTGTCGAAGTACAAGACGAATACTCTTGAAGACGATATTAATGGATTTGGGAAATTTTGGAGGGGCACTTGGTAAATTCCGACGTCTGAGCTTTCTTACGGTGGATCGGCGGGCAAGTATGCTCTTGGCACCGACGCCGCCGTGATGGATGGAGCTCTGTGGAACTTCACCGACAACAATCTCATCAATACAACACCGTTCCCCCTACCAAACTACCCTCTCGCACTCCCTCGATCCACCCCATACCTATCTTCGAGACACGCGGATACGGTCCCCGATAATTCGCGTACCAGCGCATCTGCAACCCCCGGGAAACGAGAACGTGATACGCTTTGCCGCCTTGCCCTAAGCTACCCGTTTGTAATCCATCATGGCAAAGGAAGATGAGAAGAAGCCCACGGCCGCCGACAAGGGCAAGGGAAAGGCCGTGAACGGCGAGGCTGAGAAGGAGGTCAAGAAGGACAAGGATGGCAAACCGATACAGGACGACAAGAAGGGCGTGCAGCAGGCTGGTGCGTTCTAGATGTTTAGCCATGTTGGCATTTCCGCGTATACTGACGGCGATGTGTAGAGGAGCTTAGCGAAGAGGACCAGCAGCTCAAGAGCGAACTCGATATGCTTGTCGAGAGGTTACTGGTACGTCAGTCCGGCAGTACATCGCGGCGTCCGCTGTTGATGCGTCCGCTTCTGGGGTTTGAACATGCGCTGACATATATTGCCTGTGATTGTAGGAGCCAGATACGAGTCTGTACCCACCCGCGCTCGAGAACATCAAGAACTTCATCAAGACGTCAACGAGCTCGATGACGGCTGTCCCCAAGCCCCTCAAGTTTCTGAGGCCGCACTACCAGAACCTGGAGAAGGCTTACGACTCGTGGCCGGAGGGCGACAACAAGGTATGATTGTCTGGATTCCGCGCGTACAGGGCAAAGGAAAGCTCATTGTTCTGCAGAAATCGTTCGCCGATGTGTTGTCCGTACTCGGAATGACATATTCCGATGAAGATCGCCTCGACTGCCTCAAATACCGCCTGCAAGCGCCCTCGACGGATCTCGGCTCCTGGGGCCACGAATACATGCGACATCTCGCACTTGAAATCGGAAGGGAGTTCCAGAACAGACTGAACGATGATAAGTCGACTGATGATATCACCGATCTTGCCCTCACCCTTGTTCCGTTCTTCCTCAAGCACAACGCCGAGGCCGACGCGGTGGATATCCTCTCGGAGCTAGAGATGATTGACCAGATCGAACAGTATTTGGACGAGAACACCTACGCAAGAGTGTGCTTGTACATGGTTAGGTAAGTGTTGTGGGAATTCAGGATGTTCTGGGCAATACTGACTGACGGCTTCAGCACCGTGCCTCTTCTCACATACCCCGACAACGACAAGTTCCTCCGCACAGCACACCAGGTTTACCGGAAATACAAGCAATACACACAGGCGGTGGCTCTGGCGATACGGTTGAACGACCACGACCTCATCGAGGAGACGTTCAACTCGACCGAAGACAAGGCCGTGAGGCGACAATTGGCGTTCCTCTGCGCCCGACAACGTATATGGTTCGATGTTTCGGATGACGAGGACCCAGAGCTCCAGGAGTGCTTAAACAACACCAAATTGCCCGATCACTTCAAGGCTTTGGGCAAGGAACTCAACATCCTTGATCCCAAGACCCCCGATGACATCTACAAGACCCATCTTGAAAGCAGCCGGACAGCGGGCCTGACCAACACCGACTCTGCCAGACACAACCTTGCCTCTTCTTTCGTGAATGCCTTCGTGAACGCAGGATACAGCAACGACAAGCTCATGCTCGGCCAGGACCAAAGGACTAGCTGGGTCTGGAAGACAAAGGACGAGGGAATGATGTCTACGGCCGCCTCTCTTGGTATGCTCATGCTTTGGGATGTGGAGGGTGGTCTTGACAAGATTGACCGCTACACCACTGCTGATGACGACATGGTCAAGGCCGGTGCTATGCTTGCCACTGGTATCATCAACTCAGGCGTGAGGAACGAGTCGGATCCTGCTCTGGCTCTTCTCAGCGACGAGGACAACCTGGCGCACAAGAATCTCAACATCCGCATGGCTTCCATCATGGGTCTTGGTCTGGCTTATGCTGGATCGAACAAGGAGGAGCTTCTGGAGTTCCTTCTACCCATCGTTGCTGATACCAACATTGAGATGCAACTCTCTGCCATGGCAGCATTGTCTCTCGGACTCATCTTCGTTGGCTCGGCCAATGGTGAGGTCACTGACGCTTTGATGAACACACTCTTGGACGAGGACCGGACGAAGCAGCTCACTGATAAGTGGACTCGCTTCATGGCTCTCGGTCTTGCTCTCCTTTTCTTCGGCCAGCAAGAAGAGGTCGAGGTCATTCTGGAGACTCTCAAGGCTCTCGACCACCCCATGTCCAAGCCAACTTCGGTCCTTGCCGAAGTCTGCGCCTGGGCAGGTACTGGTGCCGTGCTCAAGATCCAGCAGCTTCTCCACATCTGCAATGAGCACATCGAGGATGACAGTGACGAGAAGAAGGGCGATGAGCTGCTTCAGTCATATGCTGTCATCGGTCTTTCATTGGTCGCAATGGGCGAAGACGTTGGCCAGGACATGATCCTCCGAACCTTCGGCCACTTGATGCACTACGGCGAGGCGAACATCCGAAAGGCTGTCCCGCTTGCCATGGGTCTCATCAGCGCCAGCAACCCGCAAATGAAGGTGTACGACACTCTGTCACGATACTCCCACGACAACGACAACGACGTTGCTGTCAACGCCATCTTTGCCATGGGTCTTTGCGGTGCCGGTACCAACAACGCCCGTCTTGCACAATTGCTCCGACAGCTTGCCAGCTACTACCATAGAGATGCGAATGCCCTCTTCATGGTTCGCGTGGCCCAGGGTCTTCTCCACATGGGCAAGGGCACGCTATCCTCAAGTCCGTTCCACACCGACCGACAGGTCCTTTCCCGCGTGGCCGCCGCAGGCCTGCTCACCGTCCTCGTTTCCATGATCGACGCTAAGCAGTTCATTCTCGGAGATTCACATTACCTGCTCTACTTCTTAGCAACTTCCATTCACCCACGTTTCCTCATCACACTCGACGAGGAATTGAAGCCACTCACAGTCAATGTGCGCGTCGGTCAAGCCGTCGATGTCGTTGGCCAGGCCGGTAAGCCCAAGACTATCACAGGCTGGCAGACACAGAGCACGCCGGTGCTGCTCGCACATGGCGAGAGGGCAGAGCTGGAAGATGAGAAGTACATTCCATTGAGCAGTATTCTGGAGGGT
Organism: Aaosphaeria arxii CBS 175.79; assembly: GCF_010015735.1. NCBI lineage: Eukaryota > Fungi > Ascomycota > Dothideomycetes > Pleosporales > Aaosphaeria > Aaosphaeria arxii. Next base: position 644,039 of record NW_022983485.1, read on the forward strand.
GTGGTGATTCTCAGAAAGGTATGTCCCCCAATGTCACCTATGCCTCTACAGGGGACCCAGCAATATTGAATGGCATTACTAACACATCTGCAGAACCCTGAATGGGAGGATTGAACGTAACAACACTTGTGTGGAAACTAGCATAAATTCACTAGGTAATCGAACGCATTCAATAAATCAATCAATGAAAAACCACCACCCGGAATGTTATTGAGGATTAACAAGAAGACTTTCGAATCTTCTTCCCCCACCTCAATTGTCTCTGTTGGGGGGATCCAAAGTCTAATTAGAAGACCGCAATGATACATACCCGCGAGTTGCTCTCCTGAAGTGAACGAATGAGGAAGAAGGGCTTGTGTAGGGTATTTATCGTTGTGTATATATAGATTAGCGCGCGCTATGATAAGAGAGAATGGAATGAAAGTATTGAATATTACGTTGGGCTGCTTTACGTGATGTACTTAGACTCAGATAGGGATTGTGTTCTGATGAATGATCTCATGGTGAAATTTCCAAATATGTTGCATCAATTGCTGCCTTTCCATGTTGGCCATTGACGATTGAATGTTCTAAGCAGCGTCTTCTCGCCATGTTACATAAATTGCTCCAAAGACAATGGCATCCTTTCCCTCCCCCTTTCCACAACGCCATACGCAGCCAATGTACGGTATAGTCTCGACATCGGATTCAAAGTGTCACTGCTTAATCCATCGTTAGCAACTCCAATCCACCACTCAAACCCCATCTCTCCCACAGTCCAGATACTTCTCCCCAGTTCTTCGGGATCACTGGCTGACCACGTATCGCTCGAGCCTTTGCTGGGACGTCAACTCCATCTCAATCGATCAATATCTCCCACCATTCCAAGGATCAAGACTTCACGTTTCTGGGTTGTATAAATGCGAGATGTAGTCTCTCGTCGTCATGTTCTCACCTTTTCCCTTTAGTTTTGCTATCTAAAGCGTCCTGCGCATGTCAGTTAATCAGTCAGTCAGTCAGTCAGTCAGTCAATACCCCTTTTCTATCCAAAAGATACCAGTTCCTCAAAGACGAATATCACAACCCAGAGTCCCCCCCCCTCTAAAAACAAACACAAGGTACCCTCTCAACCAAAAGTCAAGAATGCCATTCCTAATCCACCACCCCGTCGCGCCCGGCCGCCCCTACCTGACCTTCTCCACGCCCATTGCGTCCGACTTCGCGCGCTGGCGCTTCCGCGTCGACGTCCTCGACCCGTTCGACCCGCGCATCGCGGAGATCCAGGCCCGCGGCGAGGCGTCGTTCGACAACTGGGAGGGCAGGCCGCATCTGGCGGAGGTGTGGAGGAGGGAGTGGGCGAGTAGGTGTACGAGGGAGGAGATGGAGAGGTTGATGGCGGCGTATGGGGTGAGGTGGGAGGATGAGAGGTAGGGTGTAAGGTTTTGGGCGGTGTTGGGGGTATTGTGGAAGGTGGTGTTGAGAATGGTGTTGAAGATAATGATGAAGATTCTATTGAAGATGTTGGTGGAGATGCTAATAGGATAAGATGTAGTATGTTGACAGAGTTGGGTGAGTTGGTGTATTATCATACAGTAAGTGGTTGTTCTATTTTTCTGCATCTTCATCAATGTTGGAGATATGAAAGCAGTTTATTTATTCGATCATAGCAAAGCATCATACCTGAATCGAGGCATTCTTTTTTCAGTGCACTTGAAAACAAACAGATCCTAGCAAGTTTAATGAGAGAAACTGTCCCAGTTCTTCTTCTTCTTCACGTTGGCATTCAAGTGTAGTGTATCGTATATGTACCATTGACGTTGGCCGAGAGTGAAGGAGTACTAAAAGCAGTGGGAACAATAACGCAGCTGTGATTATATTTGCTACCACTAATATTGAAGTTCATCATTTTGAAAAGAGAAAAGGATGATATTTCTATGAAGATTAAAAAATGTAATGGGAGAAGTTGAACAATTATATGCGATATAGGTATGATGATGTTACATGAACGTCCATATAGAAGAGACTATGTTTACGAAAATGAGGGATTTGAACAAGACAAGGAGAAGTATGTCATACCTCCAAAACTGTTCCTATGAAAGTGTATCCCGAATATTAAAAATATTTGATAGCTAAGTAGTTATTGCAAACTCTCTTTGATATGATAGACAAGAGACTTTTTTGCTTGCTCGTCCCCTAGGAGGCTAGGATAGTTGATGCCAATTTCCAGAATCTACACAGCAACAATAATACGACGTAAAAATAAAACATACGTTCAAGGCGAAGTACTGGACTTGTTACCTAGATTCCGATGATAGATATTGTTGCCTAATGCTACATGTTCCATGTTCTAACACATCTCAATGGATGATGGGCAAAAGACAACCGCAGTTGCGTGTTCCGGTGACGTAGGCGACCCCCTAGTAGCGACCAGCGAATGAGAAGCGTTGGTTCTGGTCTGGGGGAACTGAGCTTGGGGGAGGAACAGCGACGGCGCAAGGTTCGAAACGGAACCCCCGTCTCGGTCCTCCTGTGGTGGCCGTTGCGCAACCTCCAACGCGAAACCTCACCACTGTGTTCACTTTCTCTGCTATTTCCCTGCGCACCACCCAGAAATTCCACCCATCCATCTAAACCCTCATCACGCCGATCTGCCTCGGTTTATAGTCCAATTCTTTTCCTCGTAGAACCAAACACATACGCCTCGCGCTCGCCACGATGGATTTCTCCGATATCTTGTAAGTTCCAGCAGTAGGCATCTGCCATCGAAGGCAGGCAGGGAGGAAGGAGAAGGGGAAGCTTCCTGCACAGGCCTTCGGTATTAGCTTTAGATGAAATTTACTAATTCGAACCTTTGCCAGTCGCATTGTGAACTTCGCCGTCGCCGTGTTTATGGTCCTCGGTGGCATCTCGAAGTTCTTCGGATTCAATGACTTGTGAGTTTGCCCTGGCGCAAAGCGTGCTCGCCATCTACCTTCTACCACCGCCGCCGTTGTCATCGTCGCGATCGCCGTATATAATGCAATTGTCATGAAGCTTGTTGCTCTTGATACTGCAGGATAGGAGCTCTTGGGGATGGATGGGAGGGGTGGATCAATATGGCCGATGAACTTGGCTTGTATGGGACCACATCTCATCAAGCTATATAGTTGGCATGGTCTCTCCCGTCCGACCATCTACATTCCATACCGGGATTTTACATCAGTCTCCAAGAGTCTGGGGAGAAGCTCAAGGCTCTTGCGATTCGCACGATGATGGGCAACGCGGTAGCGGTCGTAGCACCAGACTTCGGATGCGACACGCGCGTATCAACATGGACAAAGTGGACAATGGCACTGACAAGGAAATTGTAGCTCAGATATCATTCTCGGTGTTTACCTCGTCCTCTTCGGTGCTGGTAAGATAGCTCGCTCTAAGGCATCGCCAAGCTCTCTGGAAATCGTGCTAATGACTCTCTAGGAACTGCCCTCCTTGGTGCGTATTTGTCATGTCCCTTCGTATAAACAAACTTTAGGCTCTGCGATAGTTGAGTTTCGGTGGACAGAGTCATGCTGTCGGCGCCGTCTCACCTTCCCAGCTCAATGTCTGTCTGGTAGTATGCACTAGTTACTGACGATCCGGAACAGAGATCCAGATCCCACCGCAAGTTGCGCGTTATGCGTCTTTCATGTTCTCGTTCCTCGGACGTGGAGTCTGTACGTATATCTATCTTCTATTATTTATTTCTACTGTGCGCGGACAAGGCTAACGTATGATGCAGTCTACATTTTCATTGGCTCCGTGATTGTCGGCCCGGGATGGTTCCGATGGCTTCCCGGCACGATCGTCGGTGTCATTGGCATCGGCTATGCCGTGCTCGAGTACATCCCGTCGATTGAGCCCCCGGCCAATATGCGGTAAGCAATACATCATAACCAGCCAAATCTGACGGCCGAAGCCGAACAATACCCTGACCGATCACAGTGATGCGGACGCTGGCTGGGGCGCCGAACAGGTCTAACCGTGACCACTCGCCCACCTGGTCTCATCCCAGCCCAAGCTCACGCCCAAGCCCAGGCCCAGGGGGGCCACGCGGTCGAGGATGGCGTTTGTATGATTCCTCCTGCAGATCCGGCTGGGGGACTTGAAAGAGAGGGGGCGGGAGGGGGTGACTTGGGGGGTACCTGCGTGGTACCTGCCGAGTAGTCAAACTTAACGTCAAGTCAAGAAAAGGGACGCAGGTGTACAGAGTCGATGGCCGGTTGGATGTATGTATGTTTGTGCGGAAATCGATATGACGACACTAGGGGGGAATTGCTGTGCGATTAGAACGGACGGAGGGGGTCGTCAGTCGCTATTGAACGTTGTCCATGTTCATTGAAAGATGGGAGGGATGTCCCTCAAGAGAAGGGAAGGGGAAGGGGAGGGAGGGGATCAAAGGGGGGGGGTTATTTCCGCTGAAGTGGTATCCGGGATCCTTTATTCCCTCCACGATGCAGCTATCCTGGCATCCATCATCGTCGTTTATCAACTGTTGTTTTGTGTCGTCGATCTCTCTAAGGTTGTAGATTTATAGATCTTGATTGATTGATTGGTTCATTCATTCCCTTCCCTCCCTTGCCCCTTTCCTTCCTTTTTCCGCTAGATGTTCCGGGAGGGCGAACAAGGCGGCCGCGGCGACAGTCCGAACGAGTAACAATCGATGAAAACGTACCACATCATGCAAGCCCACGTCTCTTTCTCTTCCCCTCCCTCTCTTATCTGATCTCTGAGATGATCGGGAAGGGAAGGCAAGGGAAGTTTGGAAACTTTATTTATGGTTTGGGTGGTGTGCATATGCCATGAAGGGGTCGTCCATCTGGTCGGTGTATATACATGGGTTGTGAATACCCGCTGATTGGATGAATGGGTTCGGGATGGCGCTCGGGATGGTCGGCATGTTCGGGAGGGGAGAGGGTGGGTGGATGGGTATGGGTAAGGGTGTGGGTGTGGGTGTGGATGTTTGCGGTGGTGATGTAATGTATATACCCTGTAGACATAGAGTAGTTACCTGGGTGGTGACTATATGGGAATAACTCGGGGGGGGCCAATTGCTCTCATTTATTTTATATAACTACTGTGTACTTCGCCGAGGGAGGGTAGGCTGATTATTGCATGTAAGCCGAGAGGGAAGTAGAGCGTGACTACGTTGTATGTACTGGAGAAGTAGTCTGTGTATCTGCGAGTACATACACAGTACCGTGTACAAGTAGAGGGAGGGGAGGCAAGCCGAGAACCGATCTGGCGGAATAAACGCTGTGCATTAGCATTGCTAGGATGGCCTGGGGCAAATTAATTTCAACGAAGGGAAAAAAAACTTTTCAAGTTTCTCTGTTGATTTTTTTTCTTCATTTGTCTTTTACTAGATACGATGGTGTTCAGGTACAGCGGAGTACAGTAATGTACTACGGAGGAGATACTTGGAGTGGGTAGTTCACCAAATCGGACACACGTGGGCAGCGACGGGCAACAAAGCCGCCTATGACAGACGTTTGTCTGCCAGATGGACGAGTACGAGTAGCTTGATACTAGTCACGCCTATCTAATTGGGTCAATGGCAGCTGAACCAAGGCCTAGCACGCCTGGCTGGAGGGTTACGAGGCCATTACGAGAGAGAGAAGAGGATGGGACCGGACTTGGCTTTCAGTCGTCCGACATGTCCGACCACGCATCTCGTGCGCCAATCGCACAATTTGATAGGGATAGACAGAAAAACAAATTATCATTAACGAGGAGGTCTTTACAATGTTTGTATTATTTTGTTGAACGTTTATTACTACAGAACGTTGTGTTCTGATGATAATTGTAGTAGAGGGTAAGGTAGGCATAGATTCGTGGAGACTCGAGGGACTTTGGATTTGTTGCTTAGAATCAGAAGTGACGTGATTCGTCCGCGTGCAGACTTCCGTTCACCGATATTTTGATAGTCGATAGTCGATACCTGTTCACTTCTTTTCTTTCTCTTCAACAAACACTAACAGACGATAGTATCGTTAGTAGTTATTGCGACCTATTACCATTACCACTGTTAACCGTAGTCTATTCAAGTAATTAATCAGACACTTTCCTACTTATCGCAAATAATACGAGTAATCAATTAGGTAGCCATCTTACGAGTAGTCGTAGTCCACATCATCGCCATCGCCAGTTAGTCATTCCGTCCTGTCTGCCGGTGGTCGCAATGTCATCCATATGTCTGCCCTGAATATCCTCTCCAGCTCTCCAGCTCTCCTTTTGTCATTCGTGTCTGCACACCTACACACCTGCACTCTGCACTCTGCACTCTAACTCTGCACTCCTCTGCAACCTGCACGCCTCACACGCTGCCTTGTTCCCATACATTCACCCTTCCCTTCCCTTCCCTTCCCCTACCTACCCTACCGCCTACCCTACCCTACCCCCCTCCCTTCCCCCCCCACTTTATTAATCGTCCGTTACTCTTCATCTCCATTCTATTTTCTACCCATTCGAGTAACCTCACGGAGCATCTAACCACTACTCGACTACACGATACTACACACTTAACCAGACTTACTCATTCCCAATTTACCCAGTCTAGTCTGGCCTATTTCCAATCCTCTCCTCACAGTCCAATTACCCGTCTCGCATTACTACAACAAAAGCACCGTCCATCACTTCCACATCCCACTTCACGTATTCCCTTCGCAATGACGAAATTTCTATCTCTCAAATTGTCTGACATCTAAACTCCCCCGTCACCGCCACTATCCGTTATAACAAAATCCATTCCTCCCATCTACCACTACCTCCTTACGAATACCTCTACTACCATTACTACTCGTACTACTCTTCTACTTCCACTACCACACACACTACCGCTACATCTTCTTCTCCATCTCGTTCGTCCGGCGTTGCACCCCTTCCAAGACCAGTCAAGATCTGGCCACCCGCAGCCTCACACACCTAAACGCCTCCGACCACTACGCCAACGCCTACGTTCCTCACTACTTCCACCACTACCGGTAGTTTACTAGGATTACTAGTAGTACTACGAGCACGATTACTACCACCATCTACCATCATCTATCTACTACTCCGTACTTCTACTATTACTATACCACCACGACAACCTGCTCTCGCATACCTACCTACTCACGCAACAAACCCCATATCTCCCCCTCGCTCACTCCCTCATCCTCTCACTTGACACTCACATCACTCACTCCTTTGTTCGCTGGATCACGCTGTACCGCCACACGCGTCGCCGTCCATCAGGTGCCTTGCCTCCTACTTACCCACAAATCCACACCCCCCTACCCTACCCTACCCACGAGACGTTCCCTCCACTCGCTCCATCTTGACTTTCGTTGTCCCTCACGCTACTTCTGTACCCACGTTTCGGGAACTCTTATTAGTCTCCCCATACGCACTTAACGGGCCGACTATCTGGATATCCAATCCCCAAGTCCACGTTCCTATCTTCTTACACTTCCCCCCTTTGCCGCACTTGCTGGTGCTGGACGGCACTTTGCAGTCCTCTTCGCCACCTTTCACTCCTTTATCGTGATATGGCGCATGGTTCTGGGAGCGGAGGCACGTCCTTGGCTCCTACCCCTACCCATCCTCATCACCTATCTAGAGAACACAGCAAGGAGGACATCGAAATGGCGGAGAACCTCAGTCTCCTAAATAACTCACAAGAACATCACTCTCGAAAACCCGAACTCAGCCCTCAGCTCCCACAGCAGCAGCAGCCCCAGAAGCCGCTGTCTCCGCAGGCTGCCGTATCACCGCCACCCCAGCAGCAACAGCAACCGCAACACCAACAAAGCCAAAGCCCGCACGTCTACCACTCCCTCCAGGATACCGTACCGCTGCAGACAGCCGAACAGCCAGAAGACGCACCCACGCCTGCCACGATAGCCTCGACAACAAGAAGCACCGCTCCGCTAGGGAATGCGCCAGTGACTGGCCAGACTTGCAGGTACGTCTCCCATAATCCAATCATGCTGTAGGCGCGCCTTTGTGCGCTGTCGCCAGACACACGATCACTTATCTCTTGAAATCTTTGAAGCTGATGGGAATGCAGTAATTGCGGGACGACGAGAACGCCCCTGTGGCGCCGCTCACCGACTGGAGAGACCATCTGCAATGCATGCGGCCTGTATCTCAAGGCGCGCAACCAATCGCGACCGACCAATCTAAAGCGCAACACCGGCCCGCACCCCATAGATCAAGGCCATCAAAGCCCTACGCCTGGCCAGAGTTTCGACCGAACTGGCTCACCCACAAACTCTGCCGGTCCATCCAGAGGCCAAACGTATGTCAGCGCTGAGCACGTCGCTTCTGGGACTTGCCCGGGTGGGGGCAGATGCAACGGCACGGGAGGTCAGCAAGGCTGCAATGGCTGCCCGGCGTTCAACAACCGAGTTTCCAAGACCGCCCAGTTTGCGTTGGCACAAGCAAACGCCACTGCAGGATCCAGCGACGGACCGAGTGGGGGCGAGGGAAGTGCTCAGTCGGCCGTTGCAGGGACAGCCGCCATTCCAGCTTGTCAGAATTGTGGGACGACGATCACGCCGTTGTGGAGGAGAGACGAGGCTGGGCATACAATATGCAATGCTTGTGGTAGGTGGAATGGTTGCTTGCCATGTCTTTCATGAAGGTTTTGCGTTGTTGAATGTGCAGACGATACTGACAAGTCAATGCAGGGCTATACTACAAACTTCATGGCGCACACCGCCCGGTCGCGATGAAGAAACAGGAAATCAAACGCCGCAAACGTGTGGTACCCGCAATTGGAGATGCTACCGCCTCGTCCATAGCAAGCACCTCTCCACGACAACGTGCCGCCGAGACCCCACGATTCGAGCACTCCGTCTCGCCAGACCCCACCACCGCCATCGAATCCAGCGAGAGCTACGCGCCGTCTCCGGAACCTCCTAGGGGTCCTATCGCCGTCGACTTCACAAACTACAACACCAGAAATAACCCGTCCGTTACCTCCCACCCGCAGGGTCCTGCAACACCGTCCGGCATGGTCCCTGGTGCGCCTTCGCCTCGAAAACGGAGCCTCAGTGCCCATCTCGAAGACGACAAGCCATCGACGCCCGTAAACCCTATTCCTCACCGCCCGAACGCCATCTCCTCGATCCTGAATCATCCCACGGATGCACCCGAAACAAACATCGATCCATCACTTTCACACTCGCACCCTGCCCGCACACACTCCGCCGCAAACTCGAACGCTTCGAGAACCAGTCCCGCCTCGCAGGAGGACAAGTTCGCAAGGAGAGATAGGCTGAGGCGCGAAGCCGAGGCCATGAGAGAGGAACTAGCAAGGAGGGAGAGGGAATTGGAACAAATGGGGGATTGATTTCGCCAAAACGGGGGGCACGCATTACAGTTTTTTCTCCGACACGAACAACAGCAGGCCAAAAAAAAGTAACATGACCAAAAAAGGTGTATTGGGAACTTTTCAAAAAACCAACTTTTAGCGTGCACAATCCGGAGTAGACTGGGATCAACAAAACTTTTTCTTCTTCTTCTTGCTTTGGCTAGATGTAGACAATGGGGGGGGATGCCTGTCGTTGTCCTGCCAGACTGTATGTCTCTCTTCTCATGTCTTTACTTTTTTGTCTCCAGTCCGTTTTTTTTTCTTTTGCTTTGCTTTCTCATGGGTCACGATAACTACTACGGGGGCTACTCTTCTTTTCTTCTTCGGAAACTCTTTTTTTTAAGCACGGGAAATCAACGACGTTATGAATTTGGGAAATTAGGTTCAATGACAGACAGGGACGGGATCTTAACTCGGGTCAAAGGATAGGGTCTATCTAATTGATTTATATTTGTCGGTGCGTCCGACTTTGTCGCTATTTGTTCCACTCTTTGTTTTTTTGGAGGTGAAGATGATGTTAGTGAATGAATGAACCCACATGCGACTGTTTCACTCGGATTACGGAGGGAGGGGTGGGGGAGTGGCTGCTTGTTGTTGGTAGATGGCATGTTTCTCCGTTGACTACGAGGAGGTATGTGAGAAGGGTACATAACTCACTCAAGACAAAAGTATTCCACTGCATCTCCACCATTGAGTGGTTTTGGTCTTTGGACCACGGGTACATTCTGTCTCTTCTACCTCTTTTTCCAGCCCTCAAGCCGATCTCCACTTTGACAATCCATGGACAGCATTTCCTTTCCAGACATTCACGTATTGGTGTGCGTATACACACAGAGATTTGAAGTAGGCATGAAAGCATTGCACGGTCCATCGCCATTTCACTCGCTCTGTTTTAGTCGAGTGGGTAGAGGGGAATGGGCGTAAGTCAGTGTAGCGATGAGAGGTTTGCTCGCGGTCCTGTACATGTATGTTCGGTTGAGCCGATGAGAGAGGGAAGTTTCCACACACTTGTTTGCATCCCAGGAGATGAATTTGCTCGATGGTGTATACTACAGAATTCCTCTGTGTGCATGTGAGAGAAAGAGGCACTCAGTATCCAAATCGCATCTCTAACACATCAGACTATCCTCCGAATCCATAGTGACAACCTCGATACTTACATTCAAAGCACTAAGAAAAGTGACCCTTCTACCACGTACAACAAATACAGACACAGTGCCTTAGATTTTCCATGAAGTTTTTCACGGAAAACTCATCTCAAAACTCATCTCATCTCCTCCCCTCCCCCCCACCACTCAAATTCACCGCCCTGATTGGCCCATATCACGCACGTGACCTTTCTCTCTCAGTGAACCCCTTATCAGATCCCCGGCTCCCTTCACGGCCACCGCAATCCACACTTCTCCCTAAACCTTCCTAATCAGGCAACTTGCTTCTTATCAGATCGACTTTTAGGACCTCTGGTGAACCCTTTCACTTGGCCGACGGTGAAGTGAAAGGCCTCGCGATCGACACTTTTTCGTTTTACCTACCGCATTAGGAAGGTCGAGTCACATGATCCTGACTAAGTAAGCATAGAGCTGCCGGATTAGGAAGGTTTTAAAAAAGTGTGGATGGCTGGGCCTGAGTTCACCGTACCCAGGGAACGTGGGAAAAGGTGAACAACCTGCCTAATGCGGTAATTTAACGGATTTGCCGTCGATTACGTTGGCCCATCTGCTCACCGCGCCAAGGGATCTGATAATGTGTTCACTGCTTTTTATGTAGGTGAACATGCGTGATGTAGAAGGGTTAAGGGTGTATGTCCACGTTTGTTAGGGTGAGGGAAAAGGGCTTGCTGTGTTTAATGGGGATTTAGGGAGTTTCCTGGTGGGGAAGGTTAGGTTGTGGTGGTGGAGATGGGATGGATGGGATGAGATGGTGGGTAGCGGAGACGGAGGCGTAGATAGGTGTCGCGTGTAGGGTTGGTTGGAGGATGTGAAGGTGTATGTACGGACTCGTCGTTTAGTATCTTGAATGCGAGATGATCTGCGGAAGTAATGGTTGAAATGTTAATTAGTTTCCTGTGTCTCTTGTTGTACGCCGGCGGCACGGTACGACTTGTAGAGTTAAGGACCCTTTTTGTACGCATCACGATCTTCCACCTCTTTTACTCCATCACACCAACAAGACATGATACATATCATACAATCAGACAGCCACATCCAAACTCACGCGCCATCAACCTCACTCTCTCCACCCACCAAACCAGCACCTCCAAAATCCTCGGCTAGATTAGGGGGCACGTCAACCCTTCTCGGCGCTGGGCCTTCCCCATCCGGCATAGCCTACATAATCTCCATCGTATCTTTTCCCTCCGCCATCCAAACATGATCAGAAAAAAGTCTTGGGGCTAAGATATCCTAAGTCCCTCGGCTGCTTAATAAAAACGAAATGTCGTTCGCCTCGCGCATCCGCCCCCCTCCCCCTATGGTTGCTGACGCGCTGTGTTGCGAGCAAAGACACACGGCCATGAGTCGGTTTCTGAGTGCCAGCGGCTGCTGTGCGAGGCTGCGATAAGGGATTGCGAAGAGACGGAATTATCGTGTTAGTTTGTTTGATTCGGTTTGGGTGTCGGTGGGTTATCGCGGGTGCTAAAGAGGTGGTATTATCGCATCGCAGCGCATCACTGCTTGAGCGTGGGAGAGAGCCCGGGAAGATTCGACGAGCAGGCAGTCCATCGATGGGCTTGCTATATTATACCCTTCACGCATTTCGAATTCATATTCAGTCTTTCCAAGCAACGAGGATACCCGGAAGCTGGAAATATCATAATCGCAAACCAAATAAGTCGACATCCAAAACGGATCTCACGACGACAACAAACAACTATATAATGTATTCTAAACAACACAAACCCAGGCGGATACCTTGGTTGGACATCACAGGCATATCGCTCATCACCCTGGTCTTCATAATCCTTTGCGCCACGCTGCTACCATGGAAGAAGACGACATCAACCACCATAGGAAAGCCCAACATCTGTCCGAATCGACCACCAAGTCCCGCCTTCGTACCGAACACCCAAGGACGGTATAACTGGAGAGATTACCCAGCCAAGTATCCAGTCGAGTCGTACGCTTCTCTGCCTACAGACGAGCCGGCGCCCATTCCAAGGATCCAGTTCAAGTTCGGACGGTCGACGCCTGCAGAACAGAAAAAGAGACTTGAACGACAGGAGGCCGTCAAGGCGACTTTCAAGCGATGCTGGCAAGCATACAAAGACTTCGCGTGGACGAAAGACGAACTGATGCCAATGTCGGGTGGCTCGAGAGAAACCTTTGGCGGTTGGGGAGCCACTCTTATCGACAGCCTCGACACGCTCTGGATCATGGGACTGCAGGAGGAATTTGCAGAAGCTGTCGAGGCGGCCGTCATGGTTGACTTCTCGCCCAAGGGTGGAGAGATCAACATGTTCGAGGTCATCATCCGCTACCTTGGAGGCTTCATCGGCGCATACGACGTCTCCGGCTGCTTTGACCAGCGCCTGCTGAACAAAGCCGTTGAGGTCGCAGATATGGCGTATGCTACGTACGACACGCACAACCGGATGCCAGTGACTCGATGGGACCCGCAGAAAGCCGTCGACGGCGAGGAACAGCTCCCCCCGTACTCTGGATCCATCGCCGAGCTGGCATCCGCCAGCCTGGAGTTCACACGCCTCTCGCAGCTCACTGGCGACATGCGGTACTTCGACGCGGCGAAGCGCATCACGGACGTTCTCCACGCGCAGCAGAACCTCACTCGTCTACCGGGCATGTGGCCCAAGGACATCGATCAGCGGATGCCGAACCTGAAAGTCGGCGTCGAGTACACGCTCGGCTCGATGGCGGACTCAGCCTACGAGTACCTCCCCAAGATGTACCAACTCCTCTCTGGCCGCGGCGACGAAGCGAACCGATATCTCGACATGTACACCTACGCCATGTCCACCGCCATCAACGCAACGCTCTTCCGCCCAATGCTGCACGACAACGCGGACATCCTCTTCGCAGGCACCCTCGACAAAGGCAAACGCCTCAACATCGGCATGCACCTCTCCTGCTTCGTCGGCGGGATGCTGCTCCTCGGCGGACGCCTCTCCTCAAACACCACGCACGAGTCCCTCGGCCTTAAAGTCACCGACGGCTGCGTCTACACCTACCACTCCACGCCCTCTGGCATCATGCCCGAAGAATTCTCCATGACCGCCTGCCCCTCCCTCTCCGCCTGCCCCGTCACCGGCATCCCGTCCTCCTCCTCCCCCTTCGACCAAGTCCTCGACCCCCGCTACATCCTCCGCCCTGAGGCCATCGAAGCCGTCTTCTACGCCTACCGCGTCACAGGCGACACGGCCTACCAGGACGTCGCGTGGGCGATGTTCGAAGCCATCGACACGCACACGCGGACGAGCATCGCGAACGGCGCGGTCGCGGACGTGATGAGTGAGAGTCCGGGGACGGAGGATAGCATGGAGAGCTTTTGGCTCGCGGAGACGTTGAAGTATTTTTATTTGGTGTTTGCGGGCGAGGAGGTGTTGGGGTTGGATGAGTGGGTTTTTAATACTGAGGCGCATGCTTTTAGGATACCTGGGGGAGGTGGGGAGACGTGATGGGTTTTTCTCCTGTGGATATGATATGTAAATGGAATTTAAGATTTGTTTGTATTTGAATGGCGTAGGGTGTCGAGATGGTGGTGTTGGTGCCATTGTGATATGAGTAGAGGTCTATGTGTGCAACCATGTTGATATTCAATGCTGTAAAAGCTTCCTGTGGCCGTAGTTTTGGTCACTTGTCTTTATCTGTGGGAAGTGTGCGTCGTTACGCATTACTGCGATGGGATTACATAGTGCACTGTTCATTGGTAGATGTCTAGCAAGAGATGTCGTTGAGATATTCTACGTCGAATGGCAATAATGGATATCTACTCTCTACGTACCCACTCATCAAAACAAACCACCAGCAGTACTGACCATACATTTAACCTACTACACAATGCTCAAGAATAATCTCTTCGAAATTTCCATGTTGTCGTCGAGGAGTCGGTCACCAGCCTCGCACGCCACAAACACACATCCAATGCCTGCCCTTCCCTACTCCTCCTCCTTCTACCACCACCACCACCATCACCACCAATAGATCCCCCAGGAAACAGTGCAGCACCCGCACCACATTCCCTCCCCCGCAACCTCTACCGTCCCAATCCAATCCCCAAACTCTCCCATCGCCCGCCAAGCCTTTCCCTTTCCCGCCGTCGATCGCGCGGACACTACGAGACAAAGAACCCCCCCGCCTCAACCGTTTCCTAGTCATATACTTTTCAAAGAGAACACTAAATGGTACTTCCCCGGCATCCAATAGCTGGGTGAGGTTAGTCGAAGGTATCCGTGGCGCATTGCTGAACGGCTGGTGCGCTAAGGAGCGAAAGGGAGAGCTAACCCCCGCATTTCTTTTGTTGGTGTGAGATGCTGGGACCGGGCGGTTGGTGGTGTAGATCGATCGCGGTTTAAGAGATCTTGGGGTTCGTGCGTTTGGTGCTGGGTGGTGGTGCTATGTGGTACGAGGTGCTGTGTGGGATGAGGTGCTGGTCAAACGAGGTAGCGGCTATTGGAAAGGGATTTGAGGCTGATAGATTGGTTGGCCGGGTGGAGTAGTTGTTTCTGGTTTGCTGGTTGCAGGTATGTCTGTATGTTTGGATGGGACTTCGACGGTGGAGTGAGTCTGAGATTATCTTTCTGTGTTATCTCGGACTTCGTTGATCTTTGATACACGTTCAGGTTATTCATATTGCTTGGGTACGAAGATCAAAGTAAGATATGCTGGGTATAGGTCGTCAAGGATGTCTGCCTGTTGTGACGACCCAATGACAACGAAGACGTGTTGTGGTATTGTTTACAAGTGGTAAAGTTTGCATAGAAGTGCTGTCACGTCGGCTTGTTTACATTTCTGTTCGGTGATGTTGCTTATGTCTGATATGCCCCAGAGCAGTTGAAGAGAATCTTGACTGTATTGCCATATGTCAGGTCGAAGGGTGTGCTGAGAAGGGAGGAATCTGGATATATCAACTGTGTGAAATGATGACTGTAAATTTGATAGTGTGTATAGATGGGTACGATTCTCTTTAAATGCGAATATTGTCCCCTAAATTTTCATACTCCGTACTGTTCTTCGTGTAGTCTTGTGCTGATCTCGCTACTGTTATCAGGGCTGGTGAACTTTCGCTGTTGGACATCTGTATGCTGTCATGTCTTCTTACTTTGTGTGGTGTTAGCATACAGAAAGAGATATCTACTTGGCCTTATGATTAGTTTGTATTGCTTTTTGAGACACATGTGGGAGAGTCATATCGCTGTCTTCTGTTGATGTCCGGCATCTTTCTCCGAATTGCAAAGAACCGAGCTGTCGCAGATCAGTTTGGCACTATCATGGCAGCGACCACGGAGTCATGGCACCGACGAACACAGAACTCCAACAGTGTCATACTCCAATACGGCGATACTGGGAAAAGTCAAGACGACGATAGCGTAGACGCGGTCCTTGGGTGAGACTGTGGTAAGTTTTATTTCCCTTTCGATGTGGGTTCTTCTTTCTCGCATTTCCTGGCTCTGTGCTTCAAAGCCTACAATTGAATACTTGGAAAACTTCGGGCCTGTGGAAACTCCCATTGGTGCTGCAGTGTCGAAACATACAGAGCTTGAAACTATTCTCAGCTAAGCTTTTCCAGCCCCGGCTGCTGTGACATCGATGCCGCGCGGGACCTCAGACGTGGCTAGTTCCAGGTGACCCGAACTTCCGAACACGGAGATGCACGTCGTGGATGACGACCATCGCGACGTCGATTTGCGAGCAACCAGGCGAGAATGTAGTTCGAGAACCTTTCGTTACGAACGGGCACTACGACGATGCCGAGGCGAGCGCTGGAACGTCCCATGATGCACCGAGTGGGTCTGTACGGGCGACTTCGCCGTGATCACAGCAGGCAAAGTCTACGGCGGATGCCGCGAAAGAGAAGCTGGTTAAGTACAAGGGCGTGCATGAAGCACCCGCAGAAGTGAAAAATCACCTGATGGTACATGAAGATATATTGGATGCGGCTCTTGTCGGCCTACCTGGCGAGGTGCCAAGGGCATATCTGATCCTGAGAAGACCTGCCGCATTGAGCAAGGTCGACGCGAAGCTGTGTGTCAAATTCCAGACTAGAAATCGAGAGAACAAGCGGAGGCAGAAGAAGAGGCGAAATCGACTCTGCGAGGCCTAATATAGATGTATGCATACACGATAGGTTAGATAATCGTTCATTGCTGATCACCCGCCGAGTCTGTTGGAATAGTAATGGCATTTAGGTTTCCTCGTATGAGATTGCGATAAAGGTGTTATCGTGCTCATTAAATCAGCCCTGTAGACCCGCGGGATGACAGCCTAATGCAAGTAATGAGCGGCCAGACTTTCGGAGCCGCCTACCCAACGCCTATTCAGTGCAAGTCGAGATGGTTATATCCGAGCGAGGAGGCCAGTCGCTTGCATCTTAGCGTAATTGTATTTAGAAACAATAATTTGATAACGTTGGTATTGGTGCGAGATTCGAGAATAGTATCCTGGGGCAAATCATTGCGATTACTACGATGAGAACCCACAAGTATGTACCCGTGAACGAAAATCCATGAGCCAGTGACTCAATGACTTTCGTGTGCTGGGGAACACTCGGTCTTTAGAAGTATATATCCCGAATTCTATTTTTGAAGCAGCATCACCGGGTCGCAGGAAAATGTGAGCAATGTCGTGATTAACTAGAGCAGGGTAAGCGCTTGCTTTGGACGTCAATTGTTCATCAAGTCCATCTTCTTTCTCCGTGCTCCGTGGGACGGAGGAACGATTTGGACCGAAGCGAACGAACGACGACAATTGTGGACGATTGCATGCAAGGAAACGTAACGTAACTGCAAGGCAGCAGGGGAAAACGCCGACACACCGACAGGCCCGAAGCGTGAAAGGGAAGGATGATTTTTACTTGATCGCGGAGGTGTACGATGTACGAGCACATACGATTACTGAACTAAGGAGTAGAAGACCACTGGTGGTTTAGCAACGTAACAAGTAACTAAGAGCGGACGAAGTGTGTAGGTAATGGATGGTCGGCGCGGCGATAACTAATACCCCAGCACGCTAACTAGTGCTAACGCCGACACACAAGGACGAACCCAACAAGTTACAACGACAATCATTATTGAGTCAACCACCAACCATCGTCCATCATCCACCGACCGGTCATTGATCATTAGTCCGTTATTTCGAATAATTCAGCCGCGAGCAGTTAACAGTCTTGTCCACCTGTCCCAATGAGGATGCCAGTCAACTTGGAACATCTCCATCCTCATTCAACCCCATAGAGAGACACCACGTTGTCACAAGTCACAAACACAGCCTTATGTTTGAGATGCAGATGGAAGTCGGTCCAAGGTCTGGCATCAATGGGGCAATGGGTATGGAGTCTATGGAACAAGCATCCTCGCCTCCAGGATTCATTGTTGAACCTCGACTATTGCCTCTGACAGGGTAACAGTCCCCCAACCCTTGGCTGTATCACCCCAGCCTTGGCCGAAAGCGGAAGCATAATCTGGTGATCGGGTCTGGAATTTCTTTGAATGCGATCGAAGGCAACCACCAATACGGACCCATTACCACCACTTGGCCGACCGCTGTGCAGTTATCTGCGAGACCTAACGAGAGACTCCTCTTCCTCCCCGGACGCCCGAGCTAAACCCATGTGAGATGCCCAGTCACACATCCTGGCCATGAAGGCGGACGGCTAGACCGGAACCTCAAAAGGCCTTAAGACCGTTAAGAGACTTAGCCGCTTGGCCCGTTCTTAGTGATTCGTAAGTGCTCGCAAGTGCTGGAGGGATGAGTTATCGTCATGCAGCCAAGTCGTGGTCCCATCGAACGGTCAATTGGTCCATCGAGGTGGGGATAATGGACTTTACCAGGGTCCGTCCCCCTTAAGGGCGACTATCAACGAATAACAGCGTTTAACCGCGAGATATCGCGATTACGAGTAGCGGACATGGGGTTAGGGTTTTGGATGCTGTCTTGTGCGTTTGTTCTCCTTCTTGGGTGAGGCCACGACCGATTCCCCAACTCATGTCTATATAGTTGGGTGGATCCCCCGGAGTTCACGATGTTCGTTCGTCATATACTCACGACATCTTACTTCAACCTTCATCAGTCCTCAAGATTGATTTGATCCTTGACCTCTACATCACCAATTGGTATACCATCCTACTACACACTATCACCATCATCAATCGACTGTACCTCCCTCCTCACTAAACAACAACCACAATGTCTTCCCCATCAATCCAATACGTCTACATCCCCAACCTCGTCGGTCGACAGGTTCTCCGCGTTCCCGTCCTTCCTTGCGAAGATCAGACGCTCACGACATCTCCCGGTCTCTCGCTTTCCATGGATGATGCAGCCCCAATGACCACCAGGGCATCCCCACTCCCGCAGCTCAAGCGAAGAGACTCGGTCTATTCCCGCGAGTCCTCCCCATCTCCTAGCGAGGAGAGCGTCGATGAGGAAGAATGAGCGTTTACACCATTGCCGGAGTACAAAAGTGGATTCCGAATCTGATCAATTGAACAATTGTCGGAATCATGATCTGGAGAAAGATAAACTACAACCACGGGCGATTATCGATCTGTCCTAGCTTTCTTCCCCACAATCTTCGGAAATTGCGAGAATGACGCCGAGCAAATGCATGCTTGCATCATAAGCCCGCCCGCCAACGAAAGAAAAGGCAACACGAGAAATTGCATGAATCGTACAGCAGCCAGCACGCGAGACGAGCCACGAGCAACCTTTTGGAACGACCGAGAATCTTCCCCCTCCCCTCTCCACTGGACAAGAAAAGCGGAAATTGATCGCACGACTCTTGGGTTCATTGCCCAGACACGGGAGGGAGAAAACACAACTAATAGCCTCACAACCTACGTCAAAAGTAGGCAGGTGGAGCCTGAGGCAGGCGAGCGGAGCAGCGGAGCACGTTCCAGCCCAGCCAGCCAGCCAGCCAAAATTTTCCTCTCTTTCTTCTTTCTGCTTTCGCCGAGTCCGGGCGGAGAAGCTTGGGACTTGGGTGTTCTTGGGGATTTTTTTCCAAGCACCAAGCGCCAATGCATGGGCGGAGACGTGGTCCTTGTCCAGCCAAGAGAGCCCCTCCTCGTTGCATCGGAGATGAGGTGCATACCAATTAATCACCTTATATTTTTTCCTCTTCATGCCATGAAGAAGGATGAATGGGAAGATCGTCGTCATCACGTGGGGGATCGGGAAAAGAAAAAGTTCTTTTCGAAAGGATCATCGAAAAAGGTTTCTTGGTTGCGGGTTTCATACTACACATCGAGTATCATAATAACCTTCTTGTCAATATTTAACTACATATATCTTAACCACAACCTCTTAATACATACTATCTACATACATCCTATACAAATCGTTCTTCTGCTCACAGTGACATATCTTCCCAAATCCCCCATCCCATCTCCACCGTTCATCCCACCCGCATGCAATCATCACCACATCACCTCTTCAATCCTCCCCTCCTACCCCCACCGATCATCACCCACCACAAATCGTTCTCCCCGAAGTTAAAAAAGAAAAAGGAAACACAAAAAATAGCAAAGCACGTCATCACACCTCCTACCCACTAACCAACCAACCAACACCTCACCTCACCTCCCCCCACATTCCGTCCCCACACACGTTACCCACTGGCTCGCACCATGTCTTTCGAATGCATACTGCGTAGTGAGTAGCACATTGCTACGCATGTACACTGCAGCGTACATACAAACAACGCATAACAGCATAAACCACAGCCGTATGCATAGATCATAAGCACATAAACTTTCCCACACCGTCAACCACACATCGTCCATGTCGTGCGCCCCCTTCCCCCCTCATCCCAATCCCTATCACCCTCCCTATCACACTCCCGATCCCACGATCCCACAACCCCACGATCGCACAACAGACAGACAGACGGGACGAGCTTGATACGATATCGGCGTCCCCGCCCCCGTACACAGTATTCGTGAGTCGGAGGGTTCATGTGAAGCGAAAGGAAGGGCAGGATCAGGGTGTGACTTCGATCCTTTCGTTGGCCTGCCTGCCTTTTTGGGGTTGGAGTTGTCGTGCGTAAGGTAATTTTGTACGTGAGGAGAGGAATAGTGTAGGTGAGGGAGTGGTTTCGATGTCTTTTAAAATGTCTTCGTTGTAGTTGGCATTAATGGAGGGCGATGGAGATAAGGAAGGGACCCAATCCACGAGGTCGTCTGATTCCGCTCTTCAATAACAAGAATCATGGTAATAGTATCAATGATATCTATATTCGCAAGATTATATTAACTATCTTGTTGTGTAATCGTTCGTAATATGTCGTTCGTCCATACATAGGTATGTATGTAAGTATGTGTGTTCTATATACTCCGATTCCTGTTCCCTTTCCCTTGACCCTTGAAAATATTCCATTACATATTCCATCCTGCCTTTCCCTTTCCCCCCATCGCGCCTCCGTACGAACAGTTGAATTAACCCTGGGGCGGGGGTGTGGCAGGATACCTGGTTCCGATTCCTGATTCCTATATCGGGAATTTGAGTAAGATAGACAGAGAGAGAGAGAGTTTGTGAGAGAGATAAGAGGAACATGAAAAAAGAAAACGGTCTAATGCATATGGAGTAACGCCTGCGCCATGCATGTGAAACAAACAGATTTTGAGAAAGTTGCTGAAAAACAATGGCGAGTGAGAGGATGCGAAGGAGTCACGCTCTTTTATGCGGTCAGGAAGAACCCTGCGACGATGGTGAGCGTAGCGGTCGTCCACACGATAGTGCTTGCTCCCGTGCTGATGCGGATGGCGGCCGAGGCCTTGTTTCCCTTGAACTTGGAGCCGTCTCCGTTGATGACCTCCGTGCTGCCCAATAGCCATTCGATGTTGGCGACCACAGCTTCAGAATCGCGCACTGGGATCGAGATGGCTCCCGTCGAGGACGTTCGGATGGGGGCTGGGTCTTCATTGGCCCTCGAAGCCAGGCCGTCTGTGTCAGAGTACTTCATTGCGTTGAAGGTAGTGGTATCGAGGGATTCGGCACCGTCTGCCGTAAGGTAGGATATGAATACGTCCCTGTCTTGATAGTCGCTTCCCAAGTCGAGGTTGAATGTGAAGCTCCCCTTGGACTCGGAGGAGTTGGCCATTTTGGAGTTGATCAGGACCAAAGACCGGAGTACACCTTGCGCGTAGGAGGCATACGCCCTAATGCGGCCTTTGTAATCGCCGCTGCCGCTGGCCTTGACCGATGCAATCTGTGTGGTACCGTTGCCATTCCCGATGATTTGTGCGATCGCGGCGTGGGCGTAATATTGGGGTCGCACGTGTTGGGGGTTTCCGTACCATACTTGCGGTTGCCAGGCTGAAGCATTCGAGTCTACGGTCATGTGCATCTGTACGGATGAGATGCCAAGACTGGCAGCGTAGAGGAAGAAGTTGAGAGTCCATAGAGATGCACCGTGAGTGTCACTAATTCCATGGTATCCGATAGGACCGATCGAGCACATCTCGCGCAGCACAAATGGGAGGCCCGTCTTCAAGCCGATAGCGGTCTGCTTCTCCCAGTAGAGGAACTGCGTATTGGTTTGGTCCAGGTCCATGAGGTCGTCAAGTGTTATTGGTTTGGGTGTCACCTCGAAAACTAAGACACAGTTAGTACGACGACCCTGCATGTACTACACCCGAGACCTCAACTGGGCTCGATAGAACTCACAGTAGAAGTAGTCGTGCTGGTTCCAAGCCGACACGTATTTGTTCCCGTTCACTTCGTCCAGCATCCCGTCATCAATCAGCATGTTAATCTCAAAGGTGGTTCCAATGGTACTGGCCGTGGCCTGGGCCTCGAAGAAGTTCGCAGGCAATCCGGCAGGCTTCAGTACGCGCTGATAGATGGCATCCGCTCGAGCTAGGAATTCCTGGGTGTACACCTTCCCGTCCCAGGGTGCAGTTCGGAACAGGTTCTTCAACCATAGATCGGGCTCGTTTCCAATTTCGAAAGAGTACAATTTAACATTGTTCAGGTTATCGACCGCCGCCTGGGCCATGGTGGAAATGCGCTCGAGGTAGTCTGCTCCGCTGTAGGCCATGTTCAATCCGACGGTGACTGGAGTGTCCTTGGGGAATCTTTCCACCGCCTCGAAGTATCCCGGCCCGACGATGATCGAATCCGCGGCGTATGTCCCCTGAGCGCTGGACGCAGCGTTCGGCTTCCACGCAACCTTCTTATAAGTCTCATCGTATATCAAGTAGTCCTGCGCGTTTCCTCCTAAGCGAATGTGAGGGGGCTTTCCGGAGTAGTCTGCCAGGTTCTGCATCAATTGGATGGAGAAATTATTCGGGGTTTCGTCGCCAGTGAATGTGAACAGATTGGACGGCTCGATACCAAAGCCAGCGAAGGACGGGTCCAGGGCGTCAGAAACAGATGTATCGGTAGCCTTTGGGGCGATCGACAAGGATATGGACTGAGCGAGGGACTGGGTCGCAAACGACAGTAAGAGCCCGGAAGGGCATAACGAACGCAGCATGTTTGCTAGAGCGCCGACAACGCGCGCAAACAGATACAGTGGAAATCAGAATGCACGCAAGACAGACGAAGAGCGAGTGAGGTATGTGTAGGGGGAAGAGGAAAAAAACGAGAGAGAGCAAGAGCGAGTGAAAACAAGTATGGGGAACGAGAGAGAGGGAGAGAGAGCAAGAGGGAAGGTCGATGATAGAAGAGGGTAGATGGATGATGGAGGCTCCGGAAGTCGAGACCCACCAGGGTAAGTGCAAGTGTATATACAAGTAATTGGTAAGTATATTTACCTGTATTGGAAGATGTGCTGCCTTGTTATTACAAGTATTAGTCTATCCGCACCCACACCTACAATACAAACATCCACCCACCCGCTATGACTTTTGAGCAGGGCAGGTAAACGGCCGTAAACCTGTCAAGCAACATGGGATGGGATAAGGATGCGTCACGACGGGGGGGGCTTAGTGAATGGATTGGGGAAGGCGGCGCCGGGGGCGCGAAACCTCGAAACCTCCTTGTGCGGCCGGAGCGCTCGGGGCTCCAGTATTATTTGTTGAAGCCGCGGTGGCGTTTGAGAAAATATCGCAAAGAGAAAAAGACTTGACATCATCCATAATGCGATTTGAAACATCGGTGAGGTAGGAGTCAATGATGCACAAAAACCTGAGGCGGATGCATATCGATTGATTCACTAATGCTGGCGGGCCCTTTGTCCCTTTCGTGTTCCCCTTCCCACGAGGGAATAATGGATCATGGGGGTACAAAAGGATCTTCCTCTAGGAGTAATTAGGGAAGTTTGGCCTGAGCCCAGTGCAGTCACTGCAGTGCGGGAGAAGATCAAATCGGGAATGTCAACAACAACGCGTCAGCTCAAACAAGAGAAAGATGCGCTGACGGGATGAGTGGGATGAGATTGGCAGATTGGCATGGGCATGAACAGGAGCGAGCGACGGGATTTGCGTTACAGCTTCAGCCGATCGAAGAAAACCATCAAGAGCCGC
Organism: Aaosphaeria arxii CBS 175.79; assembly: GCF_010015735.1. Taxonomy (NCBI): domain Eukaryota; kingdom Fungi; phylum Ascomycota; class Dothideomycetes; order Pleosporales; genus Aaosphaeria; species Aaosphaeria arxii. Next base: position 668,029 of record NW_022983485.1, read on the forward strand.
GTCCAGTTAATAGTTTAGTGGGTAAGTATCTAGTAATATCCAGTAGTCTACACCGTCCACATAGAGGCTGCAATGACGCTGAGAAGACGCAAAGCCACGTGCTAAATCGAGGTTCCCCTATTTAATTATGCCATGATCTGCCTAGGTCGATATGTCGCTCTCTCTTGGGCATACGCAGACTGCGATTTGATGAGCATCACCAATTATTTAGATGGACACGGCACAGTGCCGCCACATTCGTATAGTCGTTCGCACGGAATCGCTTATCTCTTCAGCCTACACATGACATTAACTAACACTACATATTTAATATTACAACTTGCATTCAATCAAACCAGCCCGACATGGCGTTTTGTTTTCCCGTCATCCTCGCATGGATAAAAAGTGCTTGACTCTGATTGGGGGAGATTCATCATCAATCTCTCCCTGATCATCAACATCATCCGTATTACGCTTGCCTTGCGCACCATTTGCTTCTACAAGTATTGTATTTGCAACAGGTATTCCGTACCAAGAATCAAAAACAGGTAATAGGCACACAATCATCAATCATGCTCAAAGGAATCATCAGGCAGTCTATGTACTAGTGGCTATGCCGGGAAGATTCTTGGAAGACATCAACATCGAACGCGGACTTTGACCCGTGAAGACTCTGATTGGCTCGCTTAACCCCAAAGGATCTCATCCAATACTTCAGCATCTTGTTCTTTCACTGCGCTACTCCGTATTCTCTCCGTCTATAATTAGTGAATCTTTGCCATCTTCACCTTCATTGGGCACCGCTTCCATGCCCAGATGCTCGTATGCGCATGGCGATATTGGCATTATTGTTTTGTTTGGAATATGATGGTAATACAGTGTCCGAGTGAGACAGAGCTTTGTTTCCGCCCTCTCTGAGACTGCACTGTCCAAGTATCTACTCCGTTGGAAAGAAGGTTCACGGCGTATTCAAATACGGCCCCCCTCAACCAATCAGTAACTGTAGCTCTTGCTATGTGTATGTGTCGAGATTGAGGGAGAGCTCTTCTCAACTTTTCGTGATGGGCGGAGGCATATCATTCATTGGCTTCCTCTAGACTCGTATGATATGGCATTTTCTATCAAATCGCATAGAAGGACGAACAATTGCCCATACATGTCGGTGTTGCTTGTAACAACGTCGTTGGTGTAGCGATGGCCAATCGTTCTGTGCCTTGCAGATGCATGACTAATCATCATCCACATGTAAATCTTGGCAATGACTCAATTTCGAATGTGTCCAACAATCGCAGATGTGCCGACCAAAAAAGTGTAAAGCTTCTTCTATACCAGCGTGAGGTGTCGATATCTGCTCGAAGAAAATCAATTACATATTTACATATTGCACGCTTTCATCCCGGAAATCCAGAGCAGATCAGCTGTCCTATTAAGCGGACGATATTGCGATATTCAACCCCACTGGACCCCTCCTCCACTCTAAGAATCGAATCTCTGCATAGCAGAAGACAGCTCAAACACCGCAAAAATGGACCTTCGGACGCCCACAACGGAGAAGACCTCCTTTCCAGCCTTCGATATTGTCTCTACCTACAGGACTATTCTCGCCTCCGACCCCGATCTCACCATGCCTGTTGCCGCTATCGAAGCTCTCGTGGAAGCCATCGCCAACAGCACCGTAAACACCGTCGCAGAAACTCTCGACCTACTCACATACCACACCGAGATTCTCAAATCCTCCATACCGAATCCCATCTCACTCTCCGCCGGTACCGATCTCTTCCAGCGATATCTTGTCACAACCCTAAACCGACCGGCAAGTCTGAATCTGGGACCCGAGGATGATTTCCGCGCCATTCGCAACCACTTGCTATCGAACGGACGACTTTTCGTGGAGAGGGCAAAGGCTAGCAGGGAGAAGATTGCGAGCTTCGGAAAACACTTCATTCGAGATGGTGCGACGGTGCTGACGAACGGTGGATCTAGAGTGGTGGGCGCACTTTTGCGAAGGGCTGCCGACTCGAGCACGATGAGGTTCAAGGTTATCTATGTGACTTCACCAGAGGACTGCTCGGATGCACAGGGAGGCAACAAAATCGTAGCTGATCTGAGGGCACACAATGTCCCTGTCGCTACCATTCCAGATTCTGCGGTGGCTTACTCTTTGGGCAAGGTTGATATGGTTATTGTGGGCGCTGAAGGTGTAGTGGAGAACGGCGGTATCATCTCGCGGTTGGGTACCTACCAGATGGGTCTTCTTGCAAAGAGCAAAGGAAAGCCATTCTACGTCGTTGCCGAGAGCCACAAGTTCGTTAGGCTGTATCCGCTGAGCCAGTTTGATCTCCCTATCGACCAAAAGGTTCTGGATTTCAAGGTGGCAGAAGACGTGAAGAAGCCCAACGCTGAAAAGCTTACTGAGGACGAAGGCGTTGCAGATCTGAATACATTCACGACTACCCATCTGCGTGCGGCAGATGCTGTAGATTTCACGGTTAGTGCATTGCGTCTCCCATCTCCGCCATTGTTTCACTGCTGACATCAAATAGCCTCCTGATTTAATCTCTGGTATCATCACTGAATCTGGTGTTTTGACACCGTCTGCCGTCTCTGAAGAGCTCATCAAGATCTGGTTCTAGACGCCTTTACCGTTAGCTCACGAATGATGACATGCTTCTGGCTTCGCGGCGCCGCCTCTTTCACTACATATGATCAAGACCCCGGATACATCTTGACAATCTGGAAAGGTCTCCCTTCAGTAGCAGTCTCGCCTAAACTCTAGCCGCCAGTCGCAAGCATATTGCAGCGACAAGTTGGCCATGTCTCACGACTCACGCAAGGAATGATGATGATGAGTGTGTAAGAGGACCCGGAGGCACCTTCTTCATTTATATATTCATATCGAGTCAAGATATGGGCCACTGCGCCTAAAGACACGATCAGGGACTGAGCAGACGCAATGGCCGGGTAGTGTCTACTGCACACAAGCGTAGCCGATAGGCATGACCTGTGGCGAGCTCTATCTAATTGGCTGTGAAGCACCTTGAGTGAAGCTACTGAATGGAGATATTGATGCATTATATATGGAGAAGTAAAGCTTATACCCACAAATGGACGGTTCGAACATGATCCTCCAGTTTCAGTCTCTTTCTATTCTTGCAACCTAGAATTCCGTGAAGTTCTATGATATTATCATCGCTACCAGTGCGGAAATTCTTTACTCGTATGGAGATTGTCGTTTTCTCTGAAAGGCTCTCCATGAACTCTGCGCCGAAGATTACTTCTTACTATGATATCGTGTATCCAACAAGATAAACGACTATATTACCTCTTGCTAGAGCTCGAGATTTAGCTTGAAGTATTTACTATTACCTCAAATAACAAGTATTCCTCGTATTCTTTAGAAACATCACTCTACGGCTACCTCCATCCAACATTGTTGGCCGTTGAACCCACGACCACGCTAACGCCAATGGAAGCTAGCGACCTTGATACCCTGGTCCAAAATTTCGAGGTCCCGCCGAAAACCTTCAGCGCGACGCAAGCATTGCAAAACCTACAACTGAGAGATGAGGTGAAAATGGGAAAACGACTGGCCCCCGAGGCCGACTCCAAACCGTCCTACGAAGCGCATCACCAAAAAAGACAGCGCGTCGAAAATTCCGCAGAGAGGAACTCACCACGGCCCGCACCTCAGGTCGAAGAAATCACCTCCGCATACCAGTTGCAGAAGGCGCTGGCGAGCAACCCTTCTGGATACCGCAATGGTAAGATAGCGCGGTTTACAATTTCACAACACTGCTAACATAATTAGGCTTGCAAACCCTGAAGAAGTTCTTGGACTCCATTCTTTACACAAACGACGAAGAGAGCTTGCCGCGCAAACGAGCCATTCTCCGCGAATACCTTGACACCCAGAAAAAAGAGGGACGTGAGGACAAGGATACTACTTTTCTACCTTTCATATTCCAGGCCTGGGATTATGCTGTCGAGACAGATCTGGAGAGCTTGCAGACGCAAGTGCCTGCTGTTCTGGCGCTGCTGCTGAAAGTTTTCTCCAGCCACGAGGACTTGCAGAGCTATGGCACACTTCTCTGCAAAGTGACCTTGAGATCGACTCTGATCAAGCGTCTTAATCGAAGCCTTTCGGCTCCACAATCGAAGGAAGCTATCATCTCGCCGGTACTTCGACTGCTCACCGAGCTCACCAAGTTCAATGAAGGTGCATACGCCAGGGCGGTATATGCGAAGAGAGATTTCACTCTGGAGTACAAGACGCTGGGCAGGAACATTGGACTTTGGAAAGACATGAAAGAAGACAACGAACCCGCTATTAGGAAGCCGTCAATCCGCGTGAACGCGGTTCGTTATCTTCTCGCGCATCTCAAATACCAAGATGAGATTGCTAAGACGGAGATTCTGTCCAACTCGATAATCATACGGCCACTGTTTGATTATCTCCAGTTCGACCACCCCTCGTTGATATTCGAGATTCTGGATGTCATGAAGACCCATGTCTTCCAGGACAAGACGATCCCACGCCATACTAAGAACCGCATTCTCACCGGCAAAGTCTTGTCGCATATTGCCAACCTCTATAGATACAAACATGCGGAAGGTTCTCTACCAGAAGGCCATAAAGCGCCGGATGAGCTCGGTCATGACTTCTTGTGCTTGGTATGCACTTCACCCGCGTTCGGCGTAATGTTGCCTTCGCCCGGCTTTTATCCTCCCGCCAACCAGGACGAAGATGGTGATCAGGTTATGGACGATGCCATTGACCTACCGGGAGAGCTGGGACTCGACCAATACGATGCTACCCACGGCAAAGCTCAAGTCCGCAACGTTGTCCTCGCAGATTTCATCCGGACATTGAAGCCTCATTCCAACAAGTTGCAACAGGATCTTATGCTTGCAATCTTCAATGCCTGCCCAGAACTAGTAGCCAACTATTTCACGCATAAAGAAGCTTTCCCATATGATCCGAAGCTCACGTCTACCTGGATTGGATTTTCGTCTTTCCTTTATCAGACAATCGAGCTGCCCGTGCCGTCATATCTTGGAGGTAAACGCGGCTATCGTGAATATGCCCCAGCCATCTCGACGGTCATCCAGAGTATTCTGCCTCAACCTCTAACACAGCAAGTGTTGACGACCTGCTTGAACATGAAGTCCGATTTGGTCAATTTCTTCGCCGTCCGTGTGATGACTGTTGCGTTCTACAAGCTCAGAGCGGTCCTCCGGGAGTTCAGTCAGGCGTCGCAAATGAAGACCTCCAAAACCTGGGTGCAGTCTCAAAGCCGTTTGGTGACCGAGTTCAGCCAGCGATGCCCCTTGATGCGGACAGTCATTCTGGCTTTCAAACGGCCGAATTTCCAGAAGGGAATGATGCGTGAGGCCATCACGCGATTACTAAGACTATACTATGAAGTCACACCCCAAGTTGCGCTGCAGGAGAAGTTCGACATCTCAGTCTCACTTTGTAATGCGCTTCTTCAGGCCGAGCAGCCTTCGGAGACACCAGAGGATAAAGCTTTTCGTGTGATGGAACTTGAGCATTGGATACAGATGGCAAGACAGTCTTCCACAATCCGATGGTGGTCAAAAGACAGTAAGTAGTTTCCCGTAACATGATGTTTTCTCGACGCTAACCGTAGCAGAATCACTACAACACTCGCCCTTTATAACTTTGTTGAATCTAGTCGCCAAGTCGTCGGAGAACGAGTTGTACACGGGAATCAAGAGCTTGTTGGTTGCGATCTTGCAGGATCACGAGATGCTTCAGATGAATACTCATCCGGACGCCCTCGACGCCCTCATTGCTAGTCTGGGCGCAACATACGGCTCTTCGGGGTCATCGGCTCAGATCTTGGATTTCCTTGACAATTCCTTTGCAATGTTCGTCAAGAAGCCTATCAAGTATTTTGATGACCTCGATGCAATGAAGGCTCGCCTTACGGATCCTCCCTTGCCAGCCGGACATTTCAGTCCTCTACTCATGACCTTGGTGGAACAATGGCCCTTCAAGGGTGGCAAGCCGGAGAAGGGCAATCCAGCCGAACCGCTAGCACAATGGCTTTCCAAGCTGTTGTATCTACTGAAGCTAATTGGCGAAGATGAGGCTCTGTTAGTCGCGGTCCGTGATGCCCTAGTTGCATCGGCGGACAAGGCCTATCAAGAAGTCCTCAAGGATTCATTCCAGTGGAAGCTAGGCAAGGAGCAGGCAAAACAGGCATTGAAGCTTGCCACGGGTGTCGATTTCAGTGGCTCTGAGCGCTCAAGCACGTCTCCAATTCCTATCGAGAAGAAAAAGGCGAAGCCAGAGCCATTACAAGAAATCAACCTTGAGCTACCACCTGAGGAAGACGAGAAGCATGCTGGTCTCAATCGCTGGAGAAAGAAAGACATTGACGAGGCTGTTGAAGATGGCGACATTGGCGAGCTATTGTTGTGCCTCTGCTCCAAGCATACTGAAATCCGCATTCAAGCTGTGAGCAGCATTCGCCAATTAATCGCCCATATCACTGTAAGTTCACTTAAACAGAAGTATCAAAGGCAAGGCTAACGTTTCTTTGTAGGCTAGCAATGATGCCGACTTTCTGCAGCTCAGGATTCTCCTTGGTGCTGCAGTCGAAACGGCTCAATCAGTCATTTCATCTGAGCCGTTCCCTTACATCGGAGGCGTTTTCGCTGCACGAGCTGTTCGCGTCATAGCTGACCCAACTCATTTTATGTTTGGAAAGATCAACAACTTCCTACTGAAGGGACCGAATTGGACAGTGGCCAACCTGCCGCGCTACTTTGGAAGAGTCACCATCAACAGCGAACCGGACGTCGATGGCTCGTATCATACCGAAGTCGATTGGTACCTGGACTACCTGATCGACGCTCTCCGAACTGAACAGGACATGGAAATCCTCAGGACGAAGAACGTATTCGAAAGACTTCTCTCATACTACCTATCGGCGTCTTGCGCCGTGTCAGCTAAGGAGAAGATTGTGCGACTATTGCTACGAGCAGTCTCTGTCGGTGGGAGTACCACTCTCATTAAGCGCTGTGGTGTAGTGAGCTGGATTCAGATGCGGCTGCAGAACAATGATCACCGACAAAGATCATTGAAGATTTTGGCAACTCGTATTTGGGAGAATTGCGACCAAGAACAGGTGGAGCAATGGAGTAGCAAGACGTTGCAGCCCGCGTTGGCATTGATGGTTAAGGCGAATTAGTACCGCCGAAGTAGATATTCGATAGTTCGGAGGAATTGGGCAGCATGTGTCTCACGGACAATTGGCCGCATTGAACATCGTATATAATAAGAATTTTGCTCATTTGAACGTTCTGGTTATTCTACCGTCTTCGATATCCCATGATAAAGGTGCACATGATATTAATTAATGCGCAGTACTGCCTGGCAGGCATCGATGCATGCTGGAGTGACGTCCACCGGTCAAACCCTTTTTCCGCTGTCGCCGTTGGCTCGTGCTGGTCCACTACTGGACGTGCATAACGAAGCCGACCGACAAGCTGGAGAACCAAACACACACCCCCCGCGCAACCTCACTTACTCAGTAGAATCATATTGCCCTAACACACAGAGCTATCGAACATCCTACTACCAATCGAACGAATTCTTACAGCTCATCCAAACATCACAATATCCTCATCGCATGCGTAACTCGCTTCGCATCTGCCCGCCTTTTGCACGCCGCCCGCAGGGGTGCTCCAAGTACGTCTTCACTCCATGGACTCACCTTACTTGTTATACGTCAACACGATTTACGTCGTCCAAGCAATTGCTGTTTACATACTAAGACTATTCAGATATACAAGACATACACATATACTCCATCTCTGCTCTCGCTCATCGCACACTGATCGCATCACCATTGATATTCGAACAAGGACAACAACGTAGGAATTGCTCAGTGGCCTGCATTTCGAATCATTACATCTGAGCCGGCCATCGGGCATCTGCCGCCGCTGCCCTTTGTGGGCTAATAACACCCACCAAACATCGCCACTCCGACACCCAAACAACCCACGATCGAAACCCCCTCCCCCGCCTCACCGCCTTCTATCACTACCCAAAGGCCACAAGAATGGCCGGGCCAACCTACACAGTAGAGCAACTAGAATATCTACGGGATTCTCCGCTCGTTCAGAAGCCCGATGGACTTCCTTCGATCGAGCAATGGATGGAATTGCCAGCCGATCAGAACAATAACAACACCAACACGAACCGCCGTCCGCGCTCAGGCAATCATGGCGATTCCAACGCGGCGGGCGAGCACCGTGCAGAGCGACCGCCACTGGTGAACACGGGATCGATGGGACACTTTGGCCGCCGCGCTAGCATGCGTGAGTCTTCACGGCAAACAGCCCTCATATCCTCTATTAATTCTCTCCTTCTAGAACCCGACGACACAGTCCTCGGACCTCCCAAACTCTCCTTCACGTCTGCGCGCCGCGATGCAAAGACCACCGATAGCCAAGAGAAGCGCGGCATAATCTCAATTGACGGTGACCATCTCGGCGATCGCTTCCCGAGCAGCAACCGGCAGCGAGGAGAACGGTGGGGAAGGGATCGTGAAGGTGATAATCCTCGCGACAAAGCCACCTTTGCGAACGGACGACGTACAAGGGAGGAAGGTGAAGGTTGGACCAACGTCAAGGGTCGGAAGAGCCTGGGCCAGGAAGACTTCGATCGTGGGTTCGGACGCAACGGTGATCGTGAGAAGAGTCACAAAGAGGGTGATGCTGATGGTGGCGAAACTACTACCCGACGTGCTGGCACCGGCCGCGACAAGTTCGAACGCTGGGGTCGACGAGATGACAATCCAACAAAAGATTCCGAAGGCACCAAGTTAGGAATGACAACTGGCGGCTGGCGAGACCGTGAGCGCGAGCGTGAGAAGGATCGAGACTGGCATAGAGGTGCTACTACGAAGGCGGAAGAGGATCCGGAATGGATGGATACTCCGCGATTGCCAAAGGAGAAGAAACAGGCGCATACGCAAGAAGAGTTCCAGCGCTGGAAAGAACTCATGAAGGCCAAAGATGCACCGCCAGCGGAGAAGGAGGAGACGAAAGCAGACACTCCAGCACCCCTTGAGGCTGCCCCGGTTGCCAACCCACCAAAGACCGTGGCCTCACCAGGAGTGTCTGAAATGCAGGCTGGAAACCTGTTCGGTAATTGGGGCAAGGGTCAATTGTCTGAGCCGGCCGCCCCAGCTGCAGAAACAGCTCCCGCAAAGGCAAAGCCGACCAAGAAGTCTCGTTTCATGAACATGTTTGACAAACCCGAAGAGCCAGCCCTGCTTGCAGCTCCTGTGCAACCCTCGGCTAGTGCCAGCGCGTCACCAGCTCCCCAGCTTGGTGCCGACGAAGACAAGCAAGGCTTTCAGCGCATCCTGCAAATGCTTGGTGGAGTCAACATTGCCGCGCCACAAGGCGCCCCTCCAGGTATTGGAATGCCAAACAACGCGGCAGGACAAGGCGGCGTCCCCCTGGATTTCAATCCAGCTTCGCCTCCAGATGATCGTATGTTGAACATGCAGCAGCAACGGCAGGAGCAGCAACGGCAGGACGAGCAACGTTCGATGGAGCAGAAAGCCCTTCTGAAGAACATCCTAGCTCCCAGGCCTTCTGTCCCGGAAAGCCGGCCGTCACAGGGTAACTTCTCCTCCATGTCTCCCGATAACAGTTTACTCGAGCGATACGGCATTCCCCGGCCTGAATCAAACCGTCCAATTGATGATTTCCCCATCCAACAGCCTCCATCTAGGAACAGCAGCGCCCAGGATGCTCACTTACATGCTCTGCTCAACTCCCGTGCCCGGGAGGAAACCAACCGCGACCCACAAGTGAAGCAGCGTGAGCGCGACTTCCTTCTCACGCTTATGCAGCAACCTTCTCGCGCCACACCTCCACAGATGCATCACCAAGGCCTCCCTCGTCCACCCTCGGAGAACCATAACATGCAGTTCTTCGATCAAGGGCCTCAGCGACCCCAGAATCAAGGGAAAGGTCGAGGCGGACCACCACCCGGTTTCATGGAGGATCCCCGATTCATGGCCGAACAACGCCTTCGTGAACATGCACAGCAGCAGCAGCAGCAGCAACAGCAACAGCAACAGCAACAAGAAGCCATGCGTGCTAAGGAGCGCGGAATGCCTATGGGCTTCAACCCTATGAACGAAGACCCAATGTTGCAACGCCGGAACACTGCCGGTGAGATACCTCGACAGATGACCAATATGGGTATACCCTCTCAGCCCATCCCTGACATGCAGTTCATGGGCGGCAGGCAGCCAGGAATGCCCCCGACGCCTAATGAGCGTCAAAACATTGCTCCGCCCCCAGGCTTCGGAGGACCTGGCGGCATGAGACAGCCACCACCTGGCCTTGTTGGCCCAGGTGGCCCCCCACAGATGCCTCCCTTCTCTGGCGGAAACACACCTCTTCACCCGCCTGGATTTGGCCCGCCATCTGCCGGCATGAGAGGCCCCGGAGGCCCAGGAGGCATGTTTCCCGGCGGCCCTGGGCCCAACCAGATGCCCCCAGTCCCTCCTCAGGGATACTTCCCGCCCCAGGGCTTTGGTGGTCCCCCCGACCCCCGTATGATGATGGGCCGTCCCGACTTCGAGCAGTTCGGCGGACCCGGCCCACGCCAGGGCGGTCGCCCTCCAAACATGTACTAAAAAACACACCTAGAGCATACGAAACATTCGCAAAAACCAATGGTATCACCCTTTTCCACTTAATCATCAAAGAAAAAAAAGGAAAGGGGGGAGGGATGGATGGGGTGCCACGCTACACTTTTTTTCCGCTGTCTTTCTCCGTTCAACGTCCAAAACCAACACATATTACTCGGGGCTATGCTAGCGTGGAGTCTTGGGGAAAACATATTCTTGGTGTATTAACTCATATTCTCTCCTTCTCTCTCTCTCTCTCTCGCTCGTCTCTCTCTTCGTCTTTCGGTCCGCTCAGACAAGACGGTCGATTATGGATTACTACTACAACTACTACTCTACTACTCTACTACACTTACCACTTACTGCTACTACTACTATACCATTCAACGGCTGTTTCGGTTCAAAAGGGGAGGACGGCGGGGCAATCCCTTTTCGTGCATGCATACGGGGGGGGCTATCGGTTGGCGGACTGGCTGGCTGGCTGGCGGGCAGGCGGGACGGCAATAAGGAAATAAAAAACGGCGGCGGTGGTTTTCGAATTGCATTCCCCGGTCATGGTTTCCCTTCTATGCGACGAAAGCAAGCATAAGTTAGGGATGTAGCTCACTCAGCATGCATGCGTGGATCTGTCTGCTCTTTTTTTATGTACATGGATATTGGGGGCGGGGCGGAGGGGGACAATGGTGGGACGGGGGGGGTTATGGTATGAGCAGGGGATAGGCATACAAATAAAATAAGACAATACGCTGCATATATGCGAATGAGATGAGTGAAGTGATAGTGAGGGGCTATGAGGTAGTGATGCAGTGATTCAGTCCTGGTTTCTCCCCTTCGCCCACTATAATACATGATCTTCTTCTTGGCCCAAGGGGGGATGGTATAAGATGTGTGTATCTGTTGGGCTTGAGGTACAATCAAACAGCGGAAAAGAGAAACACAATACGATGGGATCTGTTGAAGAAGAAGAACATGTCAGTTAAGGAAGAGGGAATTTGAAATCGATGGAATAAAATAGCTAGAAAAGGAGAGAGGAAACACCACTGGCATGAGACGGATGAGGAGGTTCAACACAAGAGAATCAAAAGAGGTTGTGAATGTGGCAGTTATTGGATCGGATCATCAAGGTATGAGCGTGAGGTCTTTCAGTGAATTTCAAGAGGAAACGGTACTACTCTACTCGGAGAAAAAAGCAACGAAATAGTTTGCCAAAGAGACGTGATGCATGTCCTTAAATATCGTAACTTTTTATTTTGTGTCCTTGTATAAATAAGATATCAAAAAGGGGACACAAGATGGTAACGCCAGATATGATGCAACCCAACACGCCACTCCAATGCCGTTAAACGACATCATCTCATCTATTCTTGCATCGTCATATCCTCGAAATCGTCCAGCAGCTGATCCATCGGGATCTCCAGCCCCTCATCCTCATCACCAGCATCACTCTCCTCCACATCCATCGCATCGCCACCGTCCTGCAACCTCTGCTGCTCAGCTTTGTACAGTGCAACACCAGCGCGCAAGTCGGAGTCCTCCTCGACGTCGCGCAAGAACATTTCGAAGTCGCGCTCCATGCGCTCCTGGTCCTGCTTGCGGGGCAGCATCTCGGACTCCTCCTTCGCCATGCGCTTGACGCGCCAGTTGCGGCTCTTGCCCTTCTTCTTGCGGGCGTAGTGCTTCTTGACGAGCACGACGTCCGGGAGCTTGGAAGCGTACTTGGACTCCTCGAGTGCGTCGAACAAGGGGTTGTTGAAATTGGTGCCGGTGAACGAGTATCCCATCACGGAATCGCCGACGTTCAGGATTCCGCCGAGATGTGTGCGCGTGTAGAAGGTTTGGTCGTTGGCGCCCATGTCGGCGGCGCGGGCGACGGTCGCTTCGGCGAGGAAGAGGCGCCCCCGCGACGGGCCGAGCGGCTCGATGTCGAGGATGATGAATTCTGTTAGGTCTTGCACGTCGGCGAGGGGCTTGAAGGGGGCGCGCCAGTAGATTTCGGTGGAGACGTCGGCAGTTTGAAGGGTGATGGGGTCGATGAGGTTGATGGAGGTTCCGATACGGTGGCAGAGGGTTAGAGGGCTGATGTTTCCGAGCTTTTTGGCCATGGGGATGGGGAGAGCGACCAAGTCGTCCTTGCAGATGGGGACGAGTTCCACCGAGTAGGAGAATTTGTATGACTTCGTGCTGGTGTGTACGTCCATGGAGATGAGCTCTTGGGATTTCTTGACGTTGACAGGCACGACGGCCTTGAGGAAGTCGACGAATGCGTCGGCCTGATTACGCTGTGCGAAGTAGAAATCGATACCCTCGTGGACTTCCTTGATGTTGATAGTGTCTTTGTGGGCCGAATGCTTGAGGATAAGCTGCTCGAGGAAAAGGAACGTTCTCTTGTGCGGGACATGCTGGCGGACCTGTACACTGGCTCTCCATGTGTTGGGTGTGAAACTCTTTTGGCAATCCGGGCACTGCTGGTAATTTTGGACGAATTCCACCTCGAAAGTCTGTTGGAAAATGGCTCCCTCCTGAGATCCCAGTTCACTCTGCACGGTAATCTTCATCTTTATCCTCCTCGAGTGAGGCTCCGTCCAGATAAAGCTCGCATCGATGATCCGGAGCTTGTTGAGGCCACGAAGTTTGCGGAGGCAGAGGGCGAGGAGTTCGCGGGACTCGAGGGATGCGACGACCCATGTGTTCGGGGGAGATAGCCATCGGTCACAATCTCTGCACATGTGAAGGGTTCCCTCTCTTTGAATGCCGGATGTGACATCGGTCTTGAGTTTTATGCAGTCTATGCAGAAAGCTCCAGAGATTGTTCCATCGACAGGTGCACCACAGTCTGCGCACAAAATGGTGGCGGCGGTCCGAGGGGCAGGAGTGAAGACCTCCATGGTTGATGAGGGAAGGAAAACGGAAATTCAAAAGAAAAGAAGAGAAGGATGTATGGGGTATCTCAAAGTTATCAGAGCGGTTGTATATGAGGAATGAAGCCCCAGATGAGGAGTCAGAGGTCAGTAATTGGTTTGTAAGGCTCTTGGGAGGCAAATTGAGATTTAACCCCACCACCAGAACTTTCTCAAAAGTTGATTATTTATCGATAAGCTAAATTCATTATTCGACCAATCATAGTCAGGCGGAATCCGCGGGCTCAGCCCTACCGAGCGTCGGCATTTTCTCTCGCCGACCATCTCGAAACTTTGCGACCAGCCATCGTAACTTCGTACATTTACTCAGTCTTTCGACTCTACGGCTTCCATTGCTCTTTGACAATGCCATTAATACGGGCGTTACCTGCATCTTTACGATGCCATGGCTGTAGAAGCGCCATTGTTCGCTCTTTCATAAGCCCCACCACGAGCAATGCATCTCCCTCACATGTCTCCCTCGTAGTGGCAAGCCATCGCCTACCTCAATCACGAGCATTCGCTTCAGGCCGAAGACTCAATAACGAGCAAGATGCCTTGACCACATCACAGAAAGAGGATTCTGCGAGCACAACAACGGATACCGTCGTGGAATCAGCATCACCCGCTGCCGCACCATTACCCTGGTACCTTCAGAACCAGTTCCAACCTAAGAAAGGCCGCGATGAAATCGACGACCGACACCGTCAAGCTATTCCTGAGCTACCACACAACCCACCGCCGCTACTACAAGCCATATTAGAATACGTCTCGATCACCGCGGGTCTAGATGACCTCAACCTACTTGACCTCCGACACCTCGACCCTCCTCCCGCCCTCGGCCCGAAACTCATAATGATTGTTGGCACGGCACGTTCAGAGAAGCATCTTCACGTTTCTGCGGACAGATTTTGTCGTTGGCTTAGGCGTGAGCACAACTTGAAGGCAAATGCAGCCGGACTGCTGGGCCGTAATGAGCTAAAGATCAAGCTACGGAGAAAGATGAAGAGGATGAAGATGCTGGCAAATGTTGGAGGAAAGGAGCCGGAAGGGATGATCGATGACGGAATTAGGACTGGTTGGATCTGCTGTACGATTGGGAAAATCGAGGCTCATCCAGAGGACACGGAGATGCCAGGAGACGATGTGGACAACTTTGTGGGGTTCAGAGACGTCAAGCCTGGCGTGAACGTCGTCGTTCAGATGTTTACAGAAGAGAAGCGAGACGAAATAGATTTGGAGACACTATGGGGTGGTGTTCTAAGGACACACGATCGCAAGATCACAGAAGCAGAGGAAAAGCTACTAAAGGAGCAAGAAGAGGAAGGCGAGGGAGAGGAGAGCGACATCCAGTCTGATGTGTCTCCACCGAAACCACATCTTTCCAATTCTGCATCGTCACGACCACCAAGCGACCCATTCCCATCAATTGAACCTTCGACCCGTCAATGGCATCGACCAGCACCAACAAAAGGCGATCCATTTCCAGAAGCTCCGATTCGTAATTCGGGCCAGCAATATCGACGCTTACACACGGTTGGCCTGAGGTCAAACGCACTATCATGATCCCGAAACATTGTACAAATACTGTAATGAATAAAGACAAACTTTCGTAGTCGCCGATGTAAAACAGTTTTGTTCATCATTGGCTTGCAAATATGATGTAACAATATCGATTCTCATTCAAGCGTGCAAATATGCATCAGCGCAGTGAAACCTCATATGGACACCGGTCAAGATTTGCCACTGTCTGACTGTGCTTCCAATATCATCACGAGATTTATCCACCCTCTTTTCCACTCAATGACTCTACTCCTACCACGCCGTAGCCGTCGAAGTGATCCATTGCGTCGCACACTCGCCATGGCACCGTCCACGGCATGTCCTAAACTGCACTGACGTCGGCGTAATCGGACACCCCTCCACTGGCCCCGGCGGTACCGTCCTCGTGCTCAAATAGATACAATCAGGCGGTGGGCAACCCATCAGATCCTCAGGGCAGACCTGCGTCGCTGACACTGTCTCCGTGTAACATGGGGAAGACCGTGGCGGCTGTGACGGAGGCGGTGTGATCGTAGGCTTCGGTGGCTTCCAGGACGTCAGGAGGGATGATGGGGGAGGCAGGGTTGGTGCTGGAGGCGGGCAGGCGACCGAGTCGGTGATTGTCTGCGTGGATGTTGGACAGCCTTTTGGACAGGCAGTTTGGCATGGCAGGCGGGAGGTGATTGTTGGGGTGATGGGGCAATGTTTATTCGGTCCAGGGATGGTGGTGAATCTTGAGGAATTGTGAGAGAGGAACGGTTTAGAGCGAGCGGGGAGAATACTTACGCAAGCTTGAGACAGAGAGGGATAATGCATAGTGAGGTTGGCTGGAATGGCGCGCATTGTTTGTCTTCAGCCCAGGTTGTCGCAGTGTAGCAAGGGCATGGTGTGATGCCAGCAAGATCTTGAGCGACGACCGTCGAGCTACGAGATAACAATCAGCTGGATACTGGCTTGATTGAGAGCACAAACTACCTAAAGGACAGAGCTGTAAGAGCAATGATCTTGAAAAGTCCGACCATGTTGGCTATGTTTTGGAGTAGGGTCTACAGACGTTGCCGTTCTAAGTCATTATATATGAGCATAATCTGATGAAATTCTGCAATGTCAGTTCTAGTGTACGGGAGCCTCTGATTTTCCGGCATGTATGGTGGATGTACCTTGCATGAGCCGTTAATGTACCCCGGATCTTTACTCGCCATTCGGTCGCCTAAGCCGCTCAATGTGGCTGCTTGCCTTTCGTAACAATGCAAGTATTGATTGAAAGCAAAGTTTGACCCCGCAGATACGATGGATAAAGTGACACGAGGTATATCTAATAAACCTATCAGAGTTTGACAGCTTTGGAGGCAAAAGCGAGATATGCGAAATATACGAATCAGAAAAGATGGAACGATGGAGGCATACGTGACTAGTCGTACGAAGACTGCTGTTGGTGTATAAGTCTTCCCCTTTAGGTCATACTTGCCGTGGAGTAACATGGAGTGTATAAGGCCAACGAGCTGAATAGCCGTGTGGCACTTCCACATTCTTGGCTGAATTTCCCCATGTGCATGGCATTTCTTTATTTAGATACTCTGTATGCATTGTACATTGTTCGCTTATAATTGCCTCCACATCGGAGAAAGAAGAAGTGTGTCTCCTGATATGTACAAAACCTCGTGCATGTCACCATGTGGAAGGATCACAGAAGACTTTACGAATGTTTTAGATATATTGGATTCAATTTACAAATTCTGCATAATTTCCAAACGCAGGTCCTATATGTTGAATAGTAGGACCACCTTCCCTTGCAATTTAGTTCTGTAGAGCTCGTCTCCTTACTTGCATTTATAGTGGGGTGATGGTAGGCCTTGCCGTGGAGCAAGTCTTGCTTACAACAGTCCAACTTGTTGCACATCCCGTTGGACAGCGTGTAGGACACCCTGCGAATACTGTATCAGTTGCGGTTCTTGTACCTAAATGAAATGTCAGCTTGAACTTGATAGTCTCGACAATGTCTGGGGCCGTGGTACGAACAGCAGGAATCTGTGATACACGGTTGAGTAATTGTTCGTATATTCAGACAAAGCAGACGTGTACAAGTCTCGGCGTTGAAGGAACAGGATGACCATGGCGCAGGTGTATCAACCCGGGTGATGAACGTTGGGCAACGACGCTCGCGCAGAGTAGTCGTGGTAACTGTCATGACGACGGTCACAGGAGTAGAAGCCGGGCATGTCGTCGAGGGGAGGGGTGTGAACGGTGGGATTGGAACGAGGGAGGTTGCTGAGATTATTGTGGGCCGAATATCTTCTGCTGGGAGAGCAGCGACCGAAGCACTGGTACTGGAATGAATCCTTGGAAGAACTGAGGGTCCAGTGCAAGAACTTACCAAATGCTCAGAAGTAGAGTTGCAAAAAACAATTTCATGGTGATTGCAATGGATACTGATCTCAAGGAGTTGTAGTAGTAGTTACAAGTCGATACATTCTAGCTTTATAGACAGCTCCGTTGTCCCCAATATCATGATCCGACCCGTGGCGCTGTAGGAAGAGACAGACGAAGGATCACAAGGTCGAGTGGGAGGGGCTAAGAAGTACAACGTTCGTATCGCACCCTTGTTCTTCAAGTGTTTTATTGATCTGCAAGCCATATGATTGATTTTTCCTTGCTTAAGCTTGGCCGATGTGGATTTCGGACGCATGCAACGTCATGGAAGTATGTACTTGGCGGAGAATTGACGTTGCTATTCTTAAACAGAGTTCGGGTAGTATTTCTTTACAAAGGAAAGTGCTACAGCTCAAGCATTTGCAAATATGACATTCTCATACTCCTAGCCCGAAGGTCCTTTCGACACAGTCCTGGATGTTTCAAGCGTGCAGAAGACAAATGACAGCACATTTGGAGAGAGTGGCCATGCATGTTCTCCATGATTTTCCAACTTTTCTCAATGCTACCTCGTAAAGTATTCATTGCTTCGGTACATGAAGCCATTCGTCGAGTGCGTCCCAGGTTCTTGCATAACCAATCGGCCTGAGATTCCGGATAGGCTTCTTTCTAAAGCTCAAACGCCGCCTATGCTAAGTAAATATGGTACAGAAAACTACAGGTTCATACAATGGCTTGCTTAAGCGGTCTGCTTGGGTTTCTTCGTTCCGTATTTCGATCTTGCTGTGATACGATTTCCAACACCACCCTTTTTTAATTAGTATCTGTTGATGGCCAATAAATCTGGATGGACCTACCAAATCCAGAGCGCCTCGCACCAAGTGATATTTCACACCAGGGCAATCCTGCGCTCGACCTCCACGTACCATAACGACCGAATGCTGCTGCACATTATGACCTAGCTGCACATCAACAGCTGTTTCCAATTATCAAACGGCTATACTCAAACGTACCCTCTCCAGGAATATAAGCTGTAACGATCTTTCCGCTGCTCAATCTCACTCTTGCAATCTTCCTCTCTCCAGAGTTGGGCTTCTTAGGTTTCGTCGTTCCAACCTTCAAACAGACACCCTTCATTTCTGGCCTGTTCGCCAGCGCCGGAGATCGCAGTTTTCGGGCTTTTCGATCATTGCGACCCTTCGTCCTCACTTGTATCAAGGTACATTTGGGTCGTGGGGCAGATGCTGTAAAAGTTCGGATTGGCAGGGCGGATCGTGTGATCGAGGGGGCAATTGACGGTCTCGCGGGTCGGGGAAGATATGCGCAGGGGTTTTGGAGGAGAATTGGCCTGGCTAGGCGGCGGAGAAGTTGGATAGGCATGATGTGTCGTGATGTGCAAATGAGTGCTAACTGGGGAAAAGTTTGGGAGCTGGAGATGCAGATGTCTTGGCAGGCCCGTGCACAATCACTACACATACATTGTATAACTAGTTACAATACTCACCATGACATCTTCCCCTTGTCTGATCTGATTTACTACCACAATCTTGTATATGCACAATGGACAATAGTGAAACTGCTGTAGCGGGTATAAGGGGTATAAAAGACCCGTTACTATGCGTTCTTCCCTAGGCAAAATCAGCGCTAACAATTACAACCTACGTCCATAACAACCAATCCTCTGTCTCTACATTATCGACAGTTGGACGCTGTCGTTCCCCTCTTCTCATGAGTCTTACTCCAGGTCATACGATGGAGGATAATTCATCCGAGGCACTCATTCATTCACTCGTCCGTATTCCTCGAGAGATTCGCGATCTCATTTACCCACTCGTTGTCGCTGAAGACGACCCTATTCCTCTGAAGGAAATCAAAGCCCAGCCTTTCGACAATGAAATTCTCTCGAATCCTGTGTTCCTGTACGAGGCTCTCGAAACGTACTATCGAATCAACACTTTCATATTGGTTATGACACATCTGCCCATTGCTGGCGATAAGCACGACAAGTCCTATGGCCCTCACCAAGATTTTGCCAAAAGGCATATTCGTCATCTCATAGTTCCTGTCAACGAAGCTGAACCATTCCAATGGCCAAACTCCAGTACTGCTAGGGTTGAAGAAGTCTACAGGTCCTGTTTCTCCCGTATCAAATGGTATGCACTTTTCAAGTTCAAGCGACTCAGAAGCCTGACTGTGCAGATGCAAAAGACCAATTATGAATCACTGTGGTGGAAGGATTTCGGCCCTATTCTGTGCGATCTGCAGACCAGGAAGCCAAAATTATCTATTCGCTTCTTGATTTCATTCGATGATTTGTTCCTTAGGCGGTTGGAGATGGCAACCTTCTTGAAAGCCCATATGGATGGCCCTTATAAGCCTATGGGATTTATCGATATCACGTACTATTTTGTGACACGAGATTGGGCTCATGAAGGGAGAGCAGTCTTTGGCCAGGCCAGCGAGGATGATAAAAAGCATGTTGATCGGTATATACCGGACAAGATCATGCCACCACCAATGGAATTCGACCCAAGGTTTCCAGGTACTCACGTAGAGAGGTTCGATCGGTATGTAACACAATTCGGACCTAATGAGAATCGGATTACGATGGAAGGCTATGTGACTAAAGAACCGCAGTTATTCAGGGTGCTTATGGAGGAGCAGTTCAAGGAGTATGAACTTAGGGGGAAGGTTCTTGAATGAGTGTGACTACATCTCATGTTGTCTGGCTGAACTGTGGGGGAGGAGTTGCAATCCGGAACATCAAACCCACAACTTGAAAGACGCAACATGAATCCGCAATATAGAATCCTAAGGCTTTTGATCAATACCACCTCTAGATGTTGAAAATTCTGCTTGAATTCGTGATTTTGAAGTTCATTCATCGCTTCGTCGAAGTATTTGAATAAATCGTGTACTGTACAGATATCTACATTCTGGGTATATCCTCCACATGCATATTTTCTAAGGCGTGTAATAAAAAGATATGATCAGAGCCAAGGAGACATTGAACCATTGATCAGACATTGTCTGCCGGCGCCTCTTTCGATGGCCCGACCGAAAACTTGCCCTTCAACTCCTTGTTCATATCGAACTTTTTGATGAACACACTAGCAAGCAACCCGGTCGCTGTCATTCCTACCATAAAGATCCAGATACCGCGAAAGCCCGTCACATAAGCGTCGATAATGAGGGCACGCTTAGGATCAGCAGGGTCCATTGCTTGGAGTACGTGAACATAACGCTCAGAGTCATGTGCAATCGCAGTAGGAAGGTTAAGTGTTTCAAGGCGCGTGGACATGACGTTCTGGAAAATGGTTCCGGCAAGCTATGATCTGTTAGTCGAGAAGATTTGAACCAGTCGCTTGTAGCCACTTACAATGACACCAATTGGCATACCTAGGCTTCGGAAGAAGCCATACATGCTAGCAGCCATTGCTGCGTCTTCTACGTGAGCGATGGCCTGGATGGCAACATTCACGCTGGTGAGAACCATTCCAGCACCGACACCAAAGACCGCAAGCGCAACGGCCCAAACTGCAGTCTTGACGTCTTCATCAAGCAAGATCCAAAGCCCGCTGCCGAGGGTCATGATGGCCCATCCCACCCAGAGAGCCCAACGGAAACGGCCCAATCGAGTGGTGAGGGTGGCAACGATGATGGAGCCAGGGAGGAAAAGAACAAGAGCCGGCAATAGGTCAACCCCAGATTTGATAGCTGACACTCCGCGCGCGCTCATACTGTAGAAGGGGAAGTAGTACAATCCCATAAAGATCTGGAGTACCATAGTCAGTATCGGCCTGAGAAGAACTGCGTCTTTGATGGATCGAGGGAAAATACTCACCACTAAACCATTGACAAATGCGCAGTAGAATGCCGCGAATGCAGATGGACAGTAGAACAACGATAACGGAAGCAATGGGTGTGAAGCTGCCATCTTTTGCCACACAACGAAACCAACAAGGCCAGCAAAGCCGACTATGACTGGGCAGAGTGTTTGAACAGAAGTCCAGGAGTATTGGATGCCCGCCCATGACAGACCAATGAGAATAGAAGTCAACCCGCCAACGAACAAAAACGCACCAAGGAAGTCAGTATGCTTCAGCTTTTGCGCAAACGTCATCTTCGCGACTGCGTTGAGTCTGATGAAGAAGACTGCGAGGATGATGCCGACACCACAGAATGGCAGATTGATCCAGAAGACCCATCGCCACGAAGTATTTTCCGCAAGAGCACCGCCCAGCATTGGACCAACAAGCGTTCCAAGACTCCATGAGCTGAGGACGATAGCGAAGTACTTTGGCCTTAGGCGTAGTGGGACAATGTCGCAAAAGATCACCTAGATGAAGGTCAAAGAGGGATTTGGCATAAGGATAGCTTATCACACTTACCTGGTTCATTGTGATGATGCCACCTCCTCCAATACCTTTAATGCTGCGACCAGCAAGTAGAACAGTGAAGTCGTTGGCTGCGCCACACATGATTGTGCCGACGGTGAAGAACACCAAGGAGAAGAGAAGAAGCTGTTGTCGTCCAAAAACCTCAGAAATTGAAGCGATGACAGGCTGGAAAACAGCACTTGTAAGAAGGTATGATGTACCTGCCCAGAAGGCATCGATTGATGTGCCATGTAGAGCCCCTGCAATGGTCTAGAAGGGATATTGTTAGCTGCTATCGTGAAGGCTTATCGGATGGCGTACTTACTGGAAGGACCGTGACTAAGATGGTAGAATCGAGAGATACCATGAAAGATATGAAGGACAGACTGATCATGATGAACCATTCTTTCTTCTGAGGTTTCCAGTTCAGATCGTCCCTAGATGATTTCGCCTCGATAGATCCCAAGGTCGACTCATCAGAACTATCGTACACTGTGGTCGATGAGGGTGTACGGAACGCATCTGGTGACGCCGTCACGGCAACATTTCGTTGAGCATAATTCTCGACAAAAGCAACCCTTGCTGGGTTGCTACCCAAAGGTTGAGGTCTATAGCTCTCCATAGGAGCTACTAAATACATTGAGACTGAGTTTTCTAATCAATTAAAAAGTAAGACGAAAATTGACGCTCAGAAGGGCTTTACGGAGGGAATGATTCAGATATATCTAGGGTACAGGGAGACCTAGATAGCGCTCATTGACGATGAAACTGTATGGATTCTATTTCCATACAACGATGCTGCGTTTAAGTATACATGTACATGATATAACCCAGGACGTCCCTCTGTAGGGCACAGCCGTTTACTATCCCACTTTAAGTCTTGATAGACAGACCAGCGCAGCAAAGATGATGTATTGTGTCCCTCAGCTTAAGTGAGAATACCGCGCGAATGTAGATCAAAGGCCATGTATGCATGTGGTGATATGTGCCAGCCAGTGTCGTGGCGATCGCATGGGTGGCTTACCGGGGAGAAAGATCCTTGTGCTGTATTGTTCTACCCGGCTCGCGGCATGCAAGAAGAAGCGAAAAATTCCCTGAAGGGTTTCAAGTGGCACATTTGGATGAACGATTGGCAGAAATCGTCCAGACATGAACCCATGGTCCGTCTGAACTTTCCTCCGCAGGTGTAATCGATAGAGATATCTGACCTCATAGGGCGTTACAGTGGGCCCTTGGGGGTCCTTGACTGTGAGGCGCTCAGCCCCCATCCGATGTGTAAGTCTAAACGCTCCCATGTCAGCCCCACGGGAACAGGGCCCGGATCGGATCTTAACCATACTGAATTGAGCAAATGCGAATGCTGGCTGGTACGAGATCTTTTATAAGAAAAGTGTCCCCAGCCTGCGGGAATGGCGCTAGCTGTTGCGAGTCTAACTTTATCGATACCTGTTCGACGAAACGCTAACGCTCTATTTTGAGGTGGACGATGTTCAAGCGAGATTCGTCGCCATGAAGTTAGAACCACGGCGTCAACGAGGCCATTAGAAAATCTAAGAAGTTCTCTTACAATATAATGGTATTGTCTTGACTGTACGGATTGTTGCAATAAAATGACTATCTCTGGTAAGCATATACAGTAACTTGTCCCCGAACTAGACATTTCCCGTTGTAAATAGCCCATTTGGATAGTGAATATTATGTTGGAAAGCTATGATACCAAGATGAGTTGAGAAATGGAGTGACGTAGCAATAGAGTGGGCCCCATAGCCATGCTCATGTAATGAAGATCTGGAACGGTTTGCGCATTCGGTGATTATTGCGGTTATCGAAACCCAGCCAAGTGAAATCATTCAAGGCAAAAATAACAGAAATCCATGTGCCTCTATTTCAGTATCACTTCGCGCGAATCCCAATCTTGAGCGGCGCAACATGTCAGAGCAGAGGGGATCATAAATGGGGGAAAGTCCCTCAGGTATCAGCACCCCAGAAATCATTATTCTGCAATTTCAAGGTTATTCTTATCTACCGCTCTGCTTTCGAAAACAGGTCTTTCTCTTCTCATATATTTTTGCCTATTCTTGGCACCCTGATCATATCCATAAGGCTGTGAGGCCTCCAATCGATTCCCCCGTCCGTTCACTGCATATATCACAAATATTACAGTGACGACATGGTGAAAGATCGATACGACTCAATCCCAGGTTTCTCTTCCATAGGACCTGGTATCTGGGAGTATGCACGCCATACCCCGACACAGTTATCTGGAAAGAGTGAAGAGCAATGTCCCGACCTGATTTTCATCTTCTCATGGACAGGCGCTGGAGGACGACACATTCTGAAATACACACAAAATTATCAAATCTTGTTCCCATCAAGTCGAATACTTGTCGTCACTACATCGATTAAAGACATGGCCCTACGGACATCAAAGAGACGACAACGTCGACTTCGGCCTGCCATCGACCATATTCTCCAATACAAGGCGAATGATATACTCATCCACGCATTCTCAGAAGGTGGTACAAATAAGGCTGTGGAGTTTGCAGAGGCTTACTACAACGAGACGGGGCAACGGTTGCCAGCCACTACAGTATGTATTGACTCGGCACCAGGTAAGCCCCGATTCATGCCGTTGGTCAATGCTGTAAGGAAGAGCCTTCCGCCACACCCTATTCTCCGATTTGGAGGTCTGGCCATCAGTTGGATTTGGTTTTCCTTGGTGTGGGCCATTTACATCATCAATGGAGGCAAGAAAACTAGTCCCATCGCGAAGACAAGGCGTCGCTTACTTGATGACCGATTGTGGGACTTCGAAGCACCAAGGTGTTATCTTTATTCGAGAGCTGATGATTTGATAATGTGGCCCGACATTCAAGAGCATGCAATCGAGTCTCGAGAAAAAGGAATACCAGTCACGGAGGCTTTCTTCGAAAAAAGTGCTCATTGCCGACATATGGCGGATGATCCAGCAATGTATTGGGATGCGGTGATAGCGACTTGGAGACAATCGAAACGCTGCCTACAAGAGAAATCGACACCATCTTCATCGCTGAAGCATGAGAGGTCGACCGATACTTTGCGCAGTGCTGCCGATTCAGAGCGGACACTTACAGGATGATTGCTATTGTTTGAAATATTCAGTTGTATTCTTAACATGTACATGCATTTCGATTATGTTCATACTTTACGTTGTAGCGAATTATACCCTGAATTACGCGCGAAATATACCTACACTTTTAAATCCACGGTCATAAAAGACAAGGAATTTTTGTCTTTCATAGACAAGTAAGTATCCAGAGAGGGTGTGGCAAGTTCTCCGAAACCAGATACGTTGGGTATTTCGTCCTTCAGCCACGCTGGACCTGTAGGTGAACCGTTGTAGGCACAAGTCGGAAACCGACAAGCGGCACGGTACAAGTGGCGACTATCAGGCCTTCAAACACCCAACCTCATTCTTTGTACATGCGGGACGAAATGGATGCTTTGCCCAAGGACCGCATCAAAGCGGTCAAACGGGTGTTGATCCGCAGCAAAGGTACCCATACGCTTATGGTGTATGGATCAGTCCGAAGCTTATCCAGGAAGGGAAATTTGGGCTTATGTCTCGCAACAACAAAACCAATTCGGAGGCGGCCTAGAATAGCACCGCCCATCTTACGATGTGATTCGTAACGTGAAGAGCAGCTACGTCTTTTTTGAAGGCGTGATCCTCTCGCGCGTCTTATAAAGTGGATCGCATACACCATACCTGTTATCTCTTTGTTTTTTGAATGCACGCATCGTCATTCTCATCTTGTATGGAGTGATGTACTTGTTTGCGTTCCATTAGGCGCTTCGATCTCACCTGGGTCGTCAGCTCTCCTTCCTTCAAACGTTACGCAATTTGCCATATGTGTTTGAAGTTGATGAGTGTGAGTGTATTATTGGGGCTACAATGCAGCAATTCACGCATACGCGTGCTGAAATGTTCGCACCACATACTTTGTGTCTGCACACTGTAATCACCAATCGCGCTCATTGGACTATAAATACAATACCATTTCGGGCCTTTATGCCTGTTTACTTGATACCACAACCTGTCTTATCCCAAGCGAATAAATTTTATAAGTATGCCCCGTGATACAGAAATAAACCCTTAAAACTTCGGCATCGTATCCAGCTGCTGGTTGATTCAATTTGTCATCGCCGCCCCCGTACCAGATGCAGATTCGACGATCGCGAAACAAAGATGCAAGCAGCTCATCTGCCCAACCGCTATCTATAGCAAAGAGAACCCTTCACCATTTGAGTGCCCGTATACTAATGCGTGCCGTCAAATCTTCTTTTGACTCCTGCGTGGCTTGACGAACTTGCTGCAGTATGAACTGGGATATTGGATGGCCCAGGGAGCGGCGAGTGATAGCCCTGAGGACCTGATACACTAGCTGGTGGTTGAAGGGGCCCCGAAAGTTGCCCGTGAGGATTACTTTGAGCCTCCTGTTCCATGGTGGGACCTGGTTGTGAGATAGATGCATTGTCCAACCTGTCGAAAAGCGCCTGAACATACGATGCCCCAAGAACCTTCAACCCAAAGGGATTCACTAGGCTGGTAAGGCGCTCACGTAACCTGTCAACCTCCGTGATCCACCGTGTCTGTAGCTCCCGATACCTTCCGTCAGTTTTTGTGACTATGAACCTGTGAGGCTTAAAGTCTTTATCCGTGACACATTCACAGTATTGGCCATTTAGCTTGAACTCTATGTGTTTACGAGCCTGCATTGGATAGCCGAATATTGCTTGCGGTTGCACCGGGTCACCGAGAAAATGATTCAGATCTCGGCATTGCAGGCAGGACCCGCTACATGGATACACTTGTCCGCGGCTCCAGTCCACTGGCGGACGCGGGCGCTTGAGAGCAAGGCTTTCGACGCAATTAGCGAATGATGTCCTGGAATAATACGCTGCAGCCATATTGAGAGGCTCATAGTCGTATTGTTCCATCACATGAAACAGTCCCTTCTGGATGTCAAAGATCGTCGTCCAATCCGACCATATCGGGGATTTCAAATCTGGTACGTCCGAAAATGCAACTTCCATGAGTAGTCTTGCTTCCGACTGTAGCTTCAGGTGGAGTGTTGTCCGCAAGATTTCGATCAGACGTGTCACGTAAGTCCGTGATGATATGGTGGTGTTGCCTGTCACATGGACGTTTTGATCTTTAAGATCGGCATGTCGTGCTTTTAAAGTAGTCATAGAGGTTTCCAGTAACGACTTGAAAGTAGCTTGGACAGTTGGCCGCCAATGCTCGTCGACAGATTTACACCCAAACCTCTCCAAGAAAAGAGAAAGTGCTGCGCGATTTCCTCTGGCAAGTGTTGGTATCACCCTGGAATTGCGTTAGTGCTGTGTATCAGGATACTGATTGTAACATACACGTCATAGTATACCCTTGGAGGCACCGCACGACTATCTATCAAAGATAGAATTGCGTTGACATCAGACTCGGAATAGTCTTGGATATTACGCAAGAGGTCTGTCAACTTCCGCTCACGAAACTCTTGATGGGAAACGCTTGACGTGGTGGGTATCTGCTGTGCGACTTGATCCAGAAACGTTCGAATGTTATTGACATCCACGAATGTGCGCACATCTGGTAAATACGAGAACCTGAACTTGCGTTAACCAATTTGCTGTTACGATGATAACAGGACCATTTACCATGCATCGAAAACGCCCGCCCCCCGCTTGACAAAATCGATGTATATCTGCTCTTTGATGACTTTTGCGAGGGGGTTTGACAAGGAAGCCCAAAAGACTGGATTTCGAAGAGCAGGAGCCAAAATGGAACAGATGGCTTCACTTCGTCCGACTAGTGCAGAATGTTTTATCGAGCCGACAATGACCTGTTTCATTTCTGAAATAGCTCGGTCCTCATGGACCAGTCCGTTATGGTCCATAACAGATAACACTCCCTTCAGCGCCTTGAAAAGCATTTCGATAGCAGCCTGTAAAAATGTCTGCATCAGGGATTCGCGCAACTCGAGCGGTACAAGCTCGTTGTTGCAAATTTTGAAGTAGGAGAGCAACGAGGCAGAATTGGTACAGTCCAGAATCCTTTCCTTCTGCAACAATTTAGCTCTGTCCACCAGGACCAGTACTTGTTCAATTCATTAACTCGTTTCTCAGAACTGAAGAGTATACCAACATTGTCATGGTGTTGAATCGTCAACTTTCTCGGCATGTCATATTCGAAGTCTGATCCGACTTCATTGTCTGATTGCCGCCCTCGGTACAAGTCCTCTGTCACGATGTGTGAAATATCAATAATTCTACTCAACTCCACCGCCTCTCCAAGAGGAGTGACCACCTGGTGAAGTGAGTGCTTCATGGGAATATCAGGCTCCTCATCGATTACAGTTTCTGTTCGAGTCAAGCGGCCAAGAAACCAAAGGAAACCATTCGACTTGCAAACATGATCCAGGTATCTCGCTTTGGCAGCATCGCCACCTTGCAATGACTGCAAGGCAAGGTCGGTGTATTTTCGCTTAAGAGGATATAGAAGGATATCGGGGAAATTTGGGGCATCCTGCCATTGCTGCAAGATTTGCTGTAGCTCATTGTGTCTTGTTGAAAGTGATGTAGCTGTTTGTTCGGGTCCTTCTGATACATTTCGTACGAGATCATATTCAAGAGCCAAGCGATAGCCCGAGGTAATTCTTTGTACTTTGGAGGAAACATCAGAATGCCACGCCAACACAGTTAATCCAAAAGCTGATGTAGCTGAAGTCGCGAAATTGCACCTTTCGTCATGGTGGCTAACTTCAATATTACCACCAGTATGCTCCGACGGCAGGCATATCAGTAGTGTACCACATTTACCGCGCGTCTCGGTATTATCTGGTAGTTCACCGTTCGCGAATGCGTTCACTCCGCAGAGAAGTGTTCTTCGTGGTACGGCCCAAATCGATCGCGCGAAACCCAGCAGTTCGACTGTTCTGTTGATGTAGGTATCGAGTTGCGCTTCCCATTCAGGGTTTTTGCATTCGAATCCAACTTCCCAGATATCATCCATGGGAAGGGGCCCAGAATTTGAGGACAGGCATGCTTGTTTGATGGCCTCTGCATCGCGAATGCTCAAGGGCAAGCCAACTGACCCAAGTGCATCTAAGAAGAGACCAGGAGGGGTGTAGGACTGATAATGATGAATGGCGGAAAAGGTTCCTTCGTGCTCTATTCGGTCCAAGCAGCCTCGTAACTGTGATTTGAAAGAGCGTAGGTTGGGAGCAGCTACTACTTCTGGAGATTGATTACGACGTCTGAATTCATAATCAGGTTCGCTATCATCATCCTCGCGGTCAAAGTCTTCGCTGTCATATTCTTCGTCGCTCATTGCTGGAAGAATAAGATGTTTTCTTAAGGCGTCCGTTCGACTTGTGAGCACGCTCGTCCAAGTCTTCGTTAACTGAGAATGTCATAAGTGAACGTTTGACATTCCACCAATTCATCGAAGTGGCTAGATTGGGCTAAAAAAGCGCCGATCAGGGGAACGCGAGACGCTAGCACACGAAACTGGCGCGGAACGTCGTGGGGCCCCGTGACTGTGACTTGCACCCTGACCTCTTTATTCCCTGATAACGAAGTAGTGGCACCCGCAGGAAGAACAATTGAGGTCGTTGTGGTTTTTTGGAGCCTATGCCCCACCTGATGGTTTCATTCGCTGTGATCACTATAATATTGCGCTAGCTGCTCGCTGGGCGAGAGATGTTCGCTGGCCTAACGAAATACATAACCATTGATCGATGTAATATCTGCACCAAATTTCAGTATATGTCCCACACGGTCGGTAGGCAAATAAATCTAAAAACATTGTGATTCGCTATTGCCAGGGTGGTGAAGATTCTATTCTTTGTTTGAAGTTTGAAGTATGGTTATTTAGTATACCACTTTGCGCCATTCAGGGAAACGGTAGAAGGACAATCAGATGGGGGCCTGGTCAGAAATTAATTCCCCGTGATTTTGATGATGCCTTAGCATCCACGAGCTTGGGAAGTGGGAGAACCTTCCTTCATGACCTTCTCCTGGATCTCCTCCTGATCCTTCCTTATTTTTTCAAGGAGCTCATCTATGCGATTCTCACGAAAGCACGGGCGTATCGTTTTTACCAGATTCTCCCACACTACCATACGTTAGCTCAAAGTCTGATATGCAAAGAATGCAGAAGACAGTCTAAAACTCACAGCCTAGTTGTACCACAGCGTTTGGATTGCGACCCGTCTCGTTGGGTTTATTGTCATCGAGTGGATCAATCCATTTGCACATTCGCTTGGAGCCATTTCCGTCTTCCTGGCTCAGTCGATGCTTTCTTTCTGCAAGCTCCTTGTAGGTCTTGTATTCCTCACAACCTCCGCATTTCCATCCCCATTCGTCGACGCATAATTGCCTAATAGCCTTCGAAGTAGTAAATCCCAAAGTGGCAACTGGCTCGCTTTGGTACACTTTTCCTTTCAGGTGAAAGAACTCCACGGAGTAGAGAACATGGGGGTCTTGACCGCTACTGCTGTTGGCCATCGTTGATAAGATTCGATGATCTGTAAACGAAATGTTTCGTTGAAGTGTGCCAAAGTCCGAGAGTTGCAGGCGAGGTTTTGAGGATGATGAAGGACACTCTTGGATCATGGAACCTTATGTACTGGAACTTTCATCTTGAACGTCTTTGCTGAATGCAATGACTTGCTCTTGATGTGACTCCAAGTAGTAGATCCTTGCGTATGATTCTTGATTATATGAGCAGCTATATCATGCGTCATGGCTCCAGTCCTTTTCACCTACCTCTCTTTCACTGTGCAGCTAAGTTTCATCGTCAAACTGGAATCGCGCCATTCTCATTTATAGAACACGGTGCTTTCGGCGTAAAAAAGCACGGTAGGTGATCGTAAGGAACGACATTCTGTGCGGAGTTCTGACGACATGTGCAGCAGGAAATAGATGATCTGCGGGCTGTCATCAATACATAGAGTCATATTGTGTTGACACGCTGATGAGTGAAAGAGGGATACGCGTTTTGGATGACAAAGGAATCAATGATAGTTAAGTATTTTGTGATTCTTATGAAATATTGATTACTGAGTAACTAACATGAATTCATAATAGTGGTTCTTTGGCTCACTAATAAATGCATTCTTAGTTCCCGATCATCAGGAACGAAAAGTACAGTGGCATTGCTATTATGCGCTATGTTCGAGCTGCACCCTAATTTGGCACACACTGGCTGTAGTATTCACCAGATGCCTTGCAAACACCTTCAGCGCATGCCGTTGGTCCAGTCCAAGTGTTACCACCACACTGACCGTAGAGCGGAGCGGTCGCACCCCCCGCGCCATTTCCTGGGACAGGCGGAGTCACCTCAGGAGTCTGACCTCCCGATCCACTATCGGCACCACAGACAAGAGGAGCTGGTCCTGGGATCTGGTATGGCTTTCCTCCCATGTATGGTTGGCCAGTGGTATCGTAGATGGACAACAAGATGCCAGGGTCGTTACTCTTGTACGCTCCTGGGAATGAAACGAAGTTTGAGCCCTTGCTAGTACCGCTGCCTGTAATCTTGATTTGAGCGCACTCCATGTAAAACTGAGCCTGTCCAGATTGGCCCGCGCTGTGAAGGGCGAGGAGCTCGACTCGGAGAAGATATTCTCCTGGGGCAATGCAGGATGGCATCGTGAAGTAATGCCAGCCTTGATTCGCAATCATGTTATCGACGGCCCACTTGCCGTTGGAAAGTCCCTCATGGGCCACCTTGAACCACTGAAGACCTGTTGTGCCAGTGTTTGCGGCGCTGTCCACCTTTGCAAGCCAGTAGCTGATAGGTCCTGTCGCGTCTTAGAAACAACTTTACACCAAGAAGATGACTACTAACCCTTATGTGACTTCGCGATTGGGTGATCTGGATCATTTGCTCCCTGTGCTCCGCCTATCACGTGACCCCACCATCCGCCTGATCGGTCAGTTGTGTGTCTGTGTACTCACTATTACTCCGTACCTATTTTGGCTCCAGCTGGTATGTTGATGACAGTGTTGTCCTTGTGCTTGATGTCTTTGTTACAAGCGAAGCTAGCGTCGTTGACGTTCTGGATGGGGTAGTCGCTATCGGGGGCACGGACACCCTTCAACTGGCCCTGATCCGCACCATTCACGGAGATCTTCTGGAGGATAGTGTGGGCCGAGACATTGGATGCAGCAAGAACAGCCGCGCTGATGAGGGACTGGATCTTCATAGCTTGTATTCTAGTTTGGAGTGTTTCTTGGATGGCTTGCAGGTCGAGGCTTTTGTCTGGCAGCAGTGGCCGTTTTATAGACGAGACTGATCTGCACGCTACACGAGCCTTGATGCTAGGAAGCCTTACTATCAAATCTTATCATGTTCTCAAAATCTTGTCTGTCGGGTCGAAGTGTGGTAGTTTAGATTGCCCAGCGCTAGGATTAGATGGAGTGCAATCCGCTATTGATTTCGATCCACGTAAGACATCGTGGCTAGAAGCCATTTAGAAGCGGATCTCGATTGGTGCCGGAGAAAACGGAGGCAGTGAAGCGCTTGAGAAGTGGAAATTGAAACAACAGCCCTGCCATGTGAGCAAAGGTTGGGCATCGTGTAATTTATCAAGTGACTGTTCGATTGGACGCGAACAGTGGGGGACGAGAAATTGCCATACCCCAGATTTTGGACATGCTATCGGCTCCCAGGATCGCAACACTCGAACAGGCAGCTGCCGGCATCCGATAGTACCTTGTTGAAGCACATGGCCAGGAGGCTCCGCGTTCGATTTCACCATATAAATAATAGAGTAGATGGTCGTTTGGGAGTCTCCCTTCGGTCCGTCTGGTCCGTGCCGAAATTGGTAGGGGGTTATATTGCATTCTATATGAAGCGACCCTAGGCTGCACATTGCAAAAACACCAGAAATAATGTACAATTATTCAATACATTGTACAATGTATAGGCAATACCATTCATGACATCAGATAACATTTTTCGGAGCGGAGTGGAAGCTAAGCAATGTTTAGAACGACGCTGTCGAGTTGGAAAAAACATGCGTTTGCACTCTGTCACAAAGACTTCACCCAATCGAGCACCTCTTCTGCTCCCCGTTCCCAACCAACGTGGTTTTGAAGGTGGTGTCCCAATTCCGGGACAACCTTGAAAGATACACCGCTTGTTTCATCGAGATCTCGTTCAGAGATCCCATCTACCTTTTTCCTCTGGACCATATCGCGGAATGCGGCTCGATATCGTTGGGTTGCATCTTCCAACAATGAAGGCGTACATAATACATCTTTCTCCGCTGCTATCACGAGGAATCTGTTGCTCAGCTTGGAGGCGGAAGAGTTGCTTTTTTGCAAACGCCACCCTGTGATCGACGACAGCACATCTGCACCCGTGACGAATCGGAATAGAGCCTGCATCGGCCAAAGCATGCTCTCATAGGGCGACAATAATCGTTCTAACGATTTGACAACCGAAGTTGGCGTAGATGGAGAAAAAAATGCATCATGCACCTGTTGCGTGTTTGCCAGAATGTACCGTGGATGGTAAAGGCGATACGGGAAGTGAAAGGGCGCTGTCAGAGCCCAGAACTTGTATGCACTCCATCTAGAGGAAACATCAGTTTTAATACTCCTGAGATCTGCGGAGAATTGACTTACGATCCGAATCCAGGTACGGCTGCAAACATGCAGAATCCCTGCACTTTGACCAGCCCTCTGCTGAGAATGTACTGGCTGAGTGCACCGCCAGCCGAATGAGCGATCAAAATGACCTTTACATTCTCTTGCACTTTTCGTCGCGCCTTTTCAAGCTTCTCGACGTGCTCGATCCCTGCGACGAGATCACTGCCCATGGTCCCGCGACTCGTGAAATACATTCTCCATAAGCCTGGATACCAGGAGTTACCGTGGCCACGATAGCTTATAGAGTAACATGGGTAGCCCTGAGAAGAGAAATACTGCAAATATGGAATCCACATTTCAGCACAACCAAACCCACCGTGCGCAAAGAAGAGAGGTGGTTTAGAGTCTGACGTTGAATCGGGAATGGCAGAAAGTAGTTCCAGCGGGCCAGAAGTCGTGGTCACATATGTACGTTTGATACCCGCTGGCGGCGGCGGTGGTCTTGGAGGGTTGGGAGATGGTGCTCGCCATTGGAGAACGAACGGGCCGAACATGGGAACTTGACGATAGAGGGCACTTTATTTGTCCAGAAATCCACAATTGCTAAGTGGACGATGAAGTTCTTGAATGAAATTGAGATGGAAGGAATTCGGGTGCTTGTACAGGCTACAATTAGATATCATGTAGAATCAAGAAGAATGACTGAGTGACTGTACTGGCTACGAGCCCTCATATATTCTTTGGTTTGTACCACCAAAAATTCGGGCGTGTCCGGGTGGTCTCATTGGTAGTCGGAGCCCCGACTTACCTTTCGAGGCTGGAAGAGGAATGCAGAGGCGGAGAGGCTGATCAGCCACACCATACTTCGGCAAGAGATACTTCATGACGCGCCGCGGCTAAACTCGATTAGTTGTACACTTTCAGCTTCATCATAGAATGGCATTGATGAATGCAGAGTGGACTGTACGGTCTTGTCAATTTCAAATGACTGTTGTCCTCTATCTCACAGTAGCAAATCCTCAACGAGAAGGCCTACCGCAGTCTCCGACAAATTCTCTCCTTCTCCTAAACAGAAGATAAAGAAGGCGCAGGTGGACCCACAGAGAGATCCAGCTCAATGATCTCGACATATCCAGGCACTGGGTCTTCCACTCCGGACAGCTTTATTCGGGTAACGGGTCTCAGACGTGAAAATGGTAGCCAAATAATTAAAACTTCTCCTGCGCTAGGTCGTCTATATCGGTCAGATCCACATGGGGAGCCCCCCAAAATGAGATTGGTGACCAAATAATACAACGCGGGTCAAAAGTCCTCGGGTGCGGGGTTTCGTTGCGAAATGTGTTTGTAGCTAAGAGAACATATTAGTCAAGTGTGAGACGCGTCTACTTGAAGAGTAGTACGTACCTCGTTGTTTTGTGGAAAAGTTGGTGAAGTTGGCGAAGTTGATGAAACCAGAAGGACGAGTGAAGTAATTCGAAGTGATGGAGAGGCTTCGACCTTGTCGCTAACCATGATTGGACAAGAGTAATTCTAGGAAGTGATCCGAATGGTTCAACTCTTGGTGGTCTTTATTCATGATCTGTGCCCATCTTCCCAAAAGCCAAGTACTTGAATTGAAGCCTGCGCAAGTGTCGGACATGAGGATGTAACTTCTCATCCATTTCTCAGTAGGTATGCACAAATGCCAATTGTCTCCGTAATCGCCCGACGAAGTGTCCTTTCGATCAGGTCCCGAGCCATCTCTTAACCGTTTGGGCTGGCCATTGATGCAAATCTGAGGGGATTGCACAATCACATATTGTCTCTCAACACTGCGGACTCGATGATGGCTTAGGCAAAGGAAATAGTATTCATACTTGGTAGGAGTACTTATGGGCAATTCCCAGTATCGTGATACACTAATCCAAGATTGGCTGTTGGTCATTTGGCAATCTGTACTTGACATTAGAGAAGTTCGTAGTTGTACAAATGACATCACTCCGCCTGATTAGACTTTCTCCTCATACACCACACTGCCCTTCTCCTCCGCTACAACCACTCGCGCATTCCGGACATCTTCATAATTTTGCCTCGCCTTCGTGGCAACGATCGAGACGTCACGCCCGAACAATAGATCCATATCCTCGAGCTGAACACCCTTCGTCTCTGGCACAAACAACCAAGCGAAACCAATCGCAAGCACTGTGCATGCTCCGAAGAAGAGAAATGTACCATGTTTGATGCCAATGACCATATGTGGTAAAGAGTACACAACGACGAATTGTGTCAGCCACTGTATACACACGCAGAATGCCATACCAGCAGTCCGAACGCGCGTGGGTAGGACCTCCGAGCAGAATAACCAGGGTATTCCATTCCAGCTGAGGCCGTAGAAGAGGGCATAAATGTACACCATGGCGACGGCTGCGCGGGCACCAGAGTCGAGCGGCGGCGTGCGCTCAAACGAGCCCGATATTTGGGAATAACCGGCTAGGTAGAACATGCTGATGCCTGCTCCCGCGCCACCGATCAGCAACAGGTTACGACGGCCTACCTTGTCGACAAGGAAACCAGCATATAGCATGGTAGCCACCATCTTGACGATGCCAAAGATACCCGTTGCAAGGAGGCCATTGGAAGTTCCGGTGAAACCAATGGAAGTAAATATCGTTGGAGAGTAGTAGTTGATTGCGTTGATACTGTAGCAGAAGTTCAGTCATGGACATTATCAGGCCATAGATGCGAAGCTTACCCAGTGAAGTTCTGGAATATCATCATCATGAACGAGATAATGATACGCCCTCTCACACCGGCTGAAAACAACTCTCGTCCTATTTGTTTCCATGTGCGCGGGGAACCAGCCACTTCGGATTCTATTGCATTTTCAACCACTGAAAGCTCATGTATGATCCAGGGGTGGTCTTCTGGCAAGTGCCTTACCCATGACAGAGCTTTGGCTGCCTCCTGCTTTCTACCCTTCGACATGAGCCATCGAGGACTCTCTATCATGGGTATCATGGTCAAGACTAGCAATCCAGCCGGGATGAATTGCACTGCAACCGGTATGTGCCACTGCTTTGATGTCGTCGCGGGGATGTTCTTGTTCACGCCATAATTGACCCAGAATCCGAACACAAGTGCGACCTGAAGCATGATCTCAAACACCCCCACCAATCGCCCACGAATCAATGCAGGAGAGCATTCTGACACGTAGATGGGTAGAATCATTGCACTGGCTCCAACGCCCCATCCCGTGAACACTCGACCCGCGTAAAGTAGATCCAGGCGACCTATCATTTGCAATATAGCCCCAACCGTGAAGATGACGGCGGATGCCATGATGGTAGCTTTACGACCGAAGCGCTCGGCCATGAAGAACCCAGCGGCGCAACCGAAGAATGCGCCGCCCTGGAAAGTGGAAACAATATTCGAGGATAAGTCTGCCTTTGCTCGCTTACTGGCGTCTGCAAGGCCGAATGTTCTCTGGAACGAGGGCAGGTTGAGAGTGCCGCCAATGAAGGCGGAATCATATCCATACATCGCAGATGCCTACAGCAATCTATGCGTTAGTCAAAGTTTGCTACAACAGTCTACTGAGGGGTTACAGAAGGGGCTTTTACCCATGATGCGGAAAATGCGAGAGCGTAGGGCCTCCATCCGTACACTTCTTGCGGAACCTCCTCACCTGGTCTCTCCCTCAGTTTGAGAATGTTTCGCATAGTCGTCGTGGTTCGGGTTGAGCACCTGAGGGCCTTGTCTGGGAGTTACTTGACGCTCCAATATTGGAGAATGGTATCAAATATTAATTACTACAATCGAAGAAGGTCATCTACCGTATAGTAAACAGAACCACATACTTATACCGGCATGCCGTAAGAGCAAGACTGTTCTATGCTCGGCAATGGTAACCGAGGACTGTCTGAGTATTTAACCATGGCAAATAAACCATAGCAGAATTAGTATAGCGAACATGGAGATCAGCACTGCGGGGGAAACGCGGAGAGCGGAGTGGACGACATGTTCAGTGATGTTCTGTTTGTCTACTCGTCATTCGCCTCTTTTCGCGGAGACTTGAGTCATGACCCGTCTCATCCAATCGCCTGGAAGAAGTCATATCCGAATATCAAGGCACAACACGCTTTGGCTGGTTCAACCCCAGTTTTTCGTGTCTGAAGATTCGGTTCTGCATTTCCATGGAAGATAGTTTCTCTGATTGAGTATGCCGACAGAGGCAGGCTCGCATGAGTACCGTTCGGCATCGTTGATCCACTCATTGGTAACAACCCGGGGTACCAGCCGCAAACAACGTGTCGCACGCATCTTCTTCACATTACAACACCTCATAAGAACCGCAACTTAGAATTTGGAACTCGTTGCAATGCTGTCGCAGGACTCACCTACCATCCCTTCATTTGATGATCTCCCACTTGACAAGAATGGCCCGCCAGGCAACGCGTGGGGTTTATGGGGTGAACACGACGAGCTTGGCATGCTCAATCGCATCACACCCCAAGTTGTAGCTGCCGCCGCCAGAGAGATTCAAAATGGACACCG
Organism: Aaosphaeria arxii CBS 175.79; assembly: GCF_010015735.1. NCBI lineage: Eukaryota > Fungi > Ascomycota > Dothideomycetes > Pleosporales > Aaosphaeria > Aaosphaeria arxii. The sequence continues at coordinate 706,057 of NW_022983485.1, forward strand.
TATATCACTGGACTGGCCCCTGGACAAGCCATCTCATCCTGCTTTCGATCGACGCCGCTTCCATCATGAGATCTTGAACAAAGCCCCAATGACAATGAACGATGATGCCATCTATATCAATACCCAAAGTAGTACGCAGTGGGATGGATTCCGGCATTATGGTTATCAGCGGACGAAGCAGTTCTACCGAGGGCATCGACAAGAGGATTTTGTGCCGGGCCAGGGGCCGCTCAGTATAGACGGTAGCATCAACGCCTAGATTCGCGATTTGACTGTATTCTGACATTTTCAACAGTGTTCGCTCGTCATGGTGGAATCACTGGCCGGGGTGTGCTGCTTGATTGGTACTCGTGGGCGCAGAAGAATGGCATTCATCGGTCTCCATTCGAGACAGGTGCTGTGGAGTTGTCGCATCTGAAAGCAATACTGCAAGAGAAATCCATCGAACTCCGTCCTGCAGATATCTTGTTCATTCGAGTCGGGTTCACGGCCGAGTACGACAAGCTCTCCATCGAGCAACAGCAAAACTTTCCAAATCGGCAACCAGGTGGACTTTTAGGCCTTGAAGCCAGCCGCGATAGCCTTCGCTGGTTATGGGTGAATCAGTTCGCTGCTATTGCGTCCGATGCGGCAGGTTTCGAGCGTGGGCCCGCGACTGGTTCTTATAACGATCCCGATGTTAGCATTCACCAGTGGTGTCTCGCAGGATGGGGTCTACCTCTAGGTGAACTGTTTAATTTGGATGAGCTGGCACAGTATTGCCAAAAGCACGGCCGGTGGACATTCTTTGTTCAGAGCATGCCGTTGAAGGTATGTGGCTCAAGGTACTGGACTATCGCCTTATCTTCGTATGCTAAATTGATGATAGATTCCTGGGGGAGTCGCGAGCCCCGCCAATGCCGTGGCAATATTCTGATCCTATCATGAAGACTCAACAAAGGACATGTGGTAAAAGAATTTGGCGCCTGAGTTCTTTTATCATAGCTATTTCTGCATGATAAAGAGTAGTATAGGAGGAAGTAGGGCCCGCTTTGCTTGTTCGTCGGCTAGGGCACTGTAAGCATGATGGGCTGTGGGGATAAGCCTCAACGTATTGTAGTGCGCAAAACCAATTATCAATCTCCTGGTATGGTTCTGGCCGAGATTGGCCCTTTATGATATTAGATTGAGAGATGTCAACCGAATTGCCGCCTGTAATGGTGATCAATATAAACCGAGTTTCCACCCACAATATCCATAGAATCGATTGGATCTCTACCTACCGCAGTGATTAACGTCGATTGTATTTTCCGAATGTTACTCAGAATCAATTCAATTCTTGTCTATAACATTATCTGATCAACCACCGATAACAGTGACCAATTTTCATCAACTACCAACTGATATGATCCCTGAAGGGACTTAAAGTATAGTATGGAGAATAGAGCGATCGATCGACTATCTACCCAGATAGGCTACCGAGGTTGGTAACACCTAGTCAGAGTCTCCTGAGTGAGCAAATGCCTAGGAAGGCCATTGAAAGTTGTAGGGCGTAATCGTGATATCCTTTCCTGTCAAAAAGGTTACTGCCTGTGGTAGTATCTTACAATTAATGCAAATTCAAAATAGTCTGTAAGCTGTAAATGATCTCAAGAGGAGCTTACGCCTGGCTTCCAACCTACCCGTTATTGTTATTCAATTTCCACCTACTTTCAATTGGTTTTGATCTAATTCTACCTACAATAATGTCTAAAATTGAATCAGGCTTCATCTGCGGCGGAAGCAATCAATCAACTACCTTCCCTGTAACACGAACTTTAGAGTCTCTGATCCACGTTATGCTAAGAGATTTTATGGCTACCTCAATTAGCATTGGATTTATTACTTCCTCCACGTGAATTCTCTTTTTCATTATGGACGGTACATGAGTGACCATGCTTATGATTGCTGGGAACGCTCAAAAAATCGACATCATGCGATATCCGTTATAGGTAGAAAATATGATAATACATTGCTAAGAATGATTGTTTCAGAATTAATGTTACTCTTCTAGTAGACGTTTCTGCAACTAACTTTGTTGTTGTTAGACCTATTTGCAGCGCGCAAGGAGACAGGCTTCTTCTTAGCGACGACGTTGCTGTTCGTAGAGATAGCACTGTCCTTGGAGGCGGCTTTGTTTAACCACCCCAATCTACTATCTACAACAGTGATCAATCAACGACCTGTAGTAATGGTTAAAATTGATCAAATAGCCACCTACAGAAGGAAAGGTGGAGAGAGGATAGCCATATTTACACCATTTATCGCATTTCAACATGCTAGACAAGAATAATCAATTAATTGACAAGCAGGGTACTCTAAAAGAAATGCGCACCATGCGAAACTAAGAACATAAGAATCTCCGCTCCAAGTTACGCCCAAGATTGGTTCTAACCAACTGGATTTTTTCCTACGTGAGCCTTTATTCTTTCCTAACGGCTAAGCAGTGATATTGACGAAGCAATCCACGTAGGCTAATTTAAATGCCAGTAGCAAGCCAGCAAACTAAGGGTTCTACTATGGGCTAAGTACCTAATCAAGCATTATACTCCTCTCTGTAAGAAAAATCACATTTCTACCTACACTAGTGCAATTGGTCGAATCTTTACCTATAACCGCGATCGTAACGATGACCTTTCCGACTCTCATTGTAGCTAGAATCGACCGAACGTTGGACTAACAGTCACGAAAAACAAACGTTCACCTACAGCAGGAAGATGACAGAGAACAGCCAGTCAGAATAGAATCTATGTCCAATCTTGTAGTCTAGCAGAATAGGTGATACTGACCAAAGGTAACATGTACGTAAAGAACCATTAGGCTGAACATAGATAGATCAGGGCAGCCGAGAGATTGACGCGTCGTCCCACTACCTCCGGAGACCGATTGACAAAGGCGAATATTTGCCTACTCTACCAAGTCATCGATTACGGATTGCCCTTCCGATGCTCCTTACTATCGAGGTTTCACTACGCAGAAATAAATATTTAGGAATGAAAGCAGACGAAGACGCATGTTATTTATACAAAGGGTAAGCAGGTTTAGTTGTACGGCTGACAGTATCATGTCTACTTAAGAACCTCGATCAGCTACCTTACAGTTGATATATGACTTAGGTAAACGCATTACTTGAACTATATACTAAGAGCATTACTAGGTAGGCAACCCGATGGCCTATCATCGTACACTAGGATACACTGAATAATGCCTCCTTAGTAGGTGGTTAGAATCTGCAATACTCTACCATACAATCATTTCTAATCGTGACAGTTAAGTAGGCACAGAAGTTTATCAGGTAATAAATGCAAAAAGGCGTTCTTTGGAGAATGTATCTATCAAATAAACCCAAATTGTACTATAATGAGCCACTGTACTCTGGTAGACTCTTTGGTAAGAAAATCAATTTTCCTTCCTTTCTGTGACCATGAACAACTAAACAGTGGCGACATAGGGTTGATGTATATTTCTGATCATCAAGCGAGACTGCAAGCAAACTCCAGTTAGATAACGCATCATTGCGTCGGGAAAACGCGTATCAAGTATCGATACTTTCGTAGAAAGGCAATCGAAGATGTAATTGATAAAATGAAGAAAAAATTAAGAAGTAGTAAAGTAATGAAGCAATTTCTAGAGTAACAAAGCAAGCCATAAAGTGGTTGAAGCTGCAAAGCAGCAATTATAGTTTCCCAGAGTATGCAGTCTTGGGTAGAAAAGCATCCTTTGTTCTAATTAGAATCGAATGTAATTTTTTTTTTCAAACATTAACTACGTCAGAAATTGCATTGCTACACGCTATACAAGCTTGTTGCGATGAACATTCAGGTAGACAAACGCTTGATTTAATTGTGAAGTGTAGAAAATGTGAACATGAAGTACTAAAGTCTGATGTCTTATTAATTTGTTGCATATTACAACATCTGTGTAGTTCTATCTATGGCTCTGAAGGCTGTAATTAGATGGTTCATGCTCTAGAAATGACAACATTTAAGTGCGCTGTAGAAAGTCAAATATGCTAGCTTGCCGCATCACCTTTGGATGCTTGACCTCCTTCTCCTCCTCGTCCTCAACATAAGCCCGCTTTGCGGGGACACTCGGGGACAACACATTTTCTTTATTGTTGGCATCACTCTGTTCAACACTATAGTAATAAATTAGCTGGTGTCTTGAACAAATCTTAGACAAACACAAAAAGCACAAAGAAGGAGGAGAACATAAGAGAAAACATGAAGGAGAACAACTATTTCTCAAGGCACATAAATTGAGGAAGTAAATGCATTACAAAACCAAGGAGACATGACGAAAGATGCATATACTTGACAGAAGCTGAATGTGAAGATCAAGAAAGGGAAGCAAAAGTGCATAAGGATAAAGAGCAAGTCATGAAAAGATTTGATAAATATGTCAGACAAATGCACTTACATTTGTTTTGACGGCTCCGCGCTTCGACTAATCGTCGTCGTCGTCGTCGTCGTCTTCATCGTCGTCGTCTTCTTCTTCGTCGTCGTTGTCGTCGTCGTCGTCGTCTTCGTCTTTCTCTTTCCTGTCAACTTCATAGTTGACGTCCTTGTAGGCACTATAGGCTTCTATATGCATTAGTATTCTAGTATGTGAGACAAAGAAGGGGGAAACGATAAAGCCTACGACGGTCTCCGACGGTTCCTCCACTTCTTCCTCAGCGGAAGACAACGAAGGTGCGGGAGACGCCGCAGCAACAAGATCGAGCTCGACGACCTCGATATGATCGGGTGGGGGGCCCTCAACCCCGGAGAGCCTCACGCGAGGGAGGATCGAAAAAACGCCGTCGTCGTCGAAAAACGTATCGGTAAAACTACAACATATGTCAGCAAATTGCACAATCAGTCAATTACGCGACCAGTCAATGACTGATCAGTCAATCACTGATCAGTGAATTGCAGGATCAGTGAAGCGCAGGATCCATCAGAGCAGTACATACCTCATCTTGATTTCTGTAAAACTTGGAGAACTTAGGATGAAGGAAGCAATCCATCTTAATAAAGCCCAGATGGGGCGAGCATCGACCATCTGTGATCTCGCTAACATGAGTGGCGACCAGACGTGATTGGCCACGACCCCTGTTCGAAAGTGATCTGAATGGTTCACTCGTCCTGATCCCATCAGTGATCCGTGTCCCACCACCTGATGCCCACCCACATCCTTGGAAAGCGCAATTTCTACCGGCAACTACCGAAGCCCTACGCGAAGGTAGACGGGAGCCTCATGGTGGAACAGAAACCCTAAGTGAGAGAAGAACATGCTTCCTATCATATCTCCTTATCACAACACCTGATCAATTGTAGTATCTTGATATTATATCTTGACGTATCTCTTCTTCTAATCTGTATAATTTTTATTAAAAAGGTCTTCAGAAACGCCTTTGCGTAAGAAAGAAGCAGTTGAGTATTGCTATAGTGAACTTGCACCATCTGTCAGAATTGGAGCTTGAATTAGCAACACACCAATCATGACATGCCTGCACCATGCGATTATACGCATTCTATCCTCATACCTGATTGTGACATATCACATAATTGAACACAGAAGTTGATATGACTGTGACTCTGGCTGACTATAATTGTTTATTGCCTTTTCAGTTGTTTCATTCTTCATTTCTTCAATGCTCCGCCGATTGCCCCATGAGTAGAATATCTATACTTGATGCGGCTTGTTCAATAGAGAATGTGTATTCATTTCATTGGAGTTGGCTTCTAGTCTTCCACGTACTGTGATAAAACCCCTAATGAGGTGCCGAATTCTCGATAAAAGCCAATGTTCATCCTAAACTGGAAGAAAACCTTCTCCATAGCATGGTGACCCCCAAGGCCGTTCATTCCTTCATTTCCTCAAGTGTTGATGAATTTCACCTTGCCTCAATCTAAATGTTCTTCCCAATTGTCCCTCGCTCAGTAATTACTTCTGAGGGAAAGGACAGTCTGGCCACACTGTCGCCTTCCTCATCTTGCGGGAGAAGTCCATCCAATTTTCATCGTTCTGCGTCAATTGGTACGTGATGTATGCATCAATTGCATCGTCCCACATTACGGCATATTTCCTCGCGTTGTCTGCTCCTAGGACGATGGCACTCAGCTGGGTCCAGTCCAAGTCCGGCCCGCTATACTTCCTGTCCTTGTCAAAGACGAAGTCAGAGCGCTTGCGGGCTTGAAAGCAGAGTTTCATGTGGTCAAGGTGCTGTTGGATCCAGTTGCCGAATATTGGCTCGCCTCTGTCGTTCTTAGGAAAGACATACGTGTCCATAACATATTGGCGATGTGCGCCAACGATGGTCCAGTGGAGGTGTGAGGGCTTCATGATTCTAGTATCGACGCGGATACCCTGGAGACAAGGTAGGTTGAGACTGTCGAGCTTCCTGTCGTAATATTAGTAAACATTAGTCTTCACGAGAGAGATACTTACGTGTTGAGGTTTTTGTTCCAGTCGATTCCAAATGATCCCAGAGGTTCGAGCGTGTACCACAACGCCTCTCTGGTATTCCATTCGTACCAGACTGGGAGACAACCAAGTACGATGGGCTTGGATGTGCCCTGAGGGCCAGTAGACCATCGGGCATACATCTTGGGACGTTCTTCCTCGTCCCAGAACTGGTTCCATCTCTGGGCGTTATTTGGTATCTCAGGCGTTACGATGATGAGACTACGCCCTCCCATTTCTCGGACCACGGAAGCACAGCGAGCCTCATGTTGGTACACAACGGTGCGGCGATCAGATGGGTGATACGGACAGTCATCGACCTTGTTGGCCTTCTACAGTTCCTCTCCCGCATCCAGTATATCCTTTGGCGTGGGGGCATTTTTCCCGACCGAACATCCGGAGGAGGCGAGAGCGGCCGCGGCAGCGTCAGCCCAGGTCTTGTGAAATTTCCATTTCCAATCCTTCGTATTGTAGTTGAAAGGAGCCTGAATAGCTCCAACAACGGCGACTGGCTGGTATCCTTCCTCTGCAATACGAAATCCTAATCGCCGGTTGTTTGGGCTGCAAGGATGCTCTGACGTCTTCCTCTTTGAAGTCTTCTCTGTGTACCTCGCTGCATAGATTTTGCCTTCAGGTCTCTTGTAGTCATTTCGACTAACAGAATAGTTGGAGGGGACGGGTCCGTGTGCCTTGACGTCGGTGACCTTGCCAGTGTCTTTGGCGGACACATAATGCCGCTCGTATCTTCCAGCCATGTTGTAGACGATACGAAGTTTGATTCGTATCGTTCAGACAACTGCTTAGTTCACAGAACTGATTTTTTGAGAGAACTGGTATATGCAGGGGACTGGTTTATGCAGAGGACTGGGCTTTTCGGATTGAAAGAGGTCCTGAGGTGATAGTTAGATTAGATCAACAGTACATTTGAATGTGGGGAGCTCACCAAAGTAAGGAAGTGAAGAATTGAAGCCCTCAAGGTGTGCTCTGGGTTGATAACTTGTAGGTGGTGTAAGAGCTGCCAACAGGTTGATGAAACGGCGAAGGTTGTGCTCGCCACAAGGTCAATATATAGGCCCTGATAACCCACCTTCACCTTCACGCAAGCACGTCCTGTCCTCTTGCGCAAACATCCGTTTGTCAGCATAATTACTGCACACAAACACCAAAGTATCATATGGCAGATTTGCGGTAAGCATCGAGACCAGCTACCAAATGTAATTGGCCCACAATACTTACAATCGGAACCCTATGGTGATATTCACTTCAGGATTGCTGCCTGCATTCTCACATGAGAAAATTACGGTGACCAACAGTACGAACCGTTGACACAATTGGCCCATCAACTAGAGTTTTACGGTAGTATTCACTTCAATATCGCTGCCTGAGCTTCCACGTGGAGAATGGCGGTGACCAAAAGAACGAGCTGCTGAGACAATTGGCCCACGAGTTCACGTGAGGTTACAATCAGAGCGCTCCAGTCATATTGACTTCAATTTTGCTGCCTGAGTTTCCCCGTGGAGAAGCGGCGGTGACCAACGGTAGAGACTGTTGAGGCGATTGGCTGCTTAGATCCTACTTTTACGATATAAAAGCCCACACTCTTCCCTCTCTTGATCTCATTCTCTATTCCTCCAAGTCTTTACTTCTCACACCTTCTGCTTGTTCACCCTACCTCCAACACCTCCGATCGACCCTCTATTACTTTTACCACATCAGTATCGGATCACACTCCTTTCATACCTCGCATATCTTCCTCCATAACCACCCACGTCTCCCCTCGGGGACTTCAATCGCCATGCCGGGAGCACGTCCAATTCCGTCCCCCGTTTTCCTCGATGGAACTCAAGGTTTATTCTTGCGCCAATTTAACTCAACTGAAGCCCCTCAGCTGAACCAGTCTGCCCATGCTCAGGCTCAGCGATTGGGCCCTGTCGGCTGCAGGGTCACCTCAAATATCGTGGTTGGAAATCTGAATTTGAGGACCGATATGAACGGCATTGCCCTCCTTCAGAAGGGCGATAAGGCATTAATCAGTATCCCATGAATCACGAAAGAAAACGTGTGGGTGCCGGTTCGATACCTCCAGATCGGTAGTGTCCCGTACATCGACGACTTCCTGAAGTGGAACATAACGACCGATTTTCAGTTACAATCGGTCCCAGGCTTAGGCAACCTGTCTGCCTCCGGTGACGTGCTATCGCGCACAATCTCATTGCTGGTTCAATATTTCGTTAGAGATCCCCCGGCTCACCTTGACACGAGCATCATTACGAATTTAGGATCACCCGATGCTCTGGCCGGGATGATAATGGGCGCGATTACAGCCGCCAATATGCACCAAGTTCTAAATAAGCCGGATTTCTCCATCCATGGACTTGTCGATGCCAAAAAGTATCGAATTAACGAGTACACGCCTAAAGGCAGAGGAGGCATTTATGTACGGCTCTACCTTTCGGGAAAAAACGCCACTTTCTGGACTCCGGGGAAAAATCATCTATATTTCGGCCATACGATCGAGTTCTGCTCACGCTACACCTCTCATCAGACAAAGAGTACTGCAAAACATAGTCTTCTCAAAGAAACGGCCGAGAGAATGATTATGTTTCCAGTAGCCATATTTGAACACGAGAACAAGACTGTCTATTTGCTGATTGAGCAAATTTTCGTCTGCTTGCTCCAGACATGGCGGCGAGATGTTTTTGCTATCCGACCAGGTGGCTCTGGCGCAAAATTGCTCGCAGAGAGGCCTACAGCCGCTGCGGCGGTCGACGCGGCACACTACTATAAGATGGCTATCGACTTGGTTGCAGCTAAGACTGGTTGGCCAGGAGGGGTTCTACGTGAGAGCTTCCAGGTTCCTTTCGGTGTGAACTTCAGCTCACCACTCCAAGAAATCGTATTTACGGAGCGGCCACTTCTGTTACGAAAGGATACTTGGATAATGAATAAGCAAACAGGAGAGCCTTACCAGATTGCCGAATTCCGTCGTGCCAAGTCAAAGCTGGCAAGCTGGAGGGAACGAAAAAGCGCCACTGGGAAATCGACCAACTTTGGTACGCATGTTTTCTCGGGTGCGTCCCTCAAAGATGGAGGCTCCTTTTCATTCGAGATGTTCTGTACCGAGACGCCGAATGGCATCAATGGACCTCTTCCGGGAAGTCGATTTTATGTTACGATCGATGTTCGACTGGATTGGAAACCCCACTCGAAGTCCTGGGCTTGCCTGCCTGAAATCGGGCCATACGAAGATTGGGACCGCGCAAATAGCTGGGCTATTCGCGCGAATTGGGAGCATCCCCCTGCTTCTGGCCAGTGGAGACACCGGTGGATTCAGTATTTCACTCCGAGTGTTCTCATCGCAACAAATGTGCCTGGTGGGTTCAATGCGTATGCCCAAGGCATACGTATGATCCATTGGTTATTCGGAGAAACTCCAACCCACAAACATAGTTGGATACCGGATGCCTATGGTGCGGCCTTTGTCAAGCAGATGAAGTGGGATTTCCTTACCATGACCATCGATTTCGCGACACCTGTTCGCCTACCGCCGCCAATCTCAGCTGCAAGGCGATCCGCTGCTTCCATAAAGGCACAAATGAAGCAGCCGCAATACTTACTCGAAGGTGTCGATGGGCCTTTCCAAGAAAAGGTCGGGCATCGTGGCATCGTTTGCGACACTTGCAGACTGATGGCATTTGACAATACCCCATGTATCCAGGTCGCTGATAGACGAGTCTGCAAGAATTGTCTCGAGATATACGGAAGACCATGTTGTTCGTGGACACCTACGCTGAGGAACAGGTCAACACAAGAAGACAAAATGTCTCCCGACCAGATTGTTCAACGAAATACCATCCGATCGGCACTGATCTGTCGACCTGCCGCCCCACGCGATAGTACCCCCATCAGCACGAGAATTCGATTCATAGCTGACAGGCCCGCTCAGGACTCGCTCATGGCAGATGAGGATGAAGTTCCTCGATTTGAGATCCCAGATTCAGAGGACGACGAGTCTGATCTAGATTGACGGAGCATTCATTGCTTCTGATCACTTTAGGGAATTCGTTCCTCCCAAGCACATGTATTAGATTGCTAGTTTTCATTTTTCTCTCATCAACAGTTCCATGAAGAGGAATGGATAAGAATGGATAGGACCCTTGGTGCGATACTTTCTCCACTCCACTCTTCATTACATTAGTATTTCGATTTCAGTTCAATCAATGATATCATATGATAAATCTCTTCCACTCGACCATCTGTGATAATCTTGTTGCACAGTCTGTGGAAAAGGTTCTATTGTATATTACCTTGCCTAACACCAGTTACTTTCCTGGAAATATTGGTATTTCGACAAAATTCACGTATTATCGTCTCAACACGAAGGGCTTTGTAAGTTGCCCAAAAGCTATTGGCAGAGTGATAATACTACGTAGCTCTCTATTTTGACTTTCAAACGCCTGGCAGTGCGCTGACGATGCAACATGACGTTCAATAATCTTAGGATGGACGGCGTATTGATTGAAAACCTAGCAATACTTTATAATCTAGATAGTGTAATAGTGAACAGCATGATCATTAGCAGCAGTAACTTTTGAGTCAGAGTATATAGGTAGGAGACAGAGAGGAAATAACCAGCTGGAGTAAAATTGATGATCACTCTCCAACTGCAATTATGATCTAAAATGGCCAATTCTCCAGGGGGTTATATTGAATGTATACCTGCCATAGGGATAAAACAATAGATCACGATCGATCGAATCTTTACCTACAATATCCGTTCCAAGACCTTGAGTTTCCGGTCCGCAACAGTGCGAATAGACGCGTTTATAGTGGGGAGCATTACAAGCATCACTGACATGACCTGCAATCAGTAGATGGGTAGGGTATTAAATATTCGCTTTTGTCAATCGGCCTCCGAAGGTAGTGTACGATGTCTTAATTCTCTCGGCTGGCCTGATCTATCTATGCATGCTCAACCTGATGCTTCCCCACCGCGTGATCCCCGGAATGCCTCACCTATCCAGCTACCCTGCCTGCATTATCCATTAACGACTATTGCAATGCATCCTAGACTGCCTCAGAATTTCTCGCACCCGACTGCGTCCACGTCGTTTGCCGTCGTCTTCATTCCATCTCCTCGATCGTCTTCGTCGTCGTCTTTGTAGTCGTCGTCGTCTTTGTGGTTGTGGTAGTGGTCGTGACGGTGGTGGTGCCGGCGATCACGGTCACGGTCACGGCCATGGTCGTGGCCGTGGTGATCTTTGTCTTCTTTGATGCCGTTATTGTTGTAGTCGTGGATGGGGTCTTCCTCTTCTTGGTTGGCTTCATATGCATGCGTAAGTAAAGATGAGACACAGATAAGAGAGACGGGAGAGCTTACTACGCTTTCAACAAATTCTACTGTGTTCTTAAAATACAAGAAATAAGTTTTGGTAGCCATTGAGGAATTAGGTTCAAGAACGTTTTTGATGAAGGCGGACGGAGGACCTTTGATGCCAGAGAGCTTGACAGGAGGCAAAAGACTCTAGACACTAGTCTTGTCGCGGAATGAGTCTGTAGAGCTAAAGGGAAAATGTTAAAAAGTTGCATAATCGAACGAAACAGCACATACCTTATTTGCCTTTGGCGAAAACTTGGGGAAGTTCAAAAAGGAAGAGAGCCAGTCTTAGAACAGAACGGATGGGGATGGCACTAGTTGTCTAACTAACCATGATAGGCATTAGTGCGCTGTCGCCATTGGATACACCCCTGCTCGGAAGCGATCCGAATGGTCCTCTCACCTTCACTTCAAAAGAGTACAATCGCTTGAAGCCTAAGCAACCATTTATATATAGATGGTGTAGAAAGATTATCTCACCAGCCAAACGCTTCTTTGGCGGGCTTATTAGAGCGCTATATTGTTGATTAGTAAGGATCAGAGCCCTGGCAACGCGTCTAAGGGAAATATGTGCGCGTTTTGCTATACTGTAGAATGAATTACGCTATAGGACAAAAATTAAGTACATAAGGCGTAACAACAACGTTTGAAGGCAACAGAAACGCGTTAGTAATCTATTATGTTCATAGGTCTCTACACAAGCATACAGTTCTATTACTATTATATCAATATTCTTAGTAGTAGTAGAGACTAAGTAAGGTAAAAGTAGCTATATTCGAATCAAATCCTGACCAAAACAGCCGTAGACTTGTGGTAAGAAATCGGCTTGTACGCTTACTGATTGGCTGCTAGTTTTGTACAAGGGATCTCGCACTGCTTAGCAGGAGCCGATCTCTCCGTCATGAGTCTCATTAGTGATAATAGCAAGGTAGGTGAGGCTGTTTAGGGATCACGTGTATGGGGAAGGCACTAAGCAGAGCATAGACATCGTCTACTTGCCTGCGGAGGCCCATCGATAATGTCCAATATTTACCCATCCATCGATTGCAAGTCGCGTCCGTGATCATGTCTGATATTGAGGCGTGTATGCATGACAATGTCAAGCAAACAAAAGCAAGGACATGCAATTGCCCCTACTTTCATTCTACTTGATCGGTCACTGTTCGATGTCGCTACGTTCTGAGTGATCTGCAATTGTCTATTGCTCACCCTGACACTATTGGCGCAATGATGGTATGTAGGAAGTGAAAAGCATGCGGAATTGCTGTTGCTACAGTCATACCTAAGTCTTACAATGTTGGTAAACATCCAAGACCGAGGTAAGGGCACCTATCGTGTAAGCATACTGCATAGTAGTTGGGGCCAGCTCCTGATAAGCCACTAAACGGCCATTGTACCGCTGAACAGGCTAGATATTCAGATAATAGAAGTATTAATTGACACATACTATACAGGAGAGGTTGTGTACGCGTGATGAGCTATGGAGGCCTTCAGAAGGCGTAAACCTACAAATTGTTCCTTTGAATCGCTGTATCGAAGTCTATCTCGCCGAGTGATTTGCGGCCACCTATATCACGCGATTCGCATCAGAAAAGAGTGGGATGCATACCTTGAAGAGCTCAAGGGTTGTTCGGATTAGTTCAAAGTAAGCGAATTTGGGCGCAGGGCAGATAGCAATACTAGAAGATGGAATCCGGTAACGTAACAACAGCGATAGGGTTGCTGCAAAATTTAGCCGCTGGACATTCATACCAGTCGACCGCAGGGAAATGTTCAAAGTCCCTACATATGCATCACTGGAGACTAGAAAGTAAAACCAGGGCGCTGGGGACGGTAAGCATGTGGCATCGCCTATCCGTCCCGGTATTCGGAAACACGGATCGCTACTTGACCTATCAATGGCGGGCGCTCATCACCTACCGTCCGAAACAGGTAACACCATAAAGACGACACAGGCGCCCAACCCAAAGATAAAGATGTTGATCAATGATTGATAGAGAACGAAGAGCATAAAATTAGTAGGGGCTTGTCTATCAATACCGGGCGTGCAGCGAGATTGTTTGACACATGGGATTTGCCAGCCCCAACCGACTGGAACCAATCAGAGTGAATTCCGTTCAACTGTTATCATCCACGTTGCGCCACACTATCCCAGTTCGGGACTATGGCAGAGACGACCTTATCTACAACACCAAGACCCCTTATACCGAGTCAATCCATCCATTTCGTTGATAGAGACTCCCAGGGCGCCTTGGCTGTATTCGAACAGCGGATCCGACAAGCCTCTCTTTTCATCATCCTTAGTGACCCACCAATGCCGCTTCGATGCTGGGGAATGGGGAATGGGGAATAGTAAGTTGTCGGCGGCGTGGTACATCTCTCTCGGCTGTTAGGCATGGTTGACAACATGGTTCTTATCAGCGCCAAGTCGCTCGTGTTCACGAAGTATGGGGGTGCCGTGGTGGATATTGTGTGCCATGTATCTGGGCACTGATTGTCGGATGCCTATGTTCGGTATTTGAGCCGTGTTGGAAGGATGCCCTATATAGACTCCTGCTATTCCCCCTGACAAGGGATTTTCCCTTGAGATTCTCCAAATTATCTTCTTAATTCAATCTTGATCCTAAGTCGTGACGAAGTCTTGTAACCGACAAAATGGACAGGACGCTGTTCGCCAGACATGACAATCCGACGCCGGTAGGAAATATCCCTATTCTAGTTTCAAACGCACCTTTAACATTGATATAGGAGTATGACCCGGCCATGCCTAATGGCGGAAACTCTTTGGATGTAGATGTAAATGCACAATATGCCGGCTACGAATTCCACTATGTCTACCTCGTCATTTGCGGCTTTTTTGTCTGGATGATCGTTCCTGGTATTTTTGTCATCTCACATCATCTTTACGGTAAAACTAATATTTGGAAAGGTATCGCTCTGCTTTACAGTGGTCTTGCCCGACGAAAGTCTTCGCTGTCTCTATTGTTCCAATGCTTCATGGTCTTCGGCGTGTTAGTAAAAACGTCTACACTTGAGATTGAAATTCACTGACACCGTTCCAGTGTCAGTTTCACTTGGATGTTCTGGGGCTACTCGCTGGCTTTCTCCCGAACTGGGAACGCATTCATTGGAAATTTGGAATATTTTGGACTGAGGCATATCATGTCTGCGCCCTCTCCAGGATCGGCCCTGATTCCCGAAATCGTATTCGTCTACTATCAGCAGCTGTTCTGTACCTGTACCGTCATGCTCGTCATCGGAGGCTCTTTTGAGCGAGGTCGTATCCTTCCATCAGCAATTTTCGCATTCCTTTGGACAACCATTGTCTATTGTCCCATCGCATGCTGGGTCTGGAACTCCAACGGCTGGCTGTACAATCTCCCATCGCTTGGTAAGCAGTGCGCATTTTGTCGATTGCAAGGTCCCTAGCTTACTCTGAAAAATAGATTTTGCTGGAGGCTCGGTCGTACACATCAGTTCTGGATCTTCTGGTAAGTCAATACTATGCTGGATTGGTTGTGGTGCTTGCAGATGAATGGATAGTGCAAGGCAGTGCGGACCTCACTTTTCCAACGTCCCCCCTCCCTCTCACCACCACATGACCCCAAAACAATTCGAGAATGGGTCTAACATACTTAATAGCGCTTGCCTATGCATTTGTTCTCGGAAAGCGTAAGCATAAGGGTGATAAGATTCATGGGAAGCCGCACAACACCACGTTGGTGTTTCTTGGCACAGCTTTGATCTGTAAGTTACAACTCCTACAACTCTGGAATCGCTTCCTGTGCTGATTTTCGCGGTCCTGGGCTGGATGGGCTTCAATGGCGGTAGTGCGCTTAATGCAACGATGCGATCAATGATTGCTGTGTACAATACGCAGACTGCGGGATCATTTGGTGTGCTGGGGTGGGTCATCGTGGATTACGTCCGCACCAAGGGACATTTTAGCGTAGTCGGAGCTTGCTCTGGCGCTATTGCCGGTCTAGTTGGTATTACTCCTGCTGCTGGTTATGTATCGCTCTGGATTGCTGCGTTGATCGGCTTCCTCACCGGCGTTGTGTGCGCCCTCTGCCATAACATCGACAAGTGGCTCCACATCGACGAAGGAATGGATGTTTTCAAGCTCCACGGAATCGGTGGAATGGTGGGCTCATTCCTTACTGGTATCTTCGCTCAGAAGTGGGTGTCGTCTCTTGATGGGTCCTCGATCTATGAGGGAGCTCTCGATGGCGTCGGTGTTCAAGTTGGCCGTCAACTCGCAGAGATTTGCGCCGTTGCGTCCTATGCCTTTGTCGTATCTTGCATCTTACTCTACGGCCTCAAGTTCATTCCTTTCATGCACCTCCGTGTTAGCGAGGAGGCTGAAATGATTGGTCTTGACCTTGACCAGTTTGTCGACGAGCAGATTGGTGACTGGAGCATGATGGAACAACACACATACGAGGGGCAAGTTGGAGCACAGTCCAGCAGCCATAGCAGCGTCAAGGCAACCCCTGAGGATGCTGCTGCTAAGCAGGCATAAGTTGGATGTGAGAACGTGTGTGGAAAGACGTAGTGGTGCACGTGACAGGCACAATGCGCCGGAGACGGAGGACTTCAGACGTTGTTCATACTAGAATGAGCTTTAATATGAGACCAATTTTAATTTGATATATTTGTTGAGCATTTTTCGTTACAATATACCCTCCCTGTTCGACTGTCGCATGGGCATCGGAAGGCCAACGGTACCCCCCATAAAGATAATTTCGGAAGACGCCTGTCCACAGCCTATCTTTTGTATTATCTACTCCGGCTAGAAGATTACTGTTGGCAATAGTCATGCCGCCCATTATTAAAATATCTAAATAACAAAGTATTGCAAGGTCTCTTTTGAGCCTATAATAAGCAATGTATGTACGTCCAGCTGCCAGTTGGCATGCAACAGTGAAGTGATGGATACTAATATGATTTTGTCCATAATCTACTGAGGGGGCCCAAAAGCTGTTATGATCTCCTGGACGTAGTATCTCACTGTTCTATCTGCGTCCTTTTTTCCAAGTGGCTGGAGCAACCCTGCAAATGATCATTTCTCTTAGGTCTTATCGTTGCATCGAGGTTGCCAGGCTGCAGCATTTCCATGTTTTCTACAAAGGTACCATTAGCCAGGATCGAAACCAGTGCATAGGCTTCTTACCATAATATGCCTCCAGGAACGTCATTATCGGCAAAACCAGTAGAACCAAAGGTACAATCTGCCCGAATCCGTACTCATTTTCAATCGTCCACTGCTCATCTGACATCCACCGTGACCCCTCCTTCTTGTCTTCGATCAGCCAGTAAAGGTTTGCCGTGTACCATCCGAGCATGGTGAGTAATTCCATGGCATCAGAGTACACATACATCCTCCACGCGTATGCAATAGTCTTCAGCCCATGAAAGAGTTTCAGCAAGATAGACGACCGCGCGATACGTCTTGTAACCTTGTCATCGACTGATGACCACTTCGCGATTATCCATCGTCGCACAGTCTTGTTACGGTCAACAAGAGCTTCACCTAATTGCAAGGCGTAGAAAGTGTATCCAGTGAACAGGAGGTATGTGATAGCAATCGCCCAGCCGAGTGGCTGCCCCCCGAAGTCCTTTACATTATGCGATGCGCACTTCACGGGACATCCGAATTCATTATCCCAGTCCCTGTCGGCACCCATCCAGGTAACAGTGAGGAACAAGACGAAGAATGCAAAGAAGCAAACAAGCCTCCATTTGGTCGAGAAAGCCAATGGGATCCGTCGATATCTTCCGGTTGTCCTATAGCGCTTGCGGTCGCTGGAGAGGTAGGCCCAGAGCGATATGAGTGAGAGCAGGTGTGCATTCGAGCTGAAGAATGCTAGCTCACGTACGACGGAGAAGTGATAGATGCTGATATGGTTTTCTGCTAAAAGTTTGAGACCGGCGATCATAATGGCGATACCGGTTACGACTTGTTGATCACTCAGCGTCAGGGTGACACGGAAAAAACAGTCCGCGAAGACATCTGGGTTCTTTACGTGTGATCGAACCCAATTTCCGAGGTGCGCTGTTACGAATTGGTCGATTGTATTTGTGCGCCGAGGTTTTGGGTAATGAGAGAGGATGAGGTGGGCAAACGTGGTTATCCAGGCCAACAGTGCGGAAACAGCAAAGGCGATAACAACCTGTGGTCAAGTTAATCAACATAGAGAAATGATGAAGCTAGAGAGCCTACACCAGTTCCGGCAATATCAGCATCAGCCTATTTTGTATCAGATGAGGTTTCAACCAATTGTATCCTGCAAGGTACTGCATACTTTCAACGGTGGACAACCACAAACGCTCCTTATAGAGCAATCAAAGTCCTTGAAGTCCAGACAATATGGAACGGACGCATTGCAATATAGCTGGTTGCTGCTACACACCAGACTCATCACGAGCACATTTGTTTTCTTTTGTAAGTTGCATTGAGAAAGTGAAGGGTTGTTGAGGTACGGCGGGGTGGGAGATGGGCTTTGTTCATAATCTCGACCCTGTCCGCCCATGGTTCCCGTCTTCCGATAATCTTAGTAGGACAGTTAGCCCATCGACTCTGGTTCGCTAGTTGACATTCGTCCCTTTATGGTAGTTACTCGCGTCTACTAAATCTAGACTTTACATATAGTCGAACAATTGCACTGATCACGGCCTCACTTGTTTTAGTCTTATGGCATTCAAGCACGCCCTTTTGGAAATGTATCACATTTGCTTCGAGGCATATTTACAGTTGATAGATAGATACAGGTTCCAGCCCAACAAGATTGCTTCCACTAGTGAAACTTATGACTTAAGACAAGTAGGATGTATCCACCCAACTGGTGTAGCCACTTCCCAACACCGTAGCGATTGCTACAGGAGAAGACAATTTCTTGGAGAAGCTGGCCCTTGTTCCCGAAGCTCCATCTCCTGAGTTTGCGTACTCTCCATAATAGACATTGTCCGTCCTTGCATCTCCCGTGTTCCAGATTACCCACCCGGCACTGTTGATCACATTCGACAACTTGGTGTTCTGGAAGACGACTCTCGAATAGTTTCGCCATGGCCTGCCGAGATAATAAGCTCCCTTAGTCACACTGTTACCCGAAGCAGCGGCAACATTGCTCTTGTTGATGACATAGAATGAGGGATTGGAAGAAGAGTCGCGTCCATTGGCGGTGATATATCCGACTGATGCAGCAAGCACGCGAATGTCAGATCCATCGAACCAGGCAGTTGCCGTTTGACCGAAGATGAAATCCGTTGCGCCCTCAATGTAGCATTTGGCGTAGACTTGAGCACCCTTATTTGCAAGGATGGTATCCTGGTATCCTTTGAATTGGACGCCATAATAGCCTTGCTTGTCGGCTTGGGCACTGACGGCCAAAGCTTGAGATCCCTTGCCGCGAGTGTTGACCAAGTTGATGTTGTACACCTTGAAGTTGGGCGACCAAGCTCGGAGCGTTGCGGTCAAGTCGTTGCCCGAGACATCGTCCTGGCTGAGCTTTTGAGTGATTGTGACAGTGTTGCCAGCATATCCAGAGGTGTCGGTTGTGTAACCATAAATGGTCAAAGGACCTTTGAGAGCCTGGATGTAGACCTGCTCATTGTAGGTTCCCTGGTAAAGGAAGATACATTGCGACGATGTGCTGGATGTGCTCAGAGCATTGACAGCAGACTGGAAGGTACTGTACTGTCCTGAGCTGGCTGATTTGCTGACCACCAAGCATCCTGAGGGAGGTGAGGTACGGCCAGCAGCCAGAACCGCAGATGCAAAGGGAATCAGAGAGAAAAGCGAACGCATATTGGAGTAGTGAAGATGATCTGATACTGCAAAATAAAACTTAAGAATTGGACAATGTATTTATACTTACATCTTGATTCCATGCCCCGCAATATACCGAGTAATTGCTGTTTCTCATCTATATTTTTCCGGCTGAATTCTAATTTCGTTTCCCTGAACAAGGAAACTTTAGGAATGGCCCCATCACGTAGATTTGCACTACATGGTCGAAACAAAATGCGTTCACGTTGTACATTGCCATGGGAAGACAAGGTTGGTAGCGAAATTGTCCGGATGGGGGATCCATCTGGAAATCCGGGGTAAATAGTGTGTCCTCGTTGGTGGAATCTCGATCGTCTGTGCGGAGGAGTAGCGGCATCATTTTGATTGAGGTGTGTCACCTATGGCGCCCTTGCGGAGAAACATTTATCTAATTCGCGGAATTGATGGATGCACGACGGCTATCAGGCGGAGATGATCGTGGGTAGCAGAATTGAGGGTTCGTTGGCTAGAAATGTTCATATCGGAGACAATCATGAGGACGAGCGGGTCGACCCGGACAGCAACTCAAAGGAAGACAATAAACAGACCATTGATCTAATTGCCTACCGCTCTGACATATTATTATCTGTCTACTCCATATTTCACAAAGCTTAAATTTTCTCAAGCATGCGTAAGATGTGAAGCTTGTATATCGTGAAAACGTCTACAGTACATACATATTCTGTCGATCCAAACAACGTGCAACAGCTCTGTAGATACTACCCGCAAAACAATAACAGGATTTGAAGTTTCTTCTCAGAACTTCTCTTCAGATTTCCAGAATATTGGGTAAAATTAGTTAATTCGAATGAAAGCATTCTGGTCAAGAACATGAATTTGACTTGTGATAGGGTGACTAAGCAACCTTCCGAGTCATTTCCGGCATCTGCCTCGGCCCAGCACGTTCATAGACCGACGTCGCGAATCTCTCCTCCCAGCGGTCATTCCTACGCGCAATGCACCGCAGTTTGCGGCCCATCTCTCCATTCAACACAACACCATCATGGAGTATCTTCCAAGCCTGCAGTCGCAGGTTGATGACTTGAAGCCATCACTTTTCGAACTTCTCTCCGAACAACAACTGGCCGCGCTCCTTCCACCATCAATCCGTTATCTCCTTGCCATCTCCACCCATCGATACCCGCGATACCTACTCCCCGTCCTCAATTCATTCGATGAAGTCTACGCGCTGGTCATGCTCCTGGTGGAGCGACATTTCCTGCGTACATATGGAGGTTCATTCACAGAGAACTTCTATGGCATGAAACGAGCCCGTGTGCTGCGTACAAAAGGAGGAGAGATACCCAGAGCACAGCTCGGAGCCTCAGACAGCGTGCGCGACGCCGTGAAACTACGAAACAGTGATGTTTGGAAGAACTTGGCGGTGATGGTGGCATTGCCTTGGTTGAAGAGGAAGTTGGACGAGAGTTACGACATCCACGCCGCCCATTCCGATATATTGGGCTCTGGATACAATCGCGAACGCGATGCGTTACCCCCGGGCGCAAGCATGAAGCAGCGATTGATGTTTTTCTACAAGTGGTTCTTGAGGAAGGTGTATCCAAGCGTGAATGCAGCATACTATTTCAGTCTGCTTGTGTTTAACATGGCATACCTCTTTGATGGGTCGAAATACCATTCGCCTTTCCTCTGGATGATAGGGACAAGGATACGAAGATTAGGACCAGCAGATTACCAAGCTATCGAAATAGCTACACAACCAGCAAAGATCCTACCAGGCCGACCAGGAGAGGGAGGCTCCCTATTCAGCCCAAGGGTCATGGCGCGAGCAGTCGGTCCCAAATTAATGGGATCTATGAGGATACTTTTACCCACAAGTATCTTCGCCCTGAAATTCCTAGAATGGTGGCACGCATCAGACTTCGCACGTCAGCTGTCAAGGAGAGCAGCGGAAAACATTGAACTGCCTCCTCCAGTCTTGCCAAATCTATTGTCAAGGCCCCCGAAACAGTCTAAAACAGAAGCTGGGGAGAAGCCAGCATCAGAAAAGCGCCCTGGCTCTTCCTCTTCCGATAAGCAGAAGCGGATAGACCCTCCGATCTCCTCAAAGACACTCCTTCCAATCCTCACTGTTGCGCACCCAATACCCGAGACATCTCATCTCTGCCCAATTTGCAGCCAGCCGATAGTCACACCGACAGCCTCGCCCACCGGCTTTGTCTACTGCTACACGTGCATACACCGATGGGTTGAGGGAACCCACGACCGCCAGGTCGCATTCATGGAGGGTTCCGCGGGTTTCAAATCGGGCTCGCCGGAAGACGAAGACGAAGAGGATGACGATTGGTCCAAAGAAGAGGGCAGCCGAGAGGGACGATGGGAATCAGGAAAGGGCAGAGACGCAATCACCGGCCGACGTATCCTCGGCGGAACAGAGGTCTTGCGAAGAGTCGTTGTGTAGAGCCTTCGGGATTGCTGTTGTATTAGTATTTGGTTTGCATATCAGAGAGGACTGCATCATGCATGTTATTATACGGAGGAGATATTGGACGGCCAAGTCAAAATCTTGAGCTTATTTGAATCTAGCGCGCAGCAGAGTTATATATCTATTATACCATCTCATTCAACCCACTTACTCCGTTTCTGACCTCCCATTCCCCAAAAGCGGAGTCCTCTCACTATCCCCCGCAACCGCACCCCCATTACTCCCCTCCGCACTCTCCCCCCTCACAGCCTTCCTATCCCTCCACAAGAACCCCAGACTCATCGCCAACAAGCACCCCTGCAAACACCCCGTCAAAATAAACAACCCCCAAGCACTCCACCCTCCCGGCCCCAACCTTACCGCCAACGATGCCGCAAACACGAAGCTCCCGGGTGTCTGAATGCACATCATCGGCACGCTCAGGCTCCCCACCGCCTGCAGCCGCCACGTCGTGATGATCTGCGGGATGTACTGTATCGCCGCGAGCACGGTGCCCAGTAGGCCGAGGAAGTTGGCCCACCCGCGGATGTACTGCGGCGCCGCGTTGGCGAAGACGATGGAGCCGAACAGCGCGATCACGAAGAATGTGAGGGAGGCCGCGAGCACGAGGATGGCTTCTTTCCAGGTTGGGAGGTTGGTGTCTTCGTCGATGTCCGAGGGGTCTTCGGAGGAGAGGGAGCTTCGCGGGAAGAAGATGAGGAAGAGAAGCATTCTGGGGGTTAGGTTAGTATATTGAAGTTCTGCTTCGGATGTGGGAGGAAGGACTTACATGAAGAAGAAGCATGTCCACTGCACGCCGATCTGGGCGATTCCGAGAAGCGCTGCTGCGCATGGATACGAGCCAATCTCCTTGCAACATCGCATGTCCCGCGTGCTTTCAGGGAGAGTGAGGATGTTCGCTATGCTGGCTGTGCCGGATATGGTGCCTAATAGAACGAAAAGAGGGCTCAATCCTCGTGAGGATCGTCGTGATATGATCTTGTAGTGTTGCGGCAGGTACGAAACGAGGATGCCTACGACGATGAAGCTGTGGAGGATTAGCGCTGGGGAATTGTATAGGAGGAAGTTTGGGATGATAAACGTACACTGAGACGGAGAACTGGAAGACATCGGGATGGGAGAGCTCCCGACATCGTTCGGAAAGATGGTCCTTCATGGTTGTTGTTGTTGGTATGTTGATGTGGTTGACGCGCGAACGATGAGACGGAGCTTAGGGAGCTATGAGCGTGTGACGTCGGGTGGTACAAGGTCTAGGCCGCTGGACCGCGGTTGTTTCATATTGGCCAATCATATCTCACTATCGACCTCATGGTCGATGTTTACTTCATCTCCATATAAGGTATCAATAAAAAGTAGAGCAAAAAGGCCAGAAAACAATCTCGTTATCAGATTTAACAGAATGGAGGGTATCTTCTCTATGTAAATAATTTGGTAAATCCCACGTCGCTGTTGCGCAGTAAAATTCCATCCAAAGTCATAAAGTCCCAGACGCCTTCGCTGCTCAAAACCCTATCCACTTCTGGTATCCCACACCCCGTACTGATAGAACAAGCCAAACCCCGCAACGAAACTTGGGAGACTTCTCAAATCGCGTCGATTAAATGAAATTTAACCCAGCTGGTTCCGTCGCTCGGCAGCATGAACTGCTTTTTGCCAGTTCACCTTTAAAATGAAGATAGTCTCTATGAGAGAGACGATGCCGAGAGCGATGGCAGGACCCTACGTAGTTGATTAGTTGAAATTCTCCTCTCATCTTGGATCGTAGACTTACAGCCCATAACCCGTACAAGCCCCATCCTGCACCAAAACCTAAGCCGAAACTGATGGGAACACCAATTACATAGTAACTGAACAAAGCCACGTATCCGCCGAACTCTTGCCTTCCTAGACCCCTCAGAATACCATTACAGGTGGCTGCGGTTGCATCGAAGACTTGGAAAGCCGCACACAAGGGTAGAAGTGCGGCCACCAATTCGATAACCTCCTCATCTGGAGTAAAAAGTCTCGGGATGGAGTTTCGGAAACCATATAACAACAGCAGATTGGCTACACCGATTATGACGGAGAACACAGCTGCAACCTTGGCAGTCACCTTTGCTGGTTCAGCAAGCGTTGCGCCAATTAGATTTGCGATTCGGGTCGATGCTGCGACGCTCATGGGGAATGGAATCTGCCAGGTTATGCCAGTGATGGATCCTAGAACACTCTGGGCCGCAAGGGGAGTGGTTCCCATCCAGGACGAGGACAGTGCAATAATCTCAAATGCAATCAACTCTGCCAGAACCATGACCAGACCAGGGAGAGCCAGTTTGACCATTGGCATCCAGTTCTTGAGTGCTCGTCGATCGAAGCCACCCCAGCACTTAGAACCATCGATGAAGTAAACATACAGAAAGAGCAAAATTGGCATGATAGTCTCCGTAATTGATACGGCGATTGGTGCGCCAACGAAGCCCCATTTCAACTTCCAGACGAACATCCAATTGAGATAAGCGTTTAGTGGCGCACATATCAGTAGAACGTACATAGTGGCGCTGAATATACCTTGGGCCTGAACATATCGTTTTCCTGCTTCGAACGCAGCGTATCCGGGAGCACCAGCAATTAGCACTTTGAGATAGAGTCCTGCAAACTCTGCAGTCTCCCTTTCTGGGACAATGACGGCCAGTATCTGAGTACCAAAAGACCATACAGTCGCAATAGGAATTATCATAAGCCAAAGGAAGTACACCATTCGCTGTAGTTGTAATCCAACTAGGCGGGGATTTACGGGATATGCCTGGGCGCAAAGTGTATCCAGGGAGGTGGAGAGCCCGTGAATGACCGCATATCCGGTGATTGAAGCAGTCATACTAGCAAGGCTGACTGCTCCTAATTCGATCTTTCCAATATGTCCTACGGTAAAAATGCTAGCAACTGGTAGTGAGTATTGCAGCAAAAACGTAAGAATCATTGGCGCCGACGTCCTCAACAGGACCTTCGTCTCTCGCTGCCAAGTTGTCGAGATCTTTCCGGCAGCAACAGCTTCGTCCCATCTCTTGTTTATGGTCTTTGGCGAATCCAAACCTCCGTATGGAAGACTCGGGTCACCATCTAGCAGCGCAGTCTGCTCAGATGGCGAGCCATCAGGGTAGAGGGCCTCCTCATCCGCCTCGCTTCGAACCTTTCTGAGGCCCGAGGTGGATATTCTCCGCCCAAGGCTCGAAAGGACTCCCTCACTTCCTCGGCGCGGGTGCTTGGGTGGTAAGAGGTGGTTATCGCGGAGTAAACTCCGCTCCTCGCTTCTCACAGCTTCCCGCTCTTTCTTAGATAAGTACCCATGATCTGGCATGCTGGAAGAGAAAATTGCGGGCGACCTGGCTGCAGGATTCGCACATGACGGTCGACGATAGGAATTTATCATTGAGTATTGTCGGATAGTGGAATCATCTGAATCATCATCTTCTGAATTCGAATTCGCTTCCTCTGGTTCTTCTTCAAGATCTCGGGCAATGGCTTCTTCTGCAATTGGAGCCGAAGTAGAAAGGGAATCCATCTGTGCAGCTATCTCATTGGCGATACCACTGATAGAGCTGCCTCCAGCCTGCTCCGCCCGTTGAGCCATTGTTGCTGACAGCCTCTTAGCTGCAGTACAGAGTGAGAGTTGTGAAAGTAATTGATCGGGCGAGAGGTGGATCTCCAATCTTGAAAAAGATATTAGAGATAGAGTGGGAAATTGTGTTCCTGAGGAACGGGACAAGTGAGTCGACAAATAATGCCTTCCAAAAGGTCTTTAAAAGAGCTGGAGATCAAAAAGCGGGGATGACGGATGGCATGTCAATCGTTCCAGTGGCACGAGTAGTAGTGGGTATCGATAATGCGGGCTACTATCATCGTCTGGACCAATCGGGAAGCTCTAAGCGGTGAACGTTCGTTCACAGTCATCCTGCACTACTACGCCCTTCAAGCCTGACGCTTGACACTTGACAATTGACACATCCCGTGGGACAATTGTGACTCAGGCATCAACTTGGCGGAAAGATTTTCTATATTTTATTATAACTTTCTGATGCACCCCCAGTTGGAAGCTGAGTTGAACATGTCGATTCAATAATTAATGCTTAGTTTTGTGAGGTGCAATGACTCACATTCATCTACTGCAGAAGGGCGCTGCTGATACCATCTTAGCTAGAGATAGAGATCCCGCCTCTTCTCGATGATCATCTTAGATCGATTATCTACCAATTAGAGGGAGATCGTTGGTTTCGCAACTCGTTTTCATTCGATTCAGAAGATCAGCCCTTTAACCTGCAGCTCTTGATGAACATTGACCGAGATAAGCTAGGCTAGCTGCAAAGTTGTGTGATAGCAGCTACAGGCGCATGTCGCGATGCAATGCAATGCTACCCCGTACACCCTCGGACTTTTTCTCGAACAACTGTTGCCACAATCACGACACACTCGATTGCTTTTCAACCGTTCCAAAGTCTGCCGTAAACAACAGTTATTTCCCTATCCTGTTCGCACTCAATCACACTTGAGATATGCCATTCCACGCCGGAAATCCATGAATGATGGGTTGATCTCTTTAATCAAAAGAATTCCTTTCGAGAAAGTTGAACTCGACTTCAAATTATTTCATGCGGGTTTTCTCGTTCGAACTGAATCTGAACCAAGAGCATGAAGACAATGCCACAACGTCTGTAGCTGAAGCGTATATCAGATGCACTGAGCGAACTATGAGAAGTATTATGGCTGCGGTTCAAGACAGATGGTGAAGAGAGTATTAAAGTATGACTGCAAGTTGCGTCCGGGACCAGCGACTCCAAAGCGTATCGGATATGAAGACGGATGAAACATGGCATGCTCAAATGTTTTCCATCAAGGGTTTCCTGCGGATTAGAGATGTGAGCCATGGTAGAATTTCCTTTGCTCTCATGGTCCAGCCATCCGCCCGGTACAAATTCTCAGGCCATGGAGAACGTGTTGTCTTTGATACGAATCGCACTCCCAGCTTCATGACTAGTCTTCTCTGCCTTCTATTTGAAGTTCTGCAGGGGCTTCCCGGAGCACATACAGCTTTACAGGTAGGAGGTCGCAGCTACATACTAGCAGAGGAAAGCAGCTATGAAAGTTGATTCGAGGAGCCCTTGTATCGGGACCTGAGGGACCAGATCTATAACCATAATTTCAAACGGTTCTAGACGAAACTGAACAATCTTTATTTGCGATGGCATACTAGGTTTAAACTATTGCAACCTTGCTTATGAACAGCCTCAAGATCATTAGCCAGGGGAAGATTTGAGTTCCCAATTTGATGCAAGACTCCTCGATACAAGTTCTATCCGTATCATCATTGAGAACTTGGCCAACCTTGATCTCAAAGAAGTCATCGATGATGTCTCTTTCTTGTTGCCGCCATTCTTCTGTAGTTATACCCATCACCTCTTTCTAATTCTAGCTATTGGTAAATTGGGCAGTCTAGATGCAACGAAGGTCTTGTTTAAGGAACTCTGCGACCAAAGCCAAATTTTAAGGCCAACTTGCACTTTAGGATGTGCGGCGAAGCGATGTGCTCAGTACTCATAGGATTGTAATGTTTGCCCCGCTTATGTCGCACAAGAACATCTAGGTAGAGTCGCACCTCTCGTCGAGAACGATATCGGGCGAGAAGTCAACGCCCTAGGAAGGAGGAAATGCAAAGCTATTCCGAGGTAGCAAAACAAAACCACGTGTACCAAAGATCATACTAAAAAAATATACCAAATGCGAAGTTCGCAGACCTGAGCGGGGGTTTCTTTGGAGGTTTCTTTATTGTGGCCCGGCTTTAGAGTTCCCATTCGCTTGTGGCGGTGGCTCAGTCACGAGCATGCTGCATTGTAGGCAAGGCAGCAGGCATTCGCACGTGGGAGTAGTTTGCTGGAACTTATTCTCACCCTATTGTTGGTACTCGTTACAATGTGAAACAATAGCTTATCAGGAAATCGATCGGGGCCATCCGCTTAAGGGAACATTTTGCGCGTGGGAAGAAATAAGCTCGGACTTCAATCATGAATGTTACTACCCGGAGAAGTGTTGTCCTTAAGGCTGAAGCATCACCATCTGTTCGGACGAAATATTTCGATCGATAAATCTGGTCGAGACAAGTATCGTAAATCGGATCCCCATGAGGCTGGTTATGTAGTGAGTGGCAAGAATGCACATCCCAACTGAAGGTTTAGTAATGATCAATTATTAGAAGATCAAGAAGGAGTTTACCGGTGAACAACGAGGATCCCGTTAGACTTACAAATTTAGAGCGTCGCGCATTGCTCCAAAAAGAAACCTCCGATGAATATCAAATGCGCTTGGACCAGTCGTTATAGCCCAGCGGACACACAGGTCTCCGAATTAGGATGAGCGACCAACCCTAATGTGTTACTGATCTAGCGAAGCCAGGGCGCAGTCAGCAATGGAATGTGTGACTGTGGTCGGTGTGGTTGGTCGTGGCAGTTGACATGCTGCTGATCATTGGTCTTTGGAGATCGGCCCCCAACTGTGCGCATGTCAGCGCAGGTAGGCGGCCTGATGGAGGCTCAATGCTTTGTGCAGCCCTATACAGATGTTATACACAATGTCAGGTTGAGCATGTACAGACAGTTGGATTACTCATTGTGTGACTGAAAATTAGTAGAAATAGATACGATCCCGCATCGGATCCTTATAACTGAACAGAAGAATTCTATTCATCATCATTAGGCACTGAAGCCGATATCATATCAAAAGTATCCCTTATACATATCATACTTGAACAATAAACATATTGAAATCATCATATCGAACCACCATGGCCAAGTCATCGCCAACCCCACCTCCTCCCTACGAATCGATATCATCAAGCTCAAATCAAAACCCAGCCTTACCCTCAACATCACATCAAGCAAACACTGCAACACCAGGGTCCCAACCAACACCCATCAACCCTCAAAACCTCACACCCCAACAAATCGCAGACTTCAACCGACTATATCGGCAAGTAGTCCGCCGCACAACCCGCAACTCCCTCGGCGTAGCCACATCAACCTCCATGGCCACCGTCTTCCCATACATGCTAGGCCCAGCAGCTGCATCGGGCTACGGACTCTACAAAGCCCGCAAGGCTCGACATGACCTCGAAGAACTCGAGAAGCTTGGGTTCAAAATCCGGAAGCGAGATCTCGCGAACGGGGTGGCTGTTGGCGCACTGCAGAAGCTTCCACTGACCTTTCTTCTGTGGGGGCACGACGAAGTGCTCTTCGCATTAGGGTCACTCGTGGAGGAGTTCCCTGGGTCTGAATCGTTGCTCAGTGGGGCGATCGACACAGTCAACGCCCATACTGAAGCCCTAGATGTTCCGGTTCTGGGCGATCTGAATGGGCTCGCGGAAGTGCCTGTGGATGCGGTGCATGATATGCTGGGCATCGACGGAGCACAGGAAAGGATAGATGCTATAGAAGCCGGCGGCGAAGATACTGGAGGTTGGCATGATAGTGCGGGACACATTGCACAGGATGTCTTTCTGGTGGCTCCTGTTGCTGCGGTGGTCGACCAGGTGGCTGATTACCCGGCCGAGAGGTACGATAGGAGGAGGGTAGGACAGATGCCTGGGTCTTATCCCTCTGGAGAGCAGACACCTCCGCCATTGCCCCCTCGACCGAAGCGTACTTGAAATGTACTGTCTACCCCAGGAGATGCGGTATAGGAATGGCGGACTTGGCTCAAGGCGTTAGAAATGGTTCAGGGCGTTTGCATAGTTTCAAGGAGTCGGAAATGGCCACAAGGCTGAAGGCGTTCATTCACTCAAGGCGTTGCATACCGGTATACCCACTCAATTATTAGTTAGCTCAGTTATCGTTCACAAATACCTTCATCACACATTAGCAAGATGTGCTGTCATCTTCCCTCATCAGTTGTGCTTAATTCATGACTGATTCATTTCCTTAATTTCGTAGTCTAAACTGAGACAAAGAGCGCCTGAGCAACGCCGCCGTTGCGCGCGTGCAACGATTTCCCCTGGGTATCCTAATTATATTGTCAAACACCTTCTACGACAGTGACCTCTCTACAAGAAGTAATCGGCAACTGGCTTTTTGGCTGGCATTCCACGTGAATCTTGTGGCGCAGCCTCGAAGACGCGGTACCTTCTTCCTGGTCCATCTCTGGTTCGTTGCATATTGTCTCCGAGAACTGAACTCAGTCTCCGATCGTTCCCATTGCCGACCATGTTGGAGGAACTCCCGTCGTTGGATCCTAGAATCCATCCACCACCGCCACCGCCTTGATCCCCGTTCGATCGTCGCTGGTAACCTGCATTGGAGCCGTCTTCTCCCAGCTCGAGGATTGCAGCGACGTTGCCGCATCGGTAACAATAATTTGGCGCAGACCAAACGGTAACAATGGTGGATTCGAACATTTCCTTGAAGCCTTCCATGACGAGCTGATGGGCTCTTGCAATCAAGCTCAGGTCATTCTTGTAATTGAAACACTTGACGATATCGGCACCAAACAGGAAGCCAGCGCCACGGGGAGATAATCCCCAACCCTCAATTTCGTCAGGGTCAGACCATAGCAAATCACACATGGCACCTTCATGAGGCACCTCTTGTTTACGATCCAGCAATCGGATCTTGTCGATTGTGTCGATCAAGGGCGACAATCCACCGTGAACGCAAAGAATTGCTCCAGTGTCGTTCTTCACAGACCCGTTCGCGGAACTGGTGGCGCCGGTACCTGCAGGGCCTACACGAGAAGGTGTAGGTGCAATGGGAGATGAAGAAGCGGGGTTGGAGTTCGGCTGTGATGATTGAGAGTCCGAGTTTCGGGCGTACCGGTACATGATTTCTCCATTGGCATTCAGCGTTTCGATCTCAATGTCTGCATCGGAATCAGGGAAATTATCCAGGTTCGTGTTTTCTGCCATTGGGCCATCTGTAGGAACAAGAGATGTTGCAGCCCCGGATACGAGTGCACCCAAAGCAAGGTAGTCGAATACTTCGCAGCAGTATCTAAGAGTGCGTTAGCTCAAGTTATCCAAACAGTAGTATTTGACTGATGTACCTCCAAACATTGGCGCTCCCATACTTTCGCAAGCACTCGTCGTAAAAGCCGTACACCGTGGTGATCTGACGCGATTCGTGGTTACCACGAATGAGAGTTATCCTATCAGGATATCGAACTTTCAAACATAGGAGGAGCAGGAATGATTCAAGCGAGTAGAAGCCTCGATCGACGAAGTCGCCTAGGGTAGATTAGTATTTCGAACAGTCGCACAAGCTCAGGAGTACACACCCATGAATAGATAGTTCGTATCCGGCACATCTCCACCAACACGAAAGAGCTCCATGAGATCATGGAACTGTCCATGGATATCTCCGCATATCTGATATGGCCATTAGTCCCAGGTTCTGGATGCGCGACTGAATGACGTACCGTTACGGGCGCGTCGACACCGACAACATTACCCTCTTCTATAAGGAGCTCACGCGCTTTATGGCATAGTTCGCGGACTTGGTTCTCGGGAATTGGTCGACATGCGCGCAATTGTTGGATGGCCCTACATAGAGTCAGCCCGGCTTCGGAGCAGTGAGATATTGGGGGGTGTACTTGTCCAGATCGCAGCCACCGGAGCTCATATTTGTGATTTGGGGTAGGTACCCAGAGAATAAATGCCGGCTTAAGCTTGATCGCTGTGGTTGGCGATGTTGTTATAGAATAAGGTCTTGAAGATAATGGACGTGTAGGAGAGTTCTCTCAGAGAGGTGGCGTCGCGTGCCAAAAATGGACTTTAAAAGCTTCAGGCGTCTGATCGGCGACTACTAGAATAGACGTTAGTATTGCAAAACTCCACAGTACAGCTCGAATGTTTGAAGCGATTTGCGGAGAGAATGCGGATATAAGCTGGTGGGCGGGATGGTGTTGAAGTTCGAGATGCTTTCCCAGGAAGAGCTGCAGGGATGTAATCGATAAAGTCTTGGCGAGATTCCGCGCTAGTAGCCAACTCGACCCTACATCCAAAAGTCCATCATGCTACTCACCCCCACCCACCTCACCTCACCCACGGTCACACTCGTTCGAGGCATCTCAATCGGGTCGGTATGATATACTCAATATCTTGCGGTACCGAGAGCACCAATTGACTCCTCAGCAGAACTCAGAGATGCCTATCATCATCGCCTAGGAGCTTCTAGTCCAATCAAATCTTCTCCGATTATGCCACCACATCTTCACCCGCGGTCGCGGATGACCATGTCGCTATTCACCACGACTTTAGCGATATGTTTCATAGTCGTTGCG
Organism: Aaosphaeria arxii CBS 175.79; assembly: GCF_010015735.1. Lineage (NCBI taxonomy): Eukaryota > Fungi > Ascomycota > Dothideomycetes > Pleosporales > Aaosphaeria > Aaosphaeria arxii. The sequence goes on from NW_022983485.1 coordinate 738,463, forward strand.
ACGCCGCATCTTCTGCCATGTCCAGTCGATAACCGCGCATTTGCCGATTCAGCCGACCCACAAGCACTGCAACGACGACGGAGGCGACGGAGAGCCCAGGAGGAAGCTTGCAACGATACCATGAGGGAGGATAGGAAGATCCAGATTGTCACTGATGATTGGGCGAGGCCAAAGAGGGAGTGCCCTGTACCAAAGCCAGGTGGATTGATCGGCCAGGTTCTCGGAATCAAGAGCGAGAACGAGGATGAGATGGACTTTTCCATCCTGGAAGAAGTGAACAAGCAAAGAATACGACAGAAGGCTAGCGACGAATGATCGGACCAACATCGAAGTCGCGATCGGATGATTTTGATATCGGAGCAGACCTACAACAATTTACCACAGAGGAAAGTGGAAAGGACGACGATGTGTATACCAAATGTACTCCAAGTACTCAGCACCACTACGAAGGTTGCTATCAAACTATGTAAATCATAGAGCGTTTTAGAATTCTATTACACGATTAAATACTCTAAACTGATGACTCGAAATTTGGATTCACGGCACGGCCTCGTCTAGCACGGTGCGACAAACTCTCAAAGTATCAAAATTCAGCCATAAAAACAACAAAACAGTGTCAAGAAGTTGTGCTTGTATTCTGCAATGTTACCTGCGAACTACAACGCGTCATAATCAGGGGAAGTCGCTCAATCGCGCGATACATAGGATGAATAAATATTTGGGATCATTCGACACCAGCTGAACCAATCAGAGCTAGGAAGAAACCAAGCGGACGACCATTTCAGACATCCCTGCAATCCGAAAATGAGAAACAATTTCCAATGTCGATGTCACTTCGTTGCAAATATCATTGGAATTTTCCTTCTACTGGTGGAGCTGAATTCAAGGTTACACGCAATCTCGATCTCCAATTGGCAGATATCCAGTCAATAAGCATAATCTCGTGGTTCAAGGCTCTCTCTTGACATACTTTCTAAATACCTGGTACCATCCACAACAATGTATTCAGGAAGACGTATATAGGAGGGTGATGTAGAATATCATTCATCCTAAGACAATGATATAGATGACCAGAATTCCATCTCTAATAACCATCCACTCAGTCTTCGCCATTGTCCTACGAATAGACTACGTCACTACATACACTAACCAATAACAGTAATTCCAATCCATAACCATCACTTCAAAACAACATCCATCCCCATACACATACTGTTCACCATAATTCCTCGATACAATTCCTGCTCACACATAATTCAAAATGCCTAAACCCCCTCCCCTCCCAGCCTCCCCACCCTCTTCGCACCCCAAACCCTCAAAATCCCACATGATGAGCTACCGCATCGGGCGAGGCGAAACCCTCGTCCTCACCTTCGAACCCTACAAGTCCTCCATTCTTCCGCTCTGGCGCTTTGCAAATCCCCCATTGGCCCGTCAGTCTTCATCTCTGATCTACGCGAAGTTCAAACAGTACGAGGCGGACGATGACTTTGTGGGCATGGACATGTGCAGGAAGTTCTTGCAGATGGGGATGACGAGGGCGAAGAGATATGCAAATCACAAGGGGGGTAGGAAGTACGATAGGGAGTCTGGGAGGGAATTGGAGAAGAGTAAGGGGCATAAAGGGAGAGAGGAGAAAGAGGAGGCAGCGGGGATTTTCAGGGAAATGTGGGAGAAGGCGAAGGCGGAGGAGGGATATAAGAGGATGAAAGAGATGTTCTTGGAGGAGCAAAAGGCCTGGGATAAGGACAAGAGAAGGGAATCGAAACAGACGTGAGGAATTACAGCACCAAGGAGATTATCAATCACTGGATGTATCAATGAAGAAGCTCACGTGCTTCCCACCAGAATTGGACTCGGAATCGAATCGACCAACAGTTCTAGCGGTACTTCTCAGACTTATGTCACTTAGGAGAAGGATCAATCGAGACTTTAATCTGCGTAACCAAACAGCCATTCGGGCCTTCCAGAAGCCTCAACAACCAAGGCACTCATCTCCGGCTCACGAAGCTACCCAACCAAATCGCCGGACCGCAAGTCCGAGACCTATAGACTCGTACCATGGACCAAAATACCAACCTCGCTAAGCACCGAGATTATAGTGCCTGGGACAAGACGACAAGAAAGACCATTAATAGCGTGCAGTAAACATGCATGCTCTCGCCTCAATCCGAGTTCCTGGAACATGGTTCCAATAATATATAAATCGTGCGGAAAAAATGACGCAACGGCTTGATATAGATCGCTTGGGAAAAACATCAATCAACTCCCTAATGTTTTCTCAAGGGGTCCAACTACAGTTTGTAGATTAAAAACCCTCATCCAGATATAATTCAGGATTCGGGGGTGTAAGCACTGCATCTACAATAAGACCGAGCGATGGGCCACCTTAAAGCAGCAGCGCAGACACAATGCGCGAGGCTGAGGCACAGTCCGTCATTCACAGTTACTTGGGAACGCGACGCGTATATCGATTAGAAGTCTGGTCCCCCAACCCCGTTACCGACAGTTCGTTGCAGACGCCGTGATCTTCCAGGGAAAAATACGTACGGATCCAATCGTCCTCGCAATGCACTGAACCCACATACTCACACATGTACTCGTATGTGCTATGCGTACATTGCAAACCTCTTCGACTCCATCGCCCCCCACCACACTCATAGTCTCACTCTCCGGACCTCACAAAGCAATTACCATCTCACCTCATCTGTCTCTCTCCATCACCACGTGAACCAAAAGCTCTTTCCCCTTCGAAATTCCCCCATTCAGCCCTACAGCAATCCGAGCCGAGCCGCTCACCTGGTCACATACCTTTCAGGACTGGCTTCGCCGAGAACGCCTCGTTGGAAAGAAGAAGGTCGGGCACAGTCGTCGCGAACCCTTACCCCGTGGCCCCCCTTCCCCTTCCCCGCTTACGTTGGACGAGAAACGGACGTGAGGGATCCTGGAGATCTCGCGTGGTCGCCACGGCCGTGGATTTGTACTTGTACTACATAACTACAAACCGCACGCACGACGGGGGCAGGGAGGGATGGACGGATGGATGGATGGATGTCTCTCGGTAACCATGCTGACTAGTGTATTGGTAATGGCAGCAGGGCGTAAAGGTTTTTCGCCTGTGATAGACAGAAGGCACACTCGAACGATTGCCACATGCGTGTGTGCTCGAGTGTCTAAGATTTGACGTTGGATCGGTTGATGGAGAGCTTGATTGGCCGTGGGGAGAAAAGGTTGGATTACGCCGCGAACGAGCATCTATACCAACCAAGGATGGTGGATAAGACTCTATTCACTCTATCTATCTTGTCACATTCCTTTCACGCGCCTTTTTGTCTCGCGTTTCGAGGCACGGCGAGTGGTGGTGATGGGCGCATTTCACCTGCATTTGTCTTGCCTGTGTTGAAGCGAGAGGCGGACAATCACATCACGTTCATGCGAGGCTCTGCGTGTGGGTCATGCATTCGGTGTATGGCATTGTGAGCGCTCGGTCGAGCCGAGTGAAAAAGTCCATCATCCATTGTAAGCGTATTGCGGCGAAGTGGAAAGGTGATGTATAGAGAGGTGTTGAATGTGTTTGTCTGATTCGCTGCTCTGTATATTTAGGCTAGCGAGCAGAGTTGGAATGCTTCTGGCCCCCGAAAGATATACTTCCCTTGCGTCTTCTCGAATGTGAACATGTGTTGCACCAACATTGCTATGTACCAAATATGTACCTGTGCGGCCAGCGATTACAGTAGCCACAGCAGTTGTTGAAATAATATAAGGAAAATAACAACTACTGATTGGACTAAATATTTACGTTTACATTTAGATTTCTACCCACATCCGTCCAATTCAGCCGTTCGTCCTGCATTGGTACTCCACCTAGCTTCCCCATTCCCGCCAGCCACAAGAAGATCCACCGAACCTCTACTCTACTCTATCACAAATAACGTCAAGCAGGGTTCAGGCCTTCCAACAGGAAAAAAGCGTGCAGTAGTTCTCAAGTACCGCCCCACAGCGCGTCTCAACGAATTCAAACCCTTCCAGGACACAAGAACGAAAAACCTGGGGTATTTCAACGTAGATTAGATGCATTATTCTACAATATTCCCGTTGTTAGTTTAGTCGTTATTACTCCGTAGAGACCACGAATTCTAACCAGCCACGCCGCAATCCCAACGAGAAGCATGCGGGGGAAGTTCTTCCGCATTGCACTCCGTACATATTAAAAACGTCCTGAGGCTTCTCCTACACATCGGCATGCAGGCGAAGAAATCAAAAAAGGGAAATCTATGCACACGACACACAACCAACGAACAGGACGCGCGCCGCTCCGCACACCCGCTCACATGTGCATGATGCGATGTCACCATCCACGTCCCGTCTCTCCACCCGTCACCACTCACCGTTCACCATGCCTGCAGCGAGCAGTGTCTGTCTCACTACTGCACTATGCCGCCTCACACAATAACTGTAGTTAGTCGTGTCGTTAGACCAGCCGTTTCCCGTTTCTTAGCTGTGCATCCATCGCATCACCACCAACCGACAAAACACCAATCACATCCCCTCACAATCCGTGCGTGAACCTGCACTTCCCTTCATCCCCAACTCTTCCTCTCCAATATGATCTGGATAAATACCATCAACAAGAATCGTAAACTGCAAGCACCGACACAACGGTTTGCTCGCTCGCTCGTTGGGAAAGAAAACGTTTCAGCATTCGCGCGATGCGGTGCGCACGGATGGGGAAAAATGCCAGCAATTCCCCACCTGCATTTCCCCTCAATATCCACACAAGATCCCAAGCACGCATGGAGATAGCAATCATGAGAAATGGAAATTGCCTGATAAGTAACCAATTGGAAATCGTAGAAGCCAAATTCGCTTTTCAATTAAAAAAAGGGGAGAAATTTTGATGGAACACCAATTTATCACCTATCAATGGTAATAAGTGTCGTCTAGATTTCAATGGGACGCGGGAATGGTGTATACACATTAGGTACATATGTACACATGTCTATACATATTCCTCTGTACTCCGTACACTTACCTGCCCCCAACCCCAAAACCAGCGGCCGCAGAAACGGTCCCCCTACCTCCCAAAAGCGGTATCTCGCACGCACGCAGTACACGCAAGGCTAACTCCACCACAGCGAGTGTGTGCGTGTGTGCTGCATGGGTATATAAAATAAGCACCGACCGATTCCCTCTTTTTTCCCTCCTCTCTCCCTCCATACCACATATCTCCTACATTTACTTTTCGCGCTGCTCGGATGCTGGCTGGTAGGAGTAGCAAAATATGTAATCCCTTCGAATGGCATTGCTGGCGAACAACCTGGCACTTCGGGAGGGGGACGATCGGGATTGCGTGTGTCTGGTTGGATGAGGTAGAGGAGCGTAATATGTATAGGCTAAATATGGGAGAGTGAGGCGGAAGATGGGCCAGTAGGGGGTCAAGTCGCCAGGTGCATCGTCGTGAATCTAGATATGATCTCTCCAGCGTGTCTCCTCTAGCAATCAATCAAACTAGTTGTTTAGATATCTCCAGTAATGCTTCTAGGTAGGGTAGGGAAGCCATCGCAAGCAAGCTCTGCAGAGACGCCGGAAGAAAGTGTAGATGGGATTTAGATAAGATCCTCTACGAGACAGCGATTCACCCCTACCGTACCTACCCTTTCGGAACAACCCAGTTTCTCCGATTGTTCTTTCACATGCGTTTCCACACCGTTGCGTTTGTCGTGAGAAATGAACCAAATAGTCCGAGACAACTACAGGGCAGGGTAGGGGCCAGTGCGGGTTTATTTCCGTTGGAGTTAGTTATGGATTCGACTCGTCGGGAAGAAGCTCGGCATGTGGAATGTTTCTCTCGCTGTGTCTCTCTCGCTCTCATGGGGTGAGATGGTAGGTACATACATAGAAGTCAAGCTCTCCTTCTTCCTCGGCTGAACGCATACTTCTCTGTATACCGGAGTAGTGACACCACATGACAATACCTTATTATATATATATTGCCAACCTCCAAGTATCTATATCTATCTGGTAATTACACGAAAAGGCAATGTCAAACAACGACAAGAGGAGGGAAGCAAGCTAACAACAATCACAAGCAAGCAAGCTATACAGCCAGGTTGATCATGATCGGCGGCGGTTGTTTCTCGGGCTGATGGACGGATACTGCTTTGGGGAAATTCTCGATGCGAGCACCACACCGCATCTAACACAAAGCACATGCCTAGGCACGAACATGGATTCCCCACGGATAGTGAACTATAAGTACCTAGGTTGTAACTAATGCAAGAGTAAAATGCGGGGGTAATAGGCGGACGACGGGCAGGGCTGCGTGCGCTTCCCTAGGAAAGAAAGCTGTTTGGTGTAGTTAGGAGAATTGGAAATGCTGCGCGCTATTAGAAGCTTTATTACTTTGCACGAGGGGATGGGCGTTTGGAATGGGATTGGGCTGATGGCGGTCGACAGCCCAGGAGGTGATGCATACATGCAGTAGGCGAAAGTCCAGCGCAGCAAGTAGTGGTAGGGGGTGGCGAGTGATGGACCAGGCACATTCAGCGAGAATTAATGAAATATATTGAGAAAAAAGATTTTGGACTCCAGAAATCCTCATGCCCCTATCCTAACCTGCGCGACCTTGTTGTGCTGGTTTGATGTGTGCATCGAAGCCATGTGACAAGGGGGAAACACAATTTACCACGATATGATATGCCATGAGGGGGGAAAAGAAGTCTAGAGAAACGGTAAGTAGGCCGGTAGCAGGATGACCTTCGAAAAAAAAGAGGAACAATGATGAGAATAGCTCCCAGTAAAGTAGAGGGAAGATGTATGAGTAACAACAAGCTTGCAACATATGGAACGTGCCCTCTGGTAGCGCAAAATAATCCGTGTTCAACACCGAGACCCTGAAGGTGAACCCCAAAAAGATTCAAAGAAGGGAAGGACGGTCGAAGGCTGACCACCAGCAAGTTAAAGTGACAGTACGTGCTAAAAGTATCGGGTTGTGTTTCCGCGATTGCTCCCTGGTAAAGGCGTTGAACATATGCGACCTCCGAGATGATGGCACCGGGCAAATGATAGGTATCTTATTTCCTTCCTCCCAACCAAAACGCGCGACAACGTCTCCAGTCTCCTACATCACCACGCATCCGCAGCATCCCTTCTTCTCCGAATCCTCCTCCACGCCCATCTTGTTGGAGATGCCGTTTGGTGCGCCGCCGCTGGGTGCGCCTGTGTATGATGACATCTCCTTGTTGTATCTGCGGATCTCTCGTACGATGTCGTAAAATGCGTTATCTACGTTGATGCGTGACTTGGCCGATGTCTCGATGAACTTGCAGCCGAACTGTCGTGCCAGATTTTGTCCCTCTGTAGGCGGAAAACGGTTAGCATGTCTTGGGATGGAATCTCTGGGCGTGGGACCTACCTTGCGTCGACACCTGCCTCTCTCCGTCAAGATCACACTTGTTGCCGACGACGATCATGGGGAAGTAGTCCTTGTCCTTGACTCGGAGGATTTGCTGTTGGAAGGTCATGATTTCCTCGAAGCTCTGGCGGTCGGTTATGGAATAGACGAGAAGGAAGCCTTCGCCGGTACGCATGTACTGCTCTCGCATGGCCGAGTACTCCTCCTGGCCGGCTGTATCGAGAACATCGAGGAGGGCAACCTCGTCGTCGATGACACACTGCTTGCGGTAGGAATCTGATCCAAGGTCAGCCACCATCCGGAGTCATGCGCAAGGAGTCAGGAAAACACTTACCCTCGATCGTCGGGTCATATTCATCTACGAAGTGGCTCTGAATCAACTGGATGGTTAAGCACGACTTTCCTACACCACCACCGCCGACTACGACGAGCTTATATTCTCGGAGGAACTGGAAGGTACGGTCAGTGAACATTCTTCTTTGAAGGGCCCGCGACCGTTGGACGGGGACAACGACGCCGCGCAGAAACACACCTTTGATGCCATTATGTATGTGTATATAAGAAGGACCAGCCGGGACGCGGTCTATTAGAAGAAGCAGAAGCAGAAACCGAAGCGCGGATGATGAGCGCTGCTCGGGGGTTGATCAAATTGGAGGAGGCGGGAAACGGGGAACGAGCGGAGCAGCAGGCTTTTGCGCTCACCGAGTGTCGACCACGAGGTACCAGAGGCGAACAGAGGATGAAGGCGGAGGGACAGAACGGTGGAGAGGCAATTGAAGATGCCGAGAGAACGGAATTGTGAGGAGGAAGGGGTGTGGTGGTGGGAGTGTGAAGGGATAAGGTATGAAGAGTTGAAAACCACCGTGAGAGAGGTAGGTTAGGTAGGTAGGTACTTGGTAGTGTAGGGTAGGTGTGGTAGGCGCGGTAGGTTAGGTGATTAGGGTAAGGGTAGGTACGAGTAGTGAGTAGTAGTGGTAGTGAGTAGTAAGGGAGTAGAGTAGGTTAGGTTGGCACTGGGACCGGGCAGAGTCCGTAGATAAAGTACTACAGCGCAGTGCCAGTAACAAGATGTAAAGGAGCTATGTCTCAGTGTCTCTCTCTGTAGACTACGGAGTATTATTCTCTCTGTCTTCTAATACTGACTGTTCTGTCTTTCTCTCTCTACTACAGTGTATTATCGGGAGATGGGTGGAAGATGAGTGGTGTTGGTAAACTGGACTTTCTGTTAGTGGAGAGTAGATGGGTCCAGATTGGGTTTAGCGCCATGGGAGCAATGGGCAGATTCCGCCTCTACGCCCGGCATCGTTGGCTCGTTCATCCTCCACCACCATAAACCATAAACCACCACCACTACTACCACCGCCATCACAGTGACAACCACCATACAATTAACGGCATCCACTGACACTGAACTGACTAAACTATTCATCCCACCCCACCCGCAAATTCCACTTCACCTCTGATTCGAGCAATCCCTCTTTGGGCTCCTTAGCGCTGTGCACAATGAGGTCTTCGCTTCCCACGACGCTTGCAAGCACTGCACAGTCCATCCCCTAAGGACAGGAAGGAAAGAGGGGATGGGATTGGGGATGGGATTGGGATACAGTAAGGTTAGGGATAGGGATAGGCAATAGGGAGAGGCTTCGTTTCTTCCTCGTCCTTTGCCCCCATTCGCCCAATCCTCGGTCCCCCGTCACCATTCGCCCCTCGCCGTCCATCCACTGAGCATATCCAACCGTCCGTCCAGTCCAGTCCAGAGTCTCCAGACGGCATTGTGTCAGGTAGTGGAACTTCAAGCGAGAAAGACCCTGCGGTGAACGATACTCGTTGTTGACCTGCATTATATTGCTGCACTACTACTGCTCCGTACATGCTCCGTAACTACTGGACATTCACATATCTTTGCATCAGGTCACACCATCAACCATTTCGACCCGGCCTCATCATCCCATACAGACGCATTGTCCAATCTCATCCACTCCCATCACTTCAATGTACTTTTCTTACACGCCTTTCCAAGAAATACAGAATGAGATCAGCGCATCCTTGCCCTCTCACTGTCTGCCTGCAGCCCGGCGCGCGCAAAAGAAACGCCCGCACAGGCGAATGGAATGGGCCACCCCGGACCGCCTTTGACTAGGACCTCACCCAGCGGTTAAAGCGGCGCGTTACTGGGATGACCTACTCGTCTGTCACCCTCCTCCGGCCCTCAACCCTCCTTCTCCCCTTCTAGGTACGCGATCCTGGGCCTTTGCAGTCCAGTCCTGTCCTTTTTCACAGGAAGGATCAAGAAGCCTAAGTCGGTGTGCGTGCGGGTTGCCGGCGGCCAACACCAACTGGGGTACCGGGCCAGCAACCAAACCATCGTTCCGAGAAGCACAGTGCTAACATGAAATAAAGCACCATTTCCGCTCTCTGGAGATATGCGTTCTAGCCCATGGACCGATGTATACGAAATACTCCATATCTTTTGTCCTCCCTAACTAGCAGTAGTAGTAGATTCTCAATCCTCACAAAAATCACGTAGTCGCGCTGTCACGTCGTCACGCTGAAGCTCAGCTCAGCTCATCTCAGCTCTTGTCCGGCATTGTCTTTTTCCCTCTGCACCAGTCACCATTTCACATGACGGTCCTTTGCATGCGGGCACGACGGCCTTACCTCCACGGCACCGCCTAGGAGGGTCGCACATGCACACAGGTACAGTTCTATTTGATGTATGGGTGGGGTGCGGGAAGATGCAGGCTCATGCTGAATGCCCTTTTGACCAACTGTTTGCCACGAGATGACACGCGAAACCTTGTATCCCGTCGTAGATGCAGAATCTACCCGACGTTGACGTTTTGTTCGCTATTCAACAACGAAGTCCCACTTCCACCTTGCATTATCACTGTACTTCACTCTATCACAGCGTTATCGCGTCCCGAAAACAAATATTGGCTCGGCGCACGTCCACCCTCCCTAGCCAGTTCACTGGCGATGCACACGGCTCGTCTAGCTCGCCTTCCACAGTTCTTCGAGAATTTGGCGTTGGCGTGTGCTCGAGGAGCAATGCCCCTGAGCCTTGCGCACTAGGGCACTCTATGTATCATTGCGCTGAGATTCGCATTGGCGGTCTGAGCGTCAATGGATACTACTGTGGTAATTATGTAGTCCGTATGTATTGGTGAGCTGACATTCATTTATTTGCAATGATTTATTTAAGGTCATGTCGAGCAACCTCGGTTTTCTATTTTGACAACGACATGTTTCCCTCTGATCCTGACCCAGCATCACTCTCCTATGTATGTACATACGCACAGCGGAGAGTGTCCAGACATCCGCTTAGCCGGACTTTAGTTTGCCCGCCTCTGTGTCAGACGATGGTTTATCGTCCTCCCCTTCGACCGCTACTCGATGGCCTTGGACAGCCTTTTCCACCTCGGCGACGAGTGAGTCCATGTATTCTACATCCCGACCGACAAGTGTGACTGTGTTGTTTTCCATGCCCCAGCGTGGGTAGCTACCTACTTTGACTCCCTTGGGTTCGGCCTTGCTCGCCAATTGCGTCAGGTACTCTGCAATTGCACTCTCAGCCATGGGAGTGGATATCAAAATCCGGTAAACGCCCTTTCCTTCTGGATCGGTCAATCTAGGTAGCAAGCGAGGTTTCAGCCCATCCAGCATGGACTCGAAGATTCTGGGAACACCAGGCAATATATGGATATTGCCATTCACAACACTGACAGGCACCCATAAATTGTCGTCTACGAACACGACCTGGTCCTCATAAGGTCTTGAGTCGTCCAGTGGCAGTTCGACCATACGCTTCTTCGCTGTCAGTGCGGCGGAAGGAGTGTCCCAACTAAAGTTGGGCTGTGATTTGTGAGGTTTTGATAGTCGTCTCATGCGCTCGTACGCCTCCTCGTGTAGTTTCAAAGGTAGCCCGAACGCTTTAGCTATCGATTGGTAAGTGATATCGTCGTGTCTGGAATAGCATGGTGATCAGTGACTGCACATCCTGCGACATGGGTGGTACGGCGCGACTCACGTAGGACCAATTCCTCCCGATGTGACTACAAAGTCATAGTTCTTGGACATGCGTTGCGCAGCTTCTATGATCTCGGCCTCGTCATCGGCAATCACTTCGATGCGCCGGAGGTTGATACCCAGTGAGAAGCAGAACTTGGCCAAGTATGCCTGGTCTGCATTAGCTGAGGCTGAAGTGAAGACATTGGGAATGATATTGGATGTCTTACCGAGTTTGTGTCCACTGTCTGGTGCGCACGCGCGCGCATTAGCCAACCCTGCGCTACACGAGACTCAGATCCCTGAATTGCATACCTTGCCGCCCAATACTTCGTCACCAATGATCAAACATGCCGCCGTATGTATGAGCGACTTCTGCTGTGTCGTCGTGACGCCGGCCATGGTCGATGACGTTATCGATGGAGATCGCGGATTGGCTGCGGAGAGGTGTGAAAAGTTTGGCAGGGGTCGCGTGAGGTGTCTGGCTACTTGGTTGAGCCTGCTGAACATTGATCTTCAGGGGACCTCAATCGCAATGGAGGATTGACTGAGTAGCTAGGTGCATGAAGTCAGAAGTCTTCGAGAAACAGCGTGGAAAGGAAGTCGTCCCGTGCTAGACGCCAACGTTTCGGAATTTGCCCCGCACTCCAGCGAACGACTCAGGGATCCTCCTCCGCCATTCACACTTCCTCAGCCCTATCCCACTTCCAGTCCCCTACGACACGTCTTCCAGAGTCCGTCTATCTTTAGCAGACCTTCCTTACAGTCACTATTTTACCTTCATAATGGTCAGTACCGCTCATTCGTGTCCTCCCGCTCAACGGACGTTTCATCGCTGAAGCCATGCTCCCCGCAGTCGTCCGAGTCAAGACTCTACACCTTCAGCGAGGAAACGAAACAGAAGCTGCGGAAGTTCCGCCTGGGCACATCGCGTGCCAAAGACCCCCAGGCCGTCATCTGTTAGTCAGGAGCCCTCCATTTCGCGTGCAACACCGGGGTGTTCATACATGGCATTTGCCATCTGCTACGGCCTACGTCGCGCCCATGCCTCCTCCTCGCGAAGTTAGAATCCTCCCAAGAACGGCGCTGATACCTAGTCGAGCCAGACGCAATCGACAAGAAGACGCTTGAGGTCAAGCAGGATGATGACGAGGTATACTCGGATCTGCAGAGCTTGGGCGACGAACTGCCAGACCATGCGCCCAGATTCGTACTCTTGAGCTATCCCATAACCCTCGTACGCAACTCGACACCTGCTCGAACGGATCCATGATTGATGAATTGACAGGACTCCGGCCGATTGTCGGTACCGTACGTCATGCTATACTACCTCCCAGTAACCTGCAACAACGAAGTAAAGATGCTTTACGCGGGCGCGAAGGAATTGATGCGGAATACGGCAGAGGTTGGCAGGATAATTGAGATCGACTCTGCGGAGGATCTGGAAGAGATCGAGGCCAAGCTCAAGGAACACTCATGAACAAAGCATAGCAACCATGGCATCATCGGGCGCAGAACTGGGCAAATTGGGTACTCCCAGAGGCACAGCAACGTCGAACGCATTGTTGGGTTGCCACGCGGATGCATACAACCTGCTGGGATTCATCTATAAGAAACTCAAGTCAAGATATCATGATATCCTAACCAGGACTTGACAACGTGGGTGGTCCCCCAGGCCTTCCATCATTTTATTCAACAGCATATTAGATCCATGACAATAATCCAACCTCACGCCGCTTCCAAGTTTCTTGCATCTTAGTTCCTGGGAACGTTCCTTGCACGTGTCGAAGATCTTCACAGGCTACCGTTTCAGATCCTTTCTCCCGGATCATTTCCTATCACATCACATCACATCACACCCCTATCATCACTCAATGATCTACACAGACAAACCCACCATCTCATCGTAACAAAACACATGTTTTATGCAATCATTGACTCCACCAGACCTATCGCCCACGCTAAGCAAAACCCGAGTGGATACACCCGCCACCGATGAAGCTGCAGATACACGGCGACGCCGTTCACGACTGCGAACACCCACCTACCCGATGTCACGATACCTACCTAGGTAGGTAGGTCAACAGTTTAGCCACGCACCGCACCCTTTCCCTCCCTATCTTTTACAAAAGCGAAACCAGCCCCTTTGAAATACCTCGCCTCACCTTCCCTTCCTTTATTTTCTTTTCCCTACCCTTCGAGTTCATTTCACATTTCGAAAATTACAACGCCGTTGTGTTATACGCCATGTATATAGGGTAGTTAGTAATTCTCCGAAAAAAACGGCCGTGTCGCGCAAGTCCGAATACCCCTCTCCCCTTGCCACCGCGCGATTCGAGGAAGGAGAGAAAAATATCACAGCATATAATAGGCTAGAATAGTGAAGGGATAATTTCCAGGGGGGGGGAAGAGGGTCGGCGTGGGGTGGGGTATATTTTTTCTCTTTGGCTGTCGAGTTGCTTGTGCTGGTGTAGTGCGTGCATATATGCGGAAGGCTTGTGTAATGCCTGGGTAGGTAGGTATTAGTTTACGAGTTTTCTTCTTAGGGGGGGATTGAGTTTTTGCGGTCGATCATTTGCATGAAGATATTATATTCGTTGAGTCTCTAGATGAAGTTTCGAATGGGTTTATTTTATTTATTTTTGAATCGAGGTATTGCTAGAACAGAACAAGGTAAGACTGTATGGACAAAGTCAAGATGGTTTCGAAATCTTTTCTGATTGTTGAATTTTGTAGATGCTAAAGATATCATTTGGTAAACAAGTAGGTAAGTAGGTTGAAGATTTTATTGATTATCATGGTGTCTTGAAGTATATGTGTATGTTGTATCTTACTCCTCTCTCCAGTTCTGAATGTCGAGGAATATGCCCAAAAAAATAAATCAAAAGATGCAGCCGGCAATCATATCGCTCAGCGAATCCCCCCTCAAGCCACGCTCTCCGTAAACTCATCAAAAATGACAATGTCCTCAAACCTGCCCGCGAGCGTATCGACATCCGCGTCGTTACCCGGCTCCGAGTTCCTATTCACCGAGAAGCCGCCACCCGGCGGCCCCCGCCGTTCGTCGTTGTCGTTGTATTCGGCCATCTTCTTGAACTGGGCGACCTCGGCTTGCTGGAGGACGTTGCGGTCGTAGCCCATTGCGAGGATGGACTCTCCGATCTTGCCGATGGATTGGACGGCCGGGCGATGCTTCAGGCCGCATTGGGCGTAGAAGAGGCAGTACATGCGGCGTTCGGGGTCGTGCTCGTCGTTGAGGACGGCGCTGGCGGCGTACTGTGGGATGTTAGTGGGGTTTGTTTGGGCACGGGGGGAGGTGACGGACGATGACTGCGACGTAGATGTAGATGTTCCATTGTGGTGCTGGGAACTGATGAGTGTATTCGAAGAGCAGACCTGGGAAGCTCGTGTTAGTTTGAGAGTGGGCAGCCTGGGCACAAAGGTCACTCGAATGTACTTTTGAGTTGCTCGACCGAGGCCGCGAATATGGTCGATGGTTGAGTACCGAGCGATAGATACTTCTTGTGGCTCTGTTGGATCTCGGGCGCCAGAAATGGACGGAACAGGTCCAGAATGATTGTGTGCAGGTGCATACTGGACGATATTTAGCGTGTGAGCATGCACCAACGGAGAGCTTTTATTTTGATGGGAATAGACGCCAATAAAGAGAAGGACAGGACGATTAGGGAAAACTGTGACTGACTAGAATACGAGTGCAGAGTTTGGTGTTCTCTCTCCCCGACGCATCCCATGGGGTAGAGTATCTGCTAAGTGCAGAAGATCGGAGAACTTCGAAAGCGCAAATGCCAGCGACGTTGTGCCATCGTTGTCAGGGCTTCGAAGCAGAAGCTGCACTTCGTTGATAATGACCCAGAGTCGGCAAAAAGCGCCTCTTGCCGAAGCATTACCGTCGACTCTTTCACTGATAGGTAGAGACCAAGCTTCCACGTTGTCGCGGGCTGGTGGACTCTCGACTGGATCTCCAGGCACCGGTAGAGCCGGCCGCACTTTGACGGGTTCTATCCACGAGTAGAAGCGGCTCTGGTGCCTTCAAACAATGGTAACCTTCTATAATCTCCGCAAAGCCGGTGAATGCTTACACGATCATGTTGAAGACGCCCCAGGCAGTCCCGCTTGTGGCCTCCAGTTGGTCTTTAGATTCCAACGATGAAACAAGCAACGAGTCCATTACGCCAAACAATTTCATTCTTTCTGCCATGGCCTTGGCCTTGATGAGACATGATGCTGCTGGTGTGAACTTCCCCTGGCCAGTCAAGTGTATAGACAGAAGCGCAAGGCCAGCAAGTGTCGAAAGACAATCATCTTCTGATACTGATCGAAGCAGCATTTCCGCTTCCCCGGCAAATTTCAAACTACGGCCCAAGGCCTCCCGGTCGACGAGAGCATGAGTTTGCTATGTCCAGTCAATATCAATCTTGTCAAGAGGAGTCACAATACCTACAAACGCAACAGCAAGCAGTGAGCTGACTAGAAATGAAGAACAGAAATCGAAACGGTGCTCGACAAGGTCACGCACAAACAGCGTTGCATCAAATACTCCCCAAACTGGATGCTGGAATTCCAGGAAAGCGGAGATGGCTTCTGCGGCTTGCGAATTGGATACCGGAACCGTAGTCCAAAAGTCTATGTGGAGGCTGGCAAGTCGTGAATCGAAGTACAAAGCCCCACTTGCTGCTCCCTCTTCTGGATGCTGGTTACGAGAAGGGTTATCAAACGTCTTTGGGAGTTGATCCGCTGGTGGCAGGCCAAGATCTCGGACTGGATTGACCAATGTCTTTCCGAGGGATTGAGCGCGAGGAGAGAGGTCTAATGCAGGGTACACTAGATAGAGAGTTGTGAGACATGTCTTTGCGTACAGATGTGTCATGTTTCCCTTCGTAACTTGGAAATTATCATACCTAGTGGGTGCCGTACCAGCAACTCCAATTCACCCTGGGAATGAACTGCAGCTGGGAGAGCAGCCCGAAATGTCCGTACCTGTGAAACAGTGGATCCCATATTTTTGCTTCTAAGGCTTCTGAGCAAGTTGGTCGGATCAGAACCATTTTGTAGCTGCCACATGGCGGATTGTGCAGCATCTGCTGGCATGTTTGCTATGAGCCCGATGATCTGTTGGTATGCGGTCACCTTCTCACGCAAAGCAATGTTCTCACGCCTTAGAACGGTTGGTCGCATCTCTCTATTGTCTTCTTCCACATAGATGCAGCTGACACTGTGCTGCTGACAGTGTCCACATATTGGGCGGTGGCCATCGCAACGAATCTTCCTGGTGCGACAGACGTTACATGCCAATCGTACTTTCTTTGTGCTATGATTTTCAGGCAGTACGGGCCTTACGCCTCCAATGGCTGGAAGAAGTGAGCGATAGCCTCGAGACGACGGTGTCGCACGGTTGGGGTTCGTAGACATGTTGGCGGTACAGTAACCATCATCCGAGACCCCCAGTCGTGTGGCACAGCAAACTGTAGTCTTCTGAGAAACGTTTCAACTGAGTGAACTTTACCACGCCTCACAGTTGCTGGTAGCTGGGTTAAGCTCTTGAGGCCGGATACCACACCCAACCAATGAGATGAGCCATTCGTTGTGCCCACCGCAGAGGTGTGGATCGTCTGCATGGGTACACAGTGGGAGATCAGGCAACACTCATAATAGTAGTAGGATGTATTGAGGTCAGAATCTCTTCCATTGTACAGGAGAGAACGGGAGCCTATGTAGAAAATGGTTTCACATATCATAATATCCTCTAGAGGTCACATCGAGAAGATGTTGGCTGAGTCAGTACAGTGTCTGTGGAGGCAGTGATTGGTTCGGGTGACTTAACCGCAGTCCCTCACGAGCAGCAGCTTGGGTTGCTTGTAGTATTATCGCGAGATCATCACCTGTACATTTGTATAATTTTTCGACGAAACAGAAATATGATCTTGAAAGCTCTACGGCGCAATCGTTGAGGGTCAAGCGCGGTGGGTATCTTAAGATCATTTAAGAGGGTCAGGCTTTTCATAATCCTAATTCTGCTATGACCACATAGAATAAGTATACATTTAGCACATAATGACAGCCTATGTCAAATTTTGATCACTTCTTAAGTAAAGCTAAGCAGAGTATGTATTACGAAAATTTTGGTGGAGATCAATCTTTCATTTCATTTATCGATGGACCTTAAAAAACTTCAAGTGTCATTTTGATATACATAGCCTTCCACGTTAATAATGAACCAAAGCAACTGTAGCATATTGCTCCTCTCCCTAACTCCATGCTTTCCTTGACAAATGGTATCCCTGAATCCCGACGTTGCCCGAGCCTGTTTCCAATACAAATAATACAAAACGAATCCTTTTCTACGTCCGCCTAAATGGAATTGTATTCCTATCTCGATAGGGAACTCTAATGACCAAATACGTAGATCACCAGAACATCCCCTACCAATTCCACGTTCGAGATGCAGCAGAAAAGACTGGTGGTTTCCAGATCAACTTCTCGGGATCCAGGGACCGCTTTCCCTTGATCTTTTCCTTCGCCTTCTGCCTTTCGCGCTGTTCGACAACGGCGTCCGTCAGCACAATGACGTGTTGGTTCTTATTGTAGCGAAGCATGTTCAAATTTTGCAACGTGTGTAATACGTCGTTTGTTGTCATGGCAGATGCGAAGCCGATCTCTTCGATGTTCGCCTCGACTTTTCCGTCAAGCAGGAGATCCACGATTGTCTCCTGCCAGTAAGCACGGTAACCCAGAAGACCCAAATCAGAGAGCGGTTTTTCGGGTGAACCGAGCTTCCCTTCTCGTTTTGATAGAATGTAGGAGAAGTCGATGAGCAGTTTACCGAATCCTTTACGTTGGTATTGGGGGAGTGTTAGAATACAGGCCACATTGTAGCCTTCGGCAGATTCTTTTTCTTTGCTGAAGTACCCGACCAAGTGGCAACCATGCTCGTCTCTTATACACATGCAGTAGAAGAGGAAAGGGTCGACATCGTAGTAGAGGGTTTTGTGGTCCAGGAATAGCTTAGAGAGGAGACAGAGGTTGCGGCACCATGTTCGCTGGCGGCGGCCGTCGATTTCAAAGAAGGATACAAAGTCGTCGCGATATATCTCGTTGCCTGGAGGATGGAGGAGTGTGCACTTCATGCGGTGTCTGTTGAAAGAGGTCTCTTCGCCAAAGTACGACAGGCAGAACTCGCAGATGTACACCATTTCGGCGTCCGTGGCGAAATCGATCGGGTATGGCGAGAAGTACCAAGGCTCGACCTCGTACTTGCCCATCTGTATCTTATCTAAATTTCGCACACGTGAGATTTCGGTCTGGTTCTGTGTCATAGAGCCTCCTGTTCGAAGTTTTTCTATCTCTTCTTCTCTCGAGAACACCTCCTCTGGCGCGGCTTTGGCAGCTGCAGCGGCATCTTGCACATCTACAAGGTCGATTTCCTCATCTTCGGGTTTTGGAGTCGTGCCATCTGTGACCTCGCTCGTGACAAGCACCTCCTTGTTCTCTTTTCCACTGGCTTTGGAAGGGCGTGATGCTTTGCCAGGAATGTTGACACTTGTCGACTCCGAAGGTGTCGCTGAAATCTCTCGATCCAATTTACTCCTCGATCTCTTTAGGTTCTTCGGATCTGCTTTTGAGGGGGCGTCCTTCTTTGAACTTGACGAAGCCTTCTTCTTCTCCGGCTTTTCCGGTGCGGGCCATTCGACCTCTCGGGTGAGATCAATACGTTCTGAGTCTATCCATTCATCGAGACGTTTGTTGAAGTCTTCGTAATGGACATAGAATTTCATTTTCCCACGGCGCATTTGCTTTGTGAGGATCTCGGCTTTACGAGTTTCGCCATCCTAATATTATTAGCATATATCTTTTCGAAACGAAGCATTTTGGAAACGTCTTGTAACTCCAGCGCCAGGAACTGATTTCAACGTTCTTATGTTCATGGGGATTAAGAGAACTCCAACGATCAGCCGCCTGATAGGCGCTAGTTGCTCAGCCTCTACTTCATGGGTACGCAGAACTTACCTTCTCAACGAAAGCCTTCACGCCAGGCCTGCACAAAATCATCAGTATTCATCTCAAAAAAGTACACATCGGTGTCGCGCATACCTTAGGGTCGCAAGAGTGGCAAATCCAGTTTCCAGCGGCACCGGCGTGCCTGAGGGCTCGTGAGAATTTTCACGAGGTGCCATGGTCTCTACGAACAAGCAGTCAGATTATCGCAAGCTGTAGATGGCGTTGTGAATTATTGTTGTCGTGAATGTTTGAAGCTCTCTTTGTCGCGCGACGAGGCGAAAGTGACGATGTCGCCGCCTGTTCGCGGACCTAAGGGCACGTGATCAGACGATTGGCCCGTGCGAGTTTTTTTGCGGCGACCAATGCAGGCGGGGAGCGGAGGAGAGAGTTCTGCATCAAACGCTTTCTACACAATTTTGTTTGCTTAAGTTTTATTTTCCACACCGCCATGCGCAACCGATGACCCAAGATGGCACCAATTGAACTCAAGAACCTTTCCAGCAACTGGAAGAAGCTACAGAAAACACTACAACCCTCCTCCAAATCCGCGTCCTCAAAACCGGAAGAGAAATCCGATCATACTTCCCTCAAACGCAAGAGGGCAACACAGCTCAATGGAGAGCATGAGAGGCCCTCTTCCACACATCTGAGAAAACACATCAAGCCCGAGAAGTCTTTCGCAACTCATAAACGCCAAAAGATGGAGGAGCCCAATTCAGTCGGCGCTTCCTCGAAACATAAGGACTCCCGCGCCCTCTCTCGAAGTATCTCGATGCCCTCGCTGAAACACCCTCCGCTTCTTTCCGACCCTAAGGCCGTCTCAAAATCCGCATCTGTGCTCGCGCCCTCTCCAGATCACCCTGATATCGAGAATGAGGGTGTATCCGAAACCGCTCTACCAGGGAAATACGTGGCCATAGATTGTGAGATGGTTGGCACAGGGCCCGAGCCTGACCGCGACTCTGCGCTGGCCAGAGTCAGTGTGGTGAACTTCCATGGGCATCAGGTGTACGACTCGTATGTACAGGTCAAAGTCCCCGTGACCGATTACAGGACAGCAGTGTCCGGCATTGAGCCTAAGCACCTACGGCGTGATTTTGCGCGGCCCTTCAAAGAAGTTCAGGAAGATATTCAGACTCTCTTATCGAATAGGATACTGGTCGGACACGGCGTCAAGAACGATCTTGACGTGCTCATTCTCAAACATGACAAGAGGTTCATTCGCGATACATCCAAATACTCCAAGTTCAGGGAAATCTCGCTGGTACCAGGCCGAACACCAGGATTGAAACATTTGGTCGAAAAGCGCTTGGGGGTGGAGATTCAGACTGGTGCACATAGTTCTGTCGAGGATGCAAGAGCCACGATGGCACTATTCAGGTTGGAGAAGGAAGGGTTCGAAGAGGAGATTACAAAACTATACGGGCTTACGAGGCTTCCAGGCAGGCAGGTCGCGGAACCGGACGCAGACGGTGAAGTGCGGAGGAAGAAGAACAAACCTAAGAAGAAAAAGAAGAAGCACTAGTGCAACACTTCATGATGGTTGTTGTGGAAATTCCGATATTTCTTGGTTTCTGTGGTAGGGATGACTGTCAACGGACTCCGGATTGTTGCATTTCAAATGGCGTTTCGAGGCTTCGACAATGAAGCAGAGACTTGGACAACTTTAAACATTTCTCACATGTGCATATATGGCAGGCATATTATTCAATATTCGACTACTAGCGATATACGATATTTGCATAACTGAATACATTACATTACAGTAGTTGACTGTTCAACCTGTGCGTCTCGCTGGTGATGACAAGCAATAGAGAAGACGCCGAGTTTTAAGATATGATACTGGCATCGTCGGAGTCTTGCCTTGTATGGTATGTAAAATTCGTATTGGTGATTTGTATCTCGACCGGGTGGTTACGTTGGTTTAAGTATTGTTTTCTGGATGAATCTACTGCTACAATTTATCTCTGGGTTCAAAGAAGCTATGATTGACATCACGTTGCTTATTGTGGGTCATTCCCAACATGACGGTTGCATGCGTGATACTCCGAAACAATTATATGTACAAAGTGCGCCATCGCGGATCTAGTTCCGCTACTAAAGTGTGGTTGTTGTCTCCCAATCAACGTTCCCTGGCATCATCGACTTCATTCTCAATTACCGAACTACTAACGCTACTCCATACCCGGAGACCCCACATCATGGACCCTTAAAGCATCTGTCTCAAACGTCATGCATAGTTGGACGTATGTACCGAGGAAAGAGAGAAACCACATAAAAGCCATCCAACCTGTCCAATACTGTCTTTCAATTATCAACCTCTGAACACCTCACTCCTAGAGCATATAGAGTCGACCCTCGAAGGCCTCGAAAAAGGATCTAATCAGCAACCATGTCTATCTTCGGCGAAATTCGCAAGCCAAAGTCTCTCCTCGAGTTCTCACGCGTACTGGCGCCGGTCGCTGGTGTTCGCGTTTCCCCATTATGCCTCGGGGCAATGAACTTTGGTGATGCTTGGTATGTTGTATAATCTCTATCACAACTGAGTTGTAGAAGCTAATAGATTCCGGAATTGAAGGGAGAGCGTCATGGGCAAGTGTGATAAGGAAACCACATTCGGAATTCTC
Source organism: Aaosphaeria arxii CBS 175.79 (assembly GCF_010015735.1). NCBI lineage: Eukaryota > Fungi > Ascomycota > Dothideomycetes > Pleosporales > Aaosphaeria > Aaosphaeria arxii. The sequence goes on from NW_022983485.1 coordinate 760,525, forward strand.
GATTACTTCGTGGAACAAGGCGGCAATTTCATCGATACGTGAGTATATACTCTTTCTCTTCATGTCCATTTGCTTTTCCTGGCCGCCATCATGCCCTCCTAGCGGCCATCTCCAAATGCCTCACCCCTACCCCACATGCCCCACACATCGGCCCTTCAAGTATCAACGAGATTATGTGAACTACAGCATTTGAGCTACCAACTGACAAATCCCCCAGAGCCAACAACTACCAATCAGAAGAATCCGAGACATGGATTGGCGAATGGTTCGCCTCCCGCCAGAACCGCGACCAAATCGTGCTGGCAACAAAGTACACCATCTGCTACCCGGACCCTCGTAAACCCATGGGCACCAAGATCAACCATGCCGGAAATGCTACCAAATCTCTCAATGTGTCCGTCGAGGCCAGCTTGAAGAAGCTCCAGACGGACTACATAGACCTGCTCTACGTCCACTACTGGGACTTCACCACGAGCATCCCCGAGCTGATGCAGAGCCTCAACCATCTCGTGCAAAGGGGCAAGGTCCTGTACTTGGGCGTCAGTGACACCCCCGCCTGGGTCGTCAGCAAAGCAAACGAATGTAAGCTTCTTCCCTACTGCTCTCTACCCGTCCCAACCTGATACCGTCACGTAACATCCAACTAACACCCACCCACAGACGCCCGCAACCACGGTCTCCGCGGCTTCTCCGTCTACCAAGGCCGCTGGTCCGCCGCAGACCGCGACTTCGAGCGCGAAATCATCCCGATGGCGCGCGACGAAGGCATGGCCCTCGCGCCGTGGGGCGCCCTCGGCGGCGGAAGCTTCACCACGGAAGCCAAACGGCAAGCCAACGAGAAGGGCCGCAACATGCGGCCGCCGACCGAGAAGCAGATACAAGTCTCCAAGAAGCTCGAGGCTGTGGCGGAGAAGCACGGCACGCAAATCACGAGCGTGGCGCTCGCGTACATCCGGCATAAGTACCCGTATGTTTTTCCTATTGTTGGTGGGCGTAAGATCGAGCATTTGAAGGGGAATATTGAGGCGTTGGGGCTTAGGCTGTCGGATGAGGAGGTTGAGGATATTGATTCTGCGGCGGATTTCGAGATCGGGTTCCCAATGAGCTTTTTGTATGAGTTCTCCGGGAGTAAGTATAATTGGAAGATGAATAGTGAGGATGTTGGGTTGTTGAAGTTTGCGGGACACTTGCAGACTGTGCCAAATCAGTTCGGGGTGGAACCGAAGCAGTTGTAAGGGGGTTGGTGTAGTGATGTGATACCTCACTTACGTATATTCAGACGTCTCCCCGTAGACATCGAGATATAGTATGGTCAAGAAATACTAAATATGTCAAAAAACATGGCATGTTCCATCCTGACGGCGTTCTTGAGTCTGATTCATTACACTGATATCATTTCCCATTATCATCATTAAGTTTTATAGAAACCACCGGGAAAACCCCTTCAAAAAGGCCGTCTCCCAACAGAACGCCATACACCACCAACACTATAAATGGAATGAAATCGCTAAACATATCAACGCTCCTTTTCTCCACCACCCAATGCTTTCCCATTACCACCTCCACATCCCCCCGAACACCGCTCACCCACCCCTCCAACAACAACCAAAACAAACCCCATTCCACCTTACTCAGTCCTCTTCCTAATCCTCGGCATCCCAAGCCAGCACCCCAGCATACAAACATACAACCCAATACAAACCGGATGCAGCACCCAGGTCCCAACCGCCTGCGCCAAAATGCCCGTCGTGAACGGCGCCACCGCACCTCCAGAGCTCCCCGCCCCCGCGATGAACCCGATCGCCGTCGTCTGGGTCGAGCGCGGCATGAGGCGTGCGAAGATGGTCGAGGCGCACGGGTAGACGGGGCCGAGGAGGAGGCCGAGGATGGAGACGGCGACGGCGTTGGTGATGACGTTGGGGACGAGCCAGGCGAGGAGCTGGAAGGCCGTCGTGCCGAGGATGAGCAGGATGACGAAGCGGCGCTCGCCGATGCGGGGCGCGAGGTGCGTGAGGACGAAGCGGCCGAGGGTGATGCCGCCCTGGTTTCGTGCGTTAGTATGATGGGGATTGAAGTGGGAGATGTGGGAGGGGAGGAGGGGAAGGGGGTTTCTTACCCAGAATCCAGCGGTCACGTAGCCGACGCTTGAGGGATCTCCATCGCGGTAGTTGATCAGGAAGGAGATGACCCAGCCGGAGATGGACACTTCGGCACCTTGGTAGGCGAAGATGAAGAGGGCGCCGAAGATGGTGACGCGGCTCTTCAGGGCGACCTTGAGGTCGTGGAGTTTCGAGACGGCCTCTTCGCCAGCCATCTGTCGACTGGCGGTCCGTTCGAGCGCAGTTATCAGTGTCTGTGGGGTCTCTTCTTGGTAGTCCCAGAAGGCCCAGCCTGCGAAGGGCATGGCGACGATGGCAATGGCGAAGGGGACGAAGTAGAAGCGGGACCAGACGATGCCGTTGGAGACCATGAGGGTTGCGAGGATAGGTGCAAAGATGCCGCCTATGCCGTAGCTGCCATGGGCTGCGCCTAAGACAACGGTCGTTGGCTGCAGATTGGAGCAAAAGACATTGTTGAGGGCCAGAGTCATGGCCATGCCGTAACCTAGGAGAAAGAAACTATGTTTTGTCAATATTGTTCCGAGGTGAGCCAAACCGAGCGGACTTACGCAATGACTACAGCTGGAAAAGGTGGCGTGCAGACAAGAACAATGTACGATAGAATCAATATCAGTTCGGCGGTCATGAGCATCTTGGCTCTACCGATCTTGCTCAAGAGGAGGTTATTGAAGAATGCCGCAGTGACGAATCCCAAGGCCTGCCCGACGAAAATCAATGACATGATTGCATGTCCTTTTGCATAGTGATGTTCCATATAAGGGATGAGAGCGCCAGTTGCTGATTTTTGTCAGGATACTGCAATTGAACAAAAGGAAACTATCTTGAACGAAACTCGCTATTCCTTCACGATGGGACAGCGACATGGTGGGAATACATACCGCTATCATTGATGCCGTTTCCAAAGTAAATCAGACAACAACTCAAAACTCGCCACTTATTCTTCGGCGGGTCGTTCCAGCACTGCATGAGATTGGCAGCCTCCTCCATCTTCGGAGAGGGCGGTCTACTCATTTCCAATTCATTTGGAGTCTGAGGCAGGGTATTCTCCATTACGGATTCGGCGGCAGAAGGCGCCTCTCCTGGAGTTGGGGGACCAGAACGAAGCGGGCCATTGTATTTTTTGCCGAAGGTGTATTCGTCCAATTCAATATTTGAAGGGGCCTGGCGAGCATGACCTTTGGACTTCTGGAGAGTTGCTGCCGGGCTGGCGACTGGTTGGCTAGTAGAGTGTTGGATGTCGAAAAAGCCGTGAATGCCACCGGCCGTCGACATGATAAACAGAAAGCGATAAGGAGAAAAACTGATAGAAAATTGCTAATAATTTAGGGTATGATCTGTTAAAAGTGGCTACAATGCAATTGAGAGGTCTGGTCAATTCATTGATTGAGGATAGGAGAACGATAAAAATTTTTACGTTCATGCAATCCGAATTTTATATGAGCAGAGATAAGTCACGATGGCACAGCATAAGCTAGCGAGAAGAGGAGCATCGTGAACAGCATGGGCTGATTAATAGGTGCGGGGAGACAGTGGATGACTCTAAGGGGATCCACAGGACTCGCAACATATGCATTGTGCTTGGACCGACATCTAGCCAGTCGGAATCTGACATTGTTACGCGTGTATGCAACCATTAGGGACTGGATAAAACATTAGCAACCTTTGACGTTCTTTTTCCAATATTGTGGATTGGACTTGGGAAAATGTTTCGATAGCGGATTGGGACTTTGTGATTGGTCCAAGTGGGCTAAGACCTTGGGGGACTACGTCGAAATCGATTCGGAGACTTTGAGATCATGGGGCCGTGACTTTTGAATTTATCAGCACTTGACGTGGTGGGCTCAATTAACTATGAACATGAATTGTATCTTTTAGGTTATGACAGGCAATTGAGACGAGTCGGAGTATCTGCATCTGGATGGACAATCGGGAGAACGTCGGAGAAAGATCCACCGGCGCGCCTTACCGCCTTCGTCCACACCCCCCGCCGGGCAGAATTACTCTTCATGGTAGATATTCGTACTTGTTGGTTTACCGTCCATTATTTTTCCTGCCCCTCCAAAACAAACTTTTAATTCAAAAGTCGTTCAAATCCCCACGTCATTGCAATCATGCCCCGTCCGAAACGTAACATCCTCGCCACCGTCCAAGACACCCTCACCCCTCCCGACGAATTATCCGAGTCCCAAGCCATCGCCCGCGTCTCCAAAGCCGCCGGAAAGAACCTGTACATCGCTGAGCTGCCAGGTGGGAAGTCAATTCTCGTGGAACTTGTTGCGAAGTTTCGCTCCACGATATGGATTAAGCGCGGAGGCTATGTGGTCGTAGATGTGAAGGCGCTTGCGGATCGAGAGAACAAATTGGACGGCGAGATTGTCAACGTGGTGCGAGAGGAGAAGGAATGGCGTAAGATGAGTTATTGGTATGTACCTGATTCTAAACGCTATGGAGATGCTGGGGAGGTTTTTGGTATCATTGGGGAGGAATATATGCACGGGATACTGATATAAAAATACAGGCCGAAGGAATTCGAGAAGAAGCAGACGTACGTCGATAGCGACGAGGAAGAGTCCACTGTCGGCAAGATGCCACCTTCAGATTCGGAAGAGGATTGAGGGAAAAGAAAGCCGTCGTGGTCTATTCTGTATGCTCGTGCGGCTCGGTCACGCTGCCATTCTCTTGGACATTCTCAAACTCGTTCCTCGTGCCCCACCATGTGCTCAACAGGGTAATCGCCAGCACCCCGACTACGGTCGCAGAGCTCGCCGGTGTGCTTGGGTACACGTTCCATGCCCATTCCTGCGCAGCCCAGAGCGCATACTGGATGATTGGGTGGAGTCCGGCTTTCCATAAGAGGAACGGAGTTGCCCATGCGATATAGACGTAGAACTGGTAGTGGAGAGATCTGGCACATAGCATGCCAATGATGTTCGCAGTGAGAATAGTGGTCATTATGAAGCTCGGAGACACCCTTCGACTGATGGCCTCCTGATCTTCGGGCTCGTTGGTGATCAATTTGAGGACCCCGCGTAGCGAACGTCGGGAGGGCTTAATCCAACGTGTCGTTGCGAACCAGATGAGAAGGCCTGCATGTACAGCCAAAAGTCCGATCGCGAAGGGTTTGGAAAGGAACGTAGATTCATCCACAAATCGCCAGTTCACGGTCCATTTGTATAAGAACTGTCGTGTAAGTTCGAAAGCTCTTGCAAAGTATGATGGAGCACGCTTTCGGAATGGATATCCATAGCCAATCTACTGTCTGTCAATACCAGTACATACGAAAACGATGCACGTGATAATGTTTAAACTTACCGTGACCTGAACAATGATCATTCCTTGAGTGAGACCCTCCCTGCCTCCGAGAGCCTGAAGAGCCAGGAAACCAATAGCAGGGAGTGGTAGTAATAGGCTCATTTTGACATTCAGACCAGTCGTGTAAAAGAATGATCCGAGATGCCAGTTATTCCTCTGATAGAAGTAGATGGCAAGGAAAAGTCCCAAAACAGCAAAGCAATCGTTGAAAAGTCGCAGCATAAATATGCTATGTAGACGTTTGGACAAGATAAGCAATGGGAAAACATATGGCGGAACCTAACAGCATACGTCAACAACAAGTCCGAAGTAAATAGAGATGACATGGTTTACCTTTGCAGCGCGATAACATTGCATGACAATCGCCAACGTGAACAGATACACCAACGCAAAGAGGTACTGCGCCATCTGGATATCGCGGCCCTCATCCGTGAGCGAGTAGAGTAGCCTGTAGATGTAGACATGTGCGGCGGGATAAACCAAAGGGCCTGTCGAACCCTCAATCTTTCTATAATCTCTTTCTCCCTTCAAATAAATCTTGATGTGCTCCATGTACGTCGTCCAGTCAATTTCAGTATCTGTCGAGCATATTAGTTATCTTCCACGTGTTCGTCGCGTCGATTCTCGAGATGTCACGAACATGGGATTTTCTCAATGATCACGCCGCACAGCCCTGCGTCGGCGATGAGAAGTAATGGATATATCCATGACATGTGCTTTGGATTCGTAGCGATATCCAGTCCCTGTCGTATTAACTCCATGATGATTATTTTCTGTGAGGAAAGCGGTATTAGATGACTTCTTCCCCTCCGGGATAGAGGCCTGTGTTATAGGAGCAATGCGAGGTCACGTGAATGAGGTGAGCTTCAGGTTTCAGGTTTGCGCAGGAGGAGAACATTGTCAAACTCTTGCGTGTTTCATGGGGAGAGTTTGTTCGTACGATCCTTTAGAACATTGCTTCGTACACACGCCTGAAGGGTATTCCTGCCGATTCGGTGCCCGAATTCGTCAACGCTGGATGCCCCGATTATTCTACCTCGTACTCTTCTAAGCTAGATGGTCCATCCCAATCCAACAACTTTGCTCTAATACGATGGTGTAGAAGGAATCAGTCCACTTTCCATCCAATGAGTAGCCTGAATCGCTCCAAATCTATATAACTGCTTCTAGTACTAGCATCTAGCTCTCGCATGTCTTGTAGCCCCATGGTATTTATTATTACGTAGGGTTGTCGCACAGCATTGATCATTCCCATTCGGTACCTTTCAGCCGCTGCATTAGGTATTCGACTTCCACTTCCTTAGTCAAAGGAATGACCCAATCCTACAACATTGTCAGCATACTTAAGCACATCAACAAGATGCAATTCCTTCTCGTACCTTGTACATTGCGACCACAGCCTCAGCGTCGACCTTCGACGTACCAGCACCGCCAGAGTCTGGGTCAGTGCCGTAGGTGTTCGCCTTGAGTCTCAATCTCTCCAACACCTTCTTCTCGACTGCCGCATTCGTGATAGCCTCGTCAATTCCCTTCCGATCCTCGGCCTTGATCAACTTCACGAAGCGCTCCGTCTCGCTCTGGAATTTAGACTCGGCCACGAACTTTCCAAAATGTATCCGCCTGGAAAGCGCCTGTAGAAAAGTGATATCGCAAGTTGCGGACGACCCATAATTCTCCTGCTGCTCTCCCCTGTCCTCTCGGTCCGATTTCGCACACGCAGCGGGCAGGATGTGCTCGATGTAGGACTGCTTGAGCTTCTCGTTCACATTGACGTCGTTTTCGTGCAGGATCTTTGGGTATCGGAGGGGCTTGAGGATCGGCTTCTGCAGGACCTCTGGGAAGAAGGGGTATTCGTCTGGGGATTCGTAGCGGCGGATGATGGACTGTAGGCGCTCTTGCTCGCGCAGCACCCAGTCGAACAGGCTTAGGTCGCTTTCGGGGATGGGAACACCGCCGGCGATGTAGATGGTCTTATTCAATGGGAATTGTACGCGCTCGATGAGGTGGAAGGTGATTGTGTCTTCTAACCGTCTTTTGGGTGCTCAGTTAGTTCAAATGCTTCGCCGCATCGGGAAAATACTTGTTCTGGTAAGCATACATTAGTTGGAAGCGAATGTTGGAGAGGTCGAGTGCCTTGGAGGCATCGTATAGCTCTAATGCTGCATCCATCTTGCAAGGCTGAGGTTGTAGAGAGTCAATTGTAGCTGTTGATTGCGAGGAAGCCTGGGAGTTGTTCAGAGTTGGGGTTGTTGTTGCCATTGGTCACACTTATAAGCCCAGCCCTAGTATCGGGGTCGGCGATGCCAGCGAGTGTGAAAGGAGTCATCATAACTGTACGGAGCATGAGCAGCGCTGTCATGATGCCAGGCTGAGGATTAGAAACCCGACAATTGGCAAGGCTGCGGCTGCGGCTATCTACATATTTTATATCGCGGGCTGCGTTGCACAGGATAAATGTAAGATGGCATTTTGCAGGCATTGTCATCATTCATACGAGGAGCTGGATCTTTCGGATGACGTCCGGGCGCGTTTAGCAGCCTTGCATGTGCTTCTTTACCTTTACCGACTTCTTCGCCCAACACCAAACATCCGTCGTTACGACGCGACCCGCCCGCAACACACCCCAAAACCACCTGGTGATGGTTCCTGTGCCTCATTGATCTCGATAATGAAATAAGTCACCACTCGAAAGCTACCATCCGCCCTCGTAACCCGTTTTTCCGTTTCTGGACATGGCTACTCTATTGGGTGGCACTGGCTCGCCCTCAAGAGGCAGGTCACGTAGCCCACGGCCGGTGACACCGATGAGCGACGACGATTCTAGTATCGTAGATGGTCTTTCTGATGTACTTGGCCCTTGCTGTTCTAGCTCGAGTAGGTTTTGGAAGCTGATTTAGCCATCGCAGAGGAGAAATATCAAGGCATTCGGCCGCAAAGTCACCGCTACAGCTGGGCACCTTATCGGTGCGGAAGGCGTCAGTCAACACTATCACAATGCATTGGGGGAGCTTCATCGTGAGCTGAGGCGGCCCATGCTGCAACGTTCTGTCTTTTCTTTCGCCCAGACGACCCCACGCGAGCTTGTGCGTTCGAGAATTTCCGTGCCCGAGATCCAGCAAAGAGCTTTATCGTACCTCCCAGACGAGCTTCTAAGCAATATTCCGGAAGATAAGAGTGCTTATTCGCTTTTCGAAGGATTTCAAGCTTCTCTCCCCGAAGACCACGAAGTAAATTCGAAGGGTGGCAAACATAATGCAAAAGGGCAAAAGTTGATAGGCGGGGCAGTTGAGGAGGATGAGGATGCAAACCTTCCACCTTCGATGATAAAATTGAAGAATCAAAAGCGTAGTATGGGCCGTCGCTTGGACATGATGAGCGTCAGGAAGCACATGTGTGCGGCCGAGATCCACGAAATTGATAACAAGATTGCCAACCTCAATACGATGCGCAAGATGGTGTTAGATAGGCTCGCCGGGCTAGAAATGGAAGAGGCGGAACTTGAGCAAGACTTGTTGGAGGTAGAAAACAACATTGAGGACCTTGAGGAAGAGCTAGAAGACGCTGCCGCGTTGGCCCCCAAATCTCCCGACTCACCGTCAACGGTAGCCACGCACGATGGAGAAGATTTCATGTCGGAATCAATCTACCAGAAGATGGGCTCACCTAAATCCAAGCGGAGAAAGGCAAGGCAACGAAGGATATCAATTCCTATACTTCACGAACATTTGGAGCCTGGATCCAAGATCAAAGAATGGGAGGCCCACACCGATGCCATAACTGCGATGGATTTTGACGCACCCTGGGGAACTCTTGTAACTGCTGCTTTGGATGATACCGTCCGTGTCTGGGACATGAACGCTGGGCGTTGTATTGGTCTTCTCGAGGGACATCTCTCATCTGTGCGCTGCCTTCAGGTGGAGGACAACATCGTTGCCACTGGATCAATGGACGCCTCTATCCGCCTTTGGGATTTGAGCAAAGCGGAATATGCACCCATGGATAACCGAACACACAAAACTGATGACGATGAGGACGAGGACGACGGTCTAACCTTTGAGAATTCCGAGGACGCGCCGCCTCCACCACCACCTACTATCATGCAAGACTGTCCCATGTTCACCCTCGCCTCTCACGTGGACGAGGTCACTGCACTCCACTTCCGTGGAGACGTTTTGGTTTCTGGCTCTTCCGATAAAACTCTAAGGCAATGGGATTTGGTTAAAGGTCGATGTGTTCAGACCCTCGACGTTCTGTGGGCTGCTGCACAGGCCACGGCATCGAACAATGTTAATAATACGGATTCATGGCGACAGACAGGTCGGGCACCAGACCCTTCAGCGGATTTCGTTGGTGCTCTTCAGGTATTTGATGCTGCTCTGGCTTGCGGTACCGCCGACGGAATGGTTCGACTGTGGGATCTTCGCAGCGGTCAAGTTCACCGAAGCCTGGTCGGACATACGGGCCCTGTCACCTCTCTTCAATTTGACGACTTTCATTTGGTCACCGGAAGCATGGATAGAAGCGTTCGGGTAAGTCGAATACGCTGAAAATCTTAAAATGCCAATACTGACGATGATAGATATGGGATCTTCGAACAGGCTCGATTCATGACGCATACGCCTATGACAACGGTATCACCAGCATGATGTTTGATTCTCGCCGCATTGTCTCAGCAGCGGGTGAAGATGTTGTCAAGATCTACGACAAGGCAGAGAGCCGCCATTGGAACTGCGGCCCCGGTGTCGGAGTGGACGATTCGGATACCTCCGCTCTCTCCACGATCGACCGGGTGCGTATCAAGGAAGGCTTCATGGTGGAAGGCCGCAAGAACGGAATGATTGGTATCTGGTCCTGCTAGAACCTAACGAGCAACGAAAACATGACATTGTACATACTGAGTAGGGACATTATTGGTATAGATGAAGCGCCTGTAAAAGTACCAGCCAGTAACCTCGCAAGATACCTCTCCAGTAGCTGTATTAGATTTTTTGTTTCCTTATCGAAATCATCTTTTTATTTTTATTCTCTTCTTTTCTTATTTGCCTCATAAAAATGGGTCGAGATCCGTCACCTCCGTCCTTCCTCGGTGATAGATTAGTGGGAACGCTACAACGGGACGAACGGGTAGCTATTTTGACTTCAGATGCGAAAGAAATGCAAGCATCATCTAATCCTGATGGGTTCACGCGGAAGTGATGTCAGCACCTAATCGAAGTTTCATGGCTAGTGGTGGATCCGTCGTGTCGTCTTTTCCCAGTTGGAGATCGTTGGGTTCGGCTGCACGTCAAGCTTCGATCGGCCGCGCTACGTCACATCTTAGTACCTGCCCCTACCAGCAACTTCCTTCCTATCAACAAAACGATCTCCCTTGTCCCTACATTATTGTGTCTCCCTGCACATTGTTTTCATATCTACCTCACATGTCAATCAATCCCCGCAATTGACCTCGTAGGGATTTGAATCGTATCGCAGCATCGAATATTCTATCATCCTGTCAATTGATTGACTTGGCCGACTTGAAACCCTCCTCACCCTGCCACGACGCCGCCGCGCGCCTCGTACCTCAACATGATCCTCAGGCATGCTGGATCGCGTATCACGAACCTCTCGACGAGATCAACACTTCGCGCTTCAAGGCTCCCACGAGCTTCAGAGATCCGGTCGTATACACATCCAAGCCATGGCGGGGCGTCACCATTCACGAAGCGCCCTCAGCTGGCCACATCGTCCGCACTCCGCAACTTCCAGCTGAACAAGCATGCCTCGCCCATCCTGCGGAGCGCCTCGACAAAACCTATACCCACGCCTCGGAACGGATTTATTCGTGCAGTCTATAGGGGAGCCGCGTTACTGGGTACATTCGTTGGAATAAGTGGTATACTGGTGGTCGCCTTTTTCATATATGACGCATCTACGTACCGCGAAGAGCCGGAGGCAGAGGACGTGCCTGTGTCGGAACTCGCATTGAACCCTAGAAGAGGTGGACCCAAGAATTTGCCTATCGTCGACCACTTCATTGACGATGATGATTGCGCGCTGAACAAGGCAGTCAAGCACAAGCCCAAGTTGGTCATTTTGGGAACGGGGTGGGGAAGCGTGGCTATTCTGAAGCAACTCAACCCTGGAGACTACCATGTCACTGTCGTATCGCCATCGAACCATTTCCTGTTTACTCCAATGCTGCCCTCTGCTACCGTCGGAACGTTGGAATTGAGGTCGCTGGTCGAGCCCGTCCGAAGGATAGTCAAAAGGGTGCAAGGGCATTTCCTCAAAGGTTTCGCGGAGGACGTAGATTTCTCCGAGAAACTGGTCGAGGTATCTGCCATTGACTCGAGTGGCCAGAAGCAGCATTTCTACGTGCCTTACGACAAATTGGTCATCGGAACTGGTTCCGTCACCAACCCTCACGGTGTCAAGGGACTCGAACACTGCCACTTCTTGAAAGACATCAGCGATGCGCGCCTGATCCGTAATTCCATTGTCCGCAACCTCGAGAGTGCATGCTTGCCCACGACGTCTGACGAGGAGAGGAGACGGCTTCTGTCATTCGTCGTCAGTGGCGGCGGTCCAACTGGTGTGGAGTTTGCCGCAGAGCTGTTCGACATGTTGAACGAGGATTTGACCAAATTCTTCCCCAAGGTCCTCCGCAACGAGATCTCTGTTCACGTCATTCAATCCCGCAGCCACATCCTCAACACTTACGAAGAGGCGCTTTCGGAGTACGCAGAGAAGCGCTTCGCCCACGATGCCGTAGACGTCCTGACCAACTCTCGCGTCAAGGAAGTCCATGCAGACAAGATCATCTTCACGCAGAAGGACGAGAGCGGCAAAGTCGTCGAGAAGGAGATTCCTATGGGCTTCTGTCTCTGGTCTACTGGTCTCTCCCAGACCGACTTCTGCAAGCGCCTTGCAGCGAAACTCGACGGCCAGAACAACAAGCGCGCCCTCGAGACGGACTCACATCTGCGCGTGGTCGGTGCTCCCCTTGGTGATGTCTATGCGATTGGCGACTGTGCAACGGTACAGAACAATGTGTCCGACCACATCATATCCTTCCTCCGTACCCTTGCATGGGAGAAGGGTAAGGATCCGGAGAAGATGGCGCTTTCATACTCCGACTGGCGGGGTGTAGCCAAGCGCGTGAAGCAGCGATTCCCCCAGGCCTCCGACCACCTACGCCGCCTCGACAAGCTCTTCTCAGCCTACGACAAGGATAACTCGGGTACACTCGACTTCGGCGAGCTTCGAGAACTCCTCGCGCAGATCGACTCTAAGCTCACCTCCCTGCCGGCCACGGCCCAGCGCGCCCACCAACAGGGTCAATATCTTGGGCGCAAGTTCAGTAAGATCGCCCAGGCTGCGCCGGGAATGACGCTGAACCAGATGGACTACGGCGACCTCGACGACGCCGTGTACAAGGCGTTTGAGTACAAGCATCTGGGCAGTCTGGCGTACATTGGCAATGCCGCCATCTTCGACTTTGGCGGGATGAGCTTCTCGGGAGGTCTGGTAGCCGTGTACCTCTGGAGGAGCATCTACTTCGCCCAGAGCGTGAGTTTCAGGACGAGGTGTTTGCTTGCCATGGATTGGAGCAAGAGGGCGCTTTTCGGACGAGGTATGTCAAGAAATCACAAGATTGATTCTACTATAAGACGTTATAAACTGACTGTTTCTCCCAGATCTAATGAACTTCTAAAAGCGGGCAATTGAGCGGGCAAGTGTGCGAGCATGCAAGAACGGAAGCCATTCAATTCGAAACATCCTTTTTACTTTCTCACTTCTACATCATCATGATAGTAACCTTGAATTTCTTTTGTCGTCGATTCTGCTGCCGCACTCACAGCTTACGGTGTTGGATCGGCTGAGTGCAACCTGGGTCGGACTTTTGGAGCCGAAGTCCTGGGACGGTTGTTTGAAGCCGTCCTGTGAATTTATATAACAATACATCTACATAACTTCCAAAGACGTGTTCTATGCTCTATCATGATAGAAAAGTACAGCAAGCAAAATAGGATATCAAACGACTACCCACATTTGGACAATATCAATCCCAGACAGCCAACTACTCATACCACTCAATCGACCAATTCATTTTTATTCAACAACCCAAAGAGCAATTGAATCAATTCCTATTGCTGAACATTCTCTTCATCACACACACACATCAGCTCAAACACCCCAAAAACGTTATTCCGCGCTCCAAGTACGATTACCAATACCCCATCGGATAAACCCACATCCCCCATCGGATAAGCCCCGCCCTCCCTAAACTAACACCATCCCCCATCGAATGACGCAAGCGGGGCAGGCACATCACCTAACGTCGATCCGTCTCTCTCTACGGAAGACAACAAAACTAGGTACAAATCAACCTGAGTGACATTAGCAGATACCGAGGCCGGGGCGCGGACCTAAGACCTAAGACCTAAGACCGAAGGAGTGAGATCCGATATAGGGTTGTTGTATTTATCATCAACACGCCCTTCCCCGCAATATAAACATACACACTCGTACTTTATACACTTCCACACTCGCAACCTACGTCCCTTCAGCAATTGACATACGTGATTTTCGACGACAGCTGTTTCAATTGATTCAATCCGTCCGTCGCTCTTACAGGAAAACAACATAGAGACGACACCGTAACGATAAACTGTTGAACACAACGCACGCGTACGTACATCGAAGAGATCTTTAAGATCATCAATCCTAACACGCGAACAGTGGTTCTACCTCCTCTTTCCTCCTCACTTGGAATTGATACGGCGTATCGTTACATGCCCACCACGCTCCACCTCCTCTGGCGAACCTTCTTCCTCTCACCCACCACAACCAGGACCCTCACCAAGCCCATCACCACCCTCCGCCCACCAACCTTCCATCTCCACCCCCAATTCCAACCCTTCACAACCTCCCCCATCTCCACCAAAATGGCCCTCCCCAAAACGACACCCCAAGTCTCCATCTCCACCACAGGCCCCCCCTCCCTCCTAACCTACACCCCCTCCTCCCCGCTCCCCACCCCCCCAAAAGGCCACGCCCTCGTACGCAACGCATTCATAGGAATAAACTACATCGACACATACTTCCGCTCCGGGCTCTACCCCATCGCGTCCTTCCCCTTCGTCCCCGGTCGCGAGGCCTCCGGCGTCGTCGTCGCGTTCGGCCCTGACACTTCTCCCCCCTCCGCTACCAAAGATGGCAAAGGTGTGGTGGAGGTGGGAAGCAGAGTCGCATACTTGCACACCGCCACGTACGCGGGCCACACCGTCGTGCCCGTCGAGGCGCTCGTCCCGGTACCAGATGGCGTGGGGGATGAAGTCGCGGCCGCGTCGTTGCTGCAGGGACTTACGGCGCTGACGCTGATCCGCGAGGCGCATAGGGTGGAGAGGGGGGATTGGGTTCTTGTTACTGCGGCGGCGGGGGGCGTGGGAGGCTGGTTGTGTCAGTTGCTCAGGGCGGTGGGCGCGAGGACGATTGCGGTGGCGAGTAGTGAGGAGAAGAGGGGGTTGGCGAGGGAGAATGGCGCGGAGGTTGCGATTGGGTATGGGGAGGAGGATCGGGAGAAGTTTGTCGAGGAGGTGCTTGGGATTACGGGCGGGGAGGGGGTCGCGGCGGTGTTTGATAGTGTGGGGAAGGCGACGTTTGATAGCGTGCTGAAGGTTGTGAGGAGGAAGGGGAGTTTGATTAGTTTTGGGAATGCGAGTGGTGCGGTTGAGGGGTTTGCGCTGGGCAGGTTGGGCGCGAAGAATGTGAGGCTCATGAGGCCGACGCTGTTTAACTTCATCGCGACGAGGGAGGAGTTGCTGGGGTATGCGGAGGAGCTGTGGGGGTTCGTGGAGAGGGGCGAGGTCAAGGTGCACATTCACGAGATCTACCCCCTGGAGGACGTCGTTAGAGCTACTGTGGACATCGAGAGCAGGAAGACGACCGGAAAGCTGTTGCTCAAGCCGTGAGCGTTTGTAGGCAGAAAGAACAATCACATCCCTGTATCAGACATATCGCTCTTCTTGCAGGATTCACACACATTTCGATTCATCTAACATCGTACTGGAATCAGGTATATATATATGTGAGTATACATTACAGCTCCTACCACCAACCACTGCGCCCAGAGGCAAGGAATGAAGGAACGGAGAAAAACAAAGAGGTAAGCCATCAAGGCCAGCAATAGAATGGCATACGTAGTGGTGAAATGGGATATACAGAGAAGAAGAGCCGTCTTCAATCCTGGCGGTTGACTGACTGATTACTCCCCAAACTTCTTCGCTCAAGTCTATGATGTATCGGCGTAACGCTTCCATAAATGCAGAATCGCTCAATGTCCTCGGAAAAGGCAAAAACTATTCGAGATGATATATCAATCGACGGCCATCGCAAGGCAGGCCAGCGGTAGGAAGTGCAGGAAGAAAGAAGCCTCGAGGCGAGCACCGGCTCCGGGTTTCGTGGTGGTAGACGGAGAGACAACAGGAGCCGCGGCTGCAGCAGGATCACTGTCACCTTACATCATGGTCAGCGCAGCAACGACAGAGACAAGACCCATCACCCAAGCACTGCCGATACTCAACGTACTGGCCGCACCTGGCTTCTTGGTGTTCTGGGGAGTTCCTGAGGTGTTGTTGGACGAGCCAGGGGTGTTGGACTCGTTGTTGGCAAGGAGGTGGAGCTCGAGACCCTCAATCTTCTTGCCGTCGCTGCCAGTGACCTCCTGGGTGACCTTGGTCTCCTTGACCTCGTTGATCTTGCCGCGTACGTAGTCCTGGCTGACGCCGTTCTTGATGAGGTCGGCGGCGCCCTCGGGCTGCTTGGGGATCTTGAAGTCCTTGGAGAAACCGGAGTTGGAGATGAGGTTGGCGGAGCACTTGGGGGCGGTGATCTTGGTGGAGGAGGCATCGGTGGACTGGAGGAGCTGGAGGTCGAGCTTGGCGTACTGCTTCTTCAGGTTGTCGTAGTCGGTCTTGTACTTGACGTTGTCGCCATCGATCTCGACGAGGCCGTAGTCCGACTCCTCCTGGCTGTACTCGTAGACGAGACCACCGCTGAGGGAGGTCATCTTCTCGCCGTAGAGGGCGACGACCTCGTCGAAGACACGGGGGAGGACCTTGTTGCAGCCGTACTCGGAGAAGAAGACAGGAATAGCACTACTATTGAACATGTCGACGATGGTGTTGTAGCCGGCGGTCTCGAAGGTGGCGCTGCCGCCGCACCACGAGTACGAATTCAGGCCGAAGAAGTCGGAGCGCGATTCGTTGTTGTCGCCGTTGTCGCACTGGTAGTAGGCCCAGGTGTCCTCGAGGATCTCCCTGACGTCGGCGGCACTGTAGCCGACGGGGATGGTGCGGTCGGCGTGGTTCTTGATGTACTGCTTCAGGTCGCGCTGGACGGCCCTGATGTAGGGCGGGTTCTCCTTGGAGCTGGGGACGTCGTTCATGACCTCATTGCCGGCGAAGAAGGCGAGGGTGTTGGGGTAGGCCTTGAAGTTCTCGACCACACCGAAGATGCGGGCAAGATAGCCCTTGTGGTAGGAGCTTCCAGGGTCGCCACGGTTGATGCTCTCGCCGCCAAAGGGAGAGTTGACGTCAATGATCATGTAGATACCGACGGCGTTGAAGATGCTAGCACAATCGTCGTGGTTCAGGGTGGGATCAACATTGTAGACGCGGATGGTGTTGACCTGGTAGTTGGTTAGTTTTTGGTTATTCAATTAAGCGCAATTATTTGAGAGAGCTAGGATTGTGCGTACACCGAGTTGTTGCATGATGGCGGCATCACGACGACAGATGGTCGCGTCGGTGAGGGCATCCTTCTTCTCGGTGGGCTTGTAACCACCTTGACCTCCTGGCTGGTAGTCGACACCCACGATCATCAATCGCTTGTTAGAAACGGTATCGACAAAGTCCTGGCCGCGCACTTCGACGGGGTGGACGGCCGAAGTGAGGGCGCTGAGGAGCGCTACGGAGAGCGAGAGGGAGCGAACGAACTGGATGAGGGTGTCAGTTGAATTGTGTGGGAGACGATTGTTGTTCTTATAAAGAGATACATAGATGACGACTAGTTGGCCAGGGTAGGATGGATAGTACGTACGGGAATCATGATGAGCGAGTGTGATGCGTAACAGGACGCGCAAGCAAAGGTAGGAAGAATTAAAGGAAAAAGAGGGTAGGAGGTTAGCAGGTCGACGGACGGTGATAGATTATTTTGAAAGAGGAGCAAGAGGAGGAGGGTATCTTGGGCGTAATCTACCTTCTACCCTAATGTAAGGTGTAGACGGGTGGATAAGAATATCGACTGGGGGGGGACCCTGGCCAGTTCTGGAAGGGGAAGGCAACGAGAGAAAGAGGGAAAGAGTACAAGGAGAGAATAGAAAGGAATACGAGAAGGGGATTGGCGCAGAAGCCGACCAGCAGACAGTGACAAGTCGTAAGAGGACTAGAGAAGGGTATGTAACAGAATTAGTCTGTTACAGAGGCGGAACTCCTACTGTAGTCTGTAGGTAGACTGCAGTTACGAGAAGGGGGAGCCTGGTATACGAGGTTGAAGAGGTTGAACTAATTGGCGATGATTTATTATTATCGTTTGTTGGACGCGACTTGCAGGGGTCGATGCCGCTCGTAACGTACAAAGTGGCGGTTGGTAGCTTACCTAGAGGCTAGGTAGGTAACCTAGTGTGGATGTATTGGTGGCAAGCTGAATGCACTGGACTACCCGTAAGCGCGAGTCTCGTCAGGTCCTAGAGAGTGTTGAGGTGGCTATCGAATTGAAGATTGAATGGAAGATGTCATGACAGGAAGGAAGAAGGGGAGACGATCATTGATGAGTGAGTGAATGCATGACTCCATGTCGTAGTGAAAGTGAAGTGAACAAGTGAAGTGAGTGAATCGAATTGAAATGACGGACGGCGGAACACTACAGACGAGATGAAACGAGGAAAGAGCGAATGGCCATGGATACATCCGTTCTACCCACCAATGACAATACCCCATCCACCAATCTCTACCATTGCCACATTATCCCATCATCACTCATCATCCATAGGTACTCAATTCATGCGCAAAACCATGATGATACACAAGTCTGTAGAACGGAGTGAAGTTACAATCGATAAACCCACGGCCGTCGGGGATACGATACAAGCAAATACCAATCCCCCCAAGAACTGGCACAAGCAAAGGCCAACACGGAACAAGCACAACCACCAAGCCCTTTCCCAAGCTGTCCAAGCCCCAGGAACGGCCACTTCACTAATCTTCCTCCACCAAATAATCAATCAACGCCATACCAATAAATAGAAGGAAAAGAAATACACATAATTTACACATACTCATCATCCTCAATTGTCTCTGTTTATCTATCCATCAGGCCCAATCATCACCATCAACAAAAGGAAAAAAGAAAGAAGAAAGAAGCCTCGGCACCTAACTCTCCCACTCTCCTTAGCCCTAATCCCGATGCAGGCATCATCCAGGGGCTCGAAACATGCCATCTCATCCAATAGTAAATTGAGAATACGGGAGTGGGAGTATATCCTTTATTCCACATCACCTTACCCCGTGCTCTCCAATTCTCCGCTCCCTAAGGGATTTATCATTACCTCGATTAAACGCCCTACTCCACACTGCGTGTAAGGACTGTGTACTTGTAGTTATCGTTCTAAGTACAAGTAACCATCATACTTCAACATTGTCGCAGAGATGATACCCCCATATACCCCGACGAACAATACCCCAAATGGACATCTGAAAACCAACCAGTCCGGACATCAACCTAACCCGAACACCATCGTTCCATTCCTCCATCTTGGCTGACCGAATCATCTTTAATAATGGCGATTGAGGGAAGATTGATGCAAAAGTCCGTATCATGTCATACTGTCAGATGTTCTATACCGGCCATACTGTACTGGGTACTTACTGTACGAGAAAGACGACACGCGTGCGAATACCCGTGTAGAATCTCATACTGTCAACTTTGTACTTTGTACTTGTACTTCCGCTGTACTATAACGCGATGCTTGTCTACCTACCTAACCTAGATCCCTAAACCAAAAGATGCGATAATCACCTACCGACCTGGGTACACCGTAAATCACCCCCACGAAGAACGAAAAATGAAAAAGGCTAAGAGAAACGGGAGCAGGAGCACGTAGACGACCGCCAACATAGGTAGGGACGCCTGGGTGTCAATTGTTCGCATTTGGGCGATGAGCAGGGCTGATGTTGATGATGTGTGTACTGGGTATTTCGGTATATAGTGACGCATCTAATTGGATGTGAAAGATATTGTCATGCGATTGATTCCGTCCTGGACTGTACTATCATTGACAGCACTATATTGTTGTTCTGTTTTAACGTCACGTATGTCAAGAGTCAACGACACTTCGAGCTTGGTGACAAGAACAATCACAGCTCGAATTTCTTCATTCGTCGATTGATTTGATCAATTGATAAATGTTTGATTCATATACGTCGAAATCTTCTCTATTCTACTTTGATATTCTCCCTCTCTCCGTCTCCGTCTCTATCCCCATCTCTATCTCTGTCTCTTGTTCATGCATGCCTATCCCTTCATTCATAACACTCTCACCATCCACCCTTTGACCCCCTCAAGTCGAAGCCGCCGCCGCAGGCACTTCATCCCCACCCTCCACCTCCCCCTTCTCCTCCGCATCATCACTACCCTTCTCCAGAGCACCAGCATCCGCCTTAACATCCTCGCTCTCCTTCCCCTTCGCGACCTTCGCCGGGCGTTCCTTCCTCGGCTTCTTCGCCTCCTCGGGGAACAGCTCGGCGTAGAAGTCAGGGAGGAACCTGTTGATGCGCTTCCAAGTCTCGGTCCAGAGCTCCTCTTGCTCTGCCTTGTCGTCGTCGTCTCCGTCTTCGTTGCCGTCGGCGTCGTCGGAGGGTGGTGTGAGGTATCCTGCCGATGACATGACGAGCAGCATGTTTTTCAGGTTTTCGGAAACGGCTTCCTCCTGTGGGATGGCACGTTAGCGTTCGTTCCGTGAAAGGGCTGGAAGGGTAGGAAGGGGTGGGGGAAGAAAGGGGGGGAAACGTACCAAGTTGTCGCCCTGCCCACTGTTGATCAGCCTGTCCATGATCGTCACGATCTTCAGCCACAGGTCCATCAGGTCGTCGCCCTCGGCGAGCATGGTCAGGTAGTGCAGGAACACC
Source organism: Aaosphaeria arxii CBS 175.79 (assembly GCF_010015735.1). Lineage (NCBI taxonomy): Eukaryota > Fungi > Ascomycota > Dothideomycetes > Pleosporales > Aaosphaeria > Aaosphaeria arxii. Next base: position 781,127 of record NW_022983485.1, read on the forward strand.
TTTGACAGCAGCGTCGCGGCGCGGAGACGCGTCTCCGACATGCCCATTGGGTCTGATTGGTACACCTCCGGCTTGAGGAGCTGGTTGATGAGAGGGAAGAGGACTTCGGTGAAGATGGCTTCCCATTCTTTGTGCTCGGGCGATGCGAGTTCGTTGGATAGGAGCGTGCGTTGCAAAGCCCCGAACGCTTGTTGGCGGATCTCGCGGCAGGGGTTTAGGCATTGGTGCGTTAGGGTTTTGAGGATGGGCGACCAGTATGCTGTCCAGGCTAAATTTTCGGCGTTAGCTAAGTCATTTCATATGAAGGTTTTGGGGATTAGTCTTACCTTCGCTAGGTTCCAACTGGGACTGCTCGATGAAGTTGGGGACGCGATCAGACATCTGGAAAACAATCGTCATGGCCGTGCTTCCTCGCACCACGATCTCGTTGCTCCTAGATCTACATTAGTTGAAAACTCGGACTTTTCCACATGTATGTACTCACTCAGGCTTCTTGGTCTTGGCCGGCACTTTCCCCCTTCGTACAGCCTGATCATGCCTCTGCTCCAACGCTGCACCAACCTGTGCCGCAGTAGCAAACTCGCCTAGCAGTGCAATCGCTGCTTCGTAGTTATCCGCCGTGATGCCGGGCTGTGACGATGTGGTCAGCTCCTCGACCAGCTGGAACACATCACCTGCCGCCTCTGGCACGCGTTGAAGAGTGTTGAGGATAACCCAGAAGTCAGGCGAGCTGGCCAATTCGCTGCGGAGGCCGTTCGGTCCCTTACAGCAATCAGACAGGCCCTTCAACAACGGCGAAGCACACTCCTTCAAGAGCGACTCGTCGAACTTAGAGAATGTGTGCAGGAGCACTGGAGCGCGGATGAAGTCGAAGTCGTTGCTCGCCTTCAACAGGCTCAGGAGGTAGTACACCGACCGTGCAATCACCACGGGATGTAGTTTTGTGGCATCCCTGATTACGCTGGCGAGAGAGTCCGTGACGTCCTTGGCTAGTTCTCGGACAGTCTCCTCGTCTCGCAGGGCCAGCACCGTCGCGAGTTCGAGCACGAAGACGACACTGGGGTCGTAGATGGGGCGGTTCAATTTGGCCTTGTTGCCGTTGGGCCGCGGGCTTGGAGCGCTGGGTAAGTCTGGCTTCACCACTATGACTCTCGGTGAACCATCCTCGGGAATCTGCTCCAAGAGAGACATGAGCAACGACCGGAGGGACTCCACCGGAAGTTGGCTGATGTTTGCGAGGATGTCTTCAAAGTGGCATTCCTTCACGGTATCCACGGTACAGAGAGTGTACTCAATCTCTTGGTCTGAGGGCTCCGGGGGCTCGTCATTAGCGAAACTCGACACGTAGGACGTAAGTGCAGAGAAGATTCCGGTATCCGCAGGGCGCTCTGCCCGGTCGATGATTTGGGCGGGGCTTTGTAGTGGTATAGGGGGGAGGGCTAGCGTCTTCTGGAAGGATAGGAAGTAGGGTGGAATCAGGGAGTTAACAAAAAGGTTGACCATGATGTGGATAAGATGGTTCCATCCTTCGCGAATAGAAGCCTCATTGCCCTTGATGACCTGGAAAAGCACCACCGTCGCTAGTTGTGCCCTTCCATCTCGTCCGAATCGGACGGCAGTCTCACTGACCATGACGCTCTTCTTATCCGCCTGCACCTCCGTGTTCAGAGAGGTACTTGGTGGCACGTCAGGGGCCAGCGTACTGATGTACGACAAGCACGAGATGATCCGATCCAGCGCATCACTGTTCCCGTACTGTGCAGCAATCTGCGCACACTGGTCGAACCCAGTGACGACGCGGGAAAAGACCGCATCGTCCGTAGCCGACATGAACACGTAGGACAAGGTCGCGACGATGGGCTTCCAAGTCGCTGCGAACATGTCTGCATCGAAGATGTTGGTGTCACAGACGACGAGGTCGGTTGTAGACTTGATCTTGACGAGCAACTCCTTCCACGCGTGGTCGTACGCATGTCTGTTCTCGTGCTCCTCGGGCAGGATGATTTCTTTCGTTTTGATGGAGTCGTAGATAGACTTCAGGTACTCGGGGTCGAAGTCCTTGCCGTCGTTGACGCCGCGCAGGTTCTTGGAGAAGTCCTCCAGGGACATTCGCTTCGCGCCCTTCAGGTTCGGGTTGTGCTGATCGGTGTTCAGCATGATGACAGCGTACGACATGACGTATATCGCGTCTTTGTTCGCAATGTCTTCGGGCTCGGCGTTGTTGAAGTACTGGTCTGAGAACTCGGTCATGATACGCTCGATGAGCTGGGACTCGCCGGGCAGACGGAAGGAGTGTAGCAGCTGCCTCAATGCTTCGTCGATTCGTTGTCCTTTGAAGTCGAACAGGCCAATGAAAGCGCTCAGGATGCCCTCGTTCGACCGCTTCGAAATGAACTCTCCGAGAACCTTCTTGTCGACTCGCGTGGTTCCCTTGACGAATTCGGCTATGCACTTAGGGTCGTCGGGGTTGCTGATGATGCCCTGCGAGGCAAGGAAGGCGATGCCACCCTTCGGGTTCTCGTTGAATTTGGCAGCACCTTTGATGATGATCTTCTTTCGCGCTCGCTGTTCGCGTAGGGCATCCACATCTGGGAAGCCCTCAGTCACGGGATCGTCCTCTAGACGGTCCGCAATCGACTGTACGAAGCCAAGGAGTGCATCCAAGCATAGAGGGGGGACGTTCACCGTGCTCCAAGTAGCCGAGTCCGGGAATGCATTACGGGAGAGGAGGCCAACGATGTCCATGCACAAGTCGCCACGGTCAACCTCACAATCATAGTTGACGAAGAGCTCAGCCATGAACGACGGCACCCGGACGAGTCCACCTAGATTCTCAACCATGGCCTCTCGAGCATCAGGTTTGCGGGATCCGCCCTCGAGACCAAGCTTTTGCCTGTCTTTGACAGGAATGGGGGTCGATCGCCCGCTGCCGCTGCTCTGGCGCGAGGGAGAAGGCTTGATGATGCTCGGCGCTTGTGGTACGCCTTCGTACAGCGTTGGCTCGATCCCGGGCTCCTGCGGTATCTCCACTTGAGGGAAAAGGCACGCAACCAGATAGGATAGATAAAGCTCTTGCTGAAGCTTCAGAACATTTCGGCATGTTGCTAATAACGTTCCCGCCACTCGGAGAGACTCGTTGAGAATGGCCATGTTGTCCGACCGAACGAGTTGGAACAGATGTCGACAGAGTGTGTCCTTTGCCAAATTCGCCAGACTTGGGTGGCTGGCTATGGAGGGACCTGCCACCTCGAGCGCTACGTCCACGATCCTCAGAGCCATGACGCGCATGGTATCGGTGTGTTGCCTGTCATGTGGATCCAGGAGGTCCACCAATACTCGGAGCAATTCTCGAATCGAGGGAAGGGAATATGGCTTGATCTCGACGGGTTTCTCGGGCTCAGGGGCCGGTGCGGTCACGGTTAGATCCAGTGTGCTGCTCGTTGGGTTGGGAGCATTGCTGTCTGTGTCCTCTTGGTTCTTCTCAGAGTCGCCTGGTTGTTGCGGCTCCTCCACTTTGGTCGGAGATCCTTCTGTCTCTCCATTTGTGGTGGGATCCATTCTGACGGTGTCCTTGACATCCTCGTCTTCCAGTTCCTCATCCAATGCCTCCAGCTCTTCTGGTGCCTCGAGCTCCAATGTCTTCAGGCGCTTGAAAATGACCTGGCACATGGAGACCATGGCGATCTCCGCAGACCGGCGAAGCAGCTCCGATAACCTGGCCTGGCAGCACATGCTAAGTCCTGTCTCCATCATTTCGCAGACACTCTCGTCACCCAAGACCTCGCCTCCGGGTCCGGATATCATGCCCTCCATGAGCTTCAAAATACGGAGAAGGACGATCTCGTCCGCGGCGGAATCGCTAGCTTCGAAACGGCAATGCGTGATGGCAGATGAGAGCTGCTGCATGGCTTCTGGGAGCCGTGGGGAGTCATGGCCAATTATGTTATACGACAGGAACTTTGTAATAGCAATGAGCGCGAGCGACGTTATGGGCGCGGAGGTGGACGAAGAGCGAATGACCTGGAGGAAAGGATGTAGCATGGAAGGGGTATCGAAGTTCCTTATATCTGCCCTGCATTAGCATAAGAACCTCCCAGGCATATAACAAACATGTTTCCGTTTCGTTTTGTGCAGCCAAAAATAGCAAAAGAAAAAGACAGAACATACTCTTGCAACCCTTGAGTTCGCTGCGCAGACGCGCAAAAGCAGACATCAGCGGATTATCCTGCAAGCTCTTGCCCTTCTTCCCCCTCAAGCCCCATCGGCTGGGGACTGCCTCTTCCTGCTCGCCAGCTCCGCTCACGATGCCCTGGCCCGCGCGGTCGCGCTTCTGGATCGCCGGCGTCTTGTTCGAGGACCCGCCTAGGATGGCAGACACGGACGAGTGCGCCCAGCGGGCGTGCTTGCGCATCGCCGATGTGACGGTTATGCATTCTGTCACGACCAGAGCTACCGGATTGACTGCCACGGAGATGGGCCGGGGATCGAGTGTTGAGGTGATGGCATCTTGGAGGGTTTCTTGCGCCGTGGAAACGCTCCGCCCGTCGACTGACATTTCGTAAGTGGCGCCCCGAATGGATTGGAGGGGAAAACGGGAATTATGAGGGTGTTATTTTGGTAGTAGTTGTAGCGGAGGAGGTTGTGTTGTAGGTGTTGTTGTTTGGTTGCCTTGGTGGTTTTGCGGGTGGGGATGATGCTACATGTCCAGTTCAGCAAGCTCCGAGATGCATCATCATCATGAATGTGGTGGAATAGATAAAACGGCTGCCTGGAGGATGGGAGAAAATAGATTCGGATTCTTCCGGGATACCGATTGATATATATGTATTCCTCTATTGGGGATAGAAAAGTGGCAAAGTAACAAACTTAACGGGGAATCAATGGCGGTCTGTCTGGAGGTAGGTACGAAGTAGTACTTAGTAACTTAGTAGCTATCTGGACATTTTCCCATACGGGCGGCGATGCCAAGCAGCGGACATGTTTCGCTGGGGAGTGGGAGGGGAACACCCCTGGCCCTGGCACTACCTCCGCATCAGGTAGTAGAGTCCACCTTTTGTTACTATTCACTCTTCACTCTGATGTGCATCAACTACAACATAATGGCAAAGTATTCTCAAGGCGACCTGATCGTGAAAATTTAGAAAATCCCATGATACTGATACAACTCTTATCGCCCAACCTCATGAGAGAAAAGGAAAAAAAAGAACAGAATGAAGAGCACAACGCCCTTGAATGAATGCATCCATGCAAGAGCCTTCTCTAATATGATATATACATCCTCCCTCGACCTTCGACTCTCTCCCCTCCACCTCCCATCCGAAACATCGTCAAGCAAAGAAACGCCAACTGAAGTCCATAATTTTTGGGCTTTTGGAATCTAACAACCCATGCAAAACATTCAAATAGACCCCCAACTCAGCGGGTGCCAGTTTCTCCACTGTCTGTCCCTTTTAGATCCACAGAGCCAGAGTGTCTAGCAAGCGTATATCGCGGTTTCGACGTTGGAACACGGTCCAGCCAATGTGTGCCGCAGATTGATGTGCCATCTGCTTTGCCCCTTGGGGAACATTCATAGAAAGGTCGTGTAAAAAGATTTATTATTAGAGCCGATTCGAACACATACTAGGTAAATCGTTAGTATAAGACCATTGATACAAATTGAAAGGTCTTGGGAAGTCTTACAATATCGGCGGAACTGTAATTCATTTCCTCTACGCCCCCTTAAGAGTCACGGGCTTTCTTAGGAGCTTCCTGCCTCTCTTCGTTGACTTGCTCCGGCTTGTCCACTTTCTCCTCTTTGATCTCCGCTTGCTGGCCCTCCGGCTTCTCTTCGAACCTCTCCGCTGGGGTCTCCTTCTTGATCTCCGCTTCTTTCTTGGCCTCCTCCTCTTGCTTCTGCCTCTCGGCCTCATCGTTCTTCTCCTTCTGAACTGCGTCTTGGACCTTGGCCTTCTCCCTCTCCCAGTCGCTGGACTTGGAATCGAATTGGCTGTTGATCTTCTCCAGACGTGCCTTCTTGGCCTCCTCTTCAGCCTCCTTTGCCTTTCGCTCCTTCTCCATCTCTTCCATGTGGCGGATGTCGTCAACACTAGGCTCGTAAAGATGCCAAATGGTGTAATGCGGGAGACCAACAACGGAGAATTTCATGCGCTTGGCCATCTACAATTTGTTAGTGATCTATTTGACAAACATAATAGCAGTCGTAAGAATTCGTACCTTTCCGAAACCTTCGGTTTCTGCGTGCTTCTCGAAACTGAAAGCAGGGAAGTGAACGCCCGCGCGGAAGACCTTGGCTTTGGCGAGAATACTGACACCACCGACACCGTCAATCTCCATCTCCATATCAGGGTCACCATAGGGATCACGGAGGTAAGCCAAGTGGGGTCTCCAGGTGGCGTACTCTGCGTAACCTTCAACGATGACAGCATCCTCATCGAGGGTGTCGGCGAGGGCGAGGGCGGTCTCCGATTCTTGCCACGAGTTGAGATCGTAGGGTTGCTCTCCGCCTAGCCAATCGGGTAGGGGACGCCAAACGTCTGTATATAATGTTAGTTTACGGTACGCAATCATGAAAATGCGGTGACATACTGGGTACAATAACATCCTTGTTGTGTCGCATAAGATCCTCGAGAATCGTGAATGGCGCAGTCTCGACATCGACATCTCGCCAGTAGACCCAGCTGTGCGTTGGCCGGAGGGCAGCGCTGAGGAGCCAGTTGCGGGCCTGGGCCATGGACTTACGACGTCCAGCCTGCGCCGCAAAACCGTGTCGACTTTCTACGTCCTGGTTGACCTTTTGGCCGAAATCCTTCTGCATGATCGATATCTCTCCGAAGTGCTGTCTAGAATCCTCGTTGGCCTGAAGCTCCTTCAGGCTGTCCTCCAACAACTGAAGGGTGTTGTCCTTCGAATCTCCGACGAGGAAGGCGAGGTCAATGAGGTTGTGCGGGTAGGTCAGGTTCTTCAGATGAGAGAAGAACATGGGCAAATGCGGTGAAGCATCTCGCAGAGGGGCGCAAAGTAATATCCTCTCCTCCCGCTCCCAGCCCCTCGCTGTGCCTTGCACGTTGTTGAGGTCATAGTATCGAATAGTCTCGAGCTGACCATCATCGCTCGAGGTCAAGTAACTCAACGGGCCGGAGCCAAGATTCGGTCTCAGGTCAGGGAAGAAGAAAAAGAGAACAGTGAAGAAGACTCCGCCGACGAGGAGTATCCGCTGTATTAATTGCCTGCGCCGCCGCAAAGCTGGCTGTGATCGCGGCTGGAATCTGCAGTTACAATTGAGGTCAGCATCGTGGCGCCACGCATGGTGCTTGTGGATGATGGAGGAGAGGTCTTGCGCAAAAGAACCGCTGAACATGGTGGTAGCCAGACGTACTTGTGAGGTTGAATGGAGAAGGTACCGTTTCCTCCAGACGGATATGCCCCCGCCTGCCCATTCGAAAAGGCATTGCGATGCATCTTCCCTTTGGTAGCCGAGCTATGTAAGGGCAGCATCCAGGAGAGCAAGTCGTGAGACTTGGATTGCCCTCGAAAGTTTTTATCCCTTGAACACCCCCGAGCGCCGTCCACCCGCCAGAACGCGGTGTTGCGAAGATCTAGGCTAAGCTCCCAGAGCCAGTCGTACGGAGATGTAGATGTTGACGGCTTTGACGATGTTGTCCACGATGAGAGGAAGGCTCGAATGGGAGGGAGAGGAGGTATTAAGGAGGGTGGGTGGATGGATGGAGGGTAGTGAGTGGAAGTTGTTGCACTCCTAGGACAGGACTAGGAGTGGAGAGGGCGGACGTTGTACAGTACAGGTACAAGACCCCCGAGAAAGAGTTAGAGGCTTATTAGAGGGTACGGAGTAGAGTAAGAGCGCGCGAGAGAGACTTGGCCTGCGATTTATTTCGCTAAAGGCCACCGTTGACGTCTTGAGATAGGCCAGAGACGCACCCTGGTGGCGTATGCTTTTGTAGGTAGTGTGCTGTACTGTATACTTGTACAAGCATAGCACATCACAAGTTGGGAAAAAGGGAGGGAATAGTACTGTAATAATGATAATAGAAAGGACAATAAGGAAAAAGGGCGCGCGAGACAGAGAAAGGCTGGCTAGTGTGGACACGCAGCAATCTTGAGGGGGTGACGAGTAACGGGGTTGAGGGAGTTGCGCAATTGTCTACTTGTTCCGGAATGTAGGGTGAGGGACAAGTACAAGCCAACGTTTCAGAACCGGAGATCTTTCAAAAGGCGTAGCGGTGACTTGATGAGATGTTGAAATTGCATTAATCCTTTACTCTAGCTGTTGCTTGTCTTCTCATCTTTATTATCCTTATTCCGCCTCTAAATCTGATACAATTTCTCTGCCAATTAGTCCCTAATCCGAATCCCCCCTAAATACAGTAAGACTCTACTCGTACCTACAAAGTACCTACCTATGTACTATACAAGTACCTGTACCCTGACTCTGTTCATCCAATCATGGATCAGCAGTTTTCTTTCCACCATCTGCAATGATTTACGCAGTACCTTAGCTACCTTGGTACTTGGATATTTACTCCGTACAGTACAAGCACATCACGACCCACACCCCTTAAGCTGCAATATTTATGGAAATACTTGTCATGCATCCTGCCTGTCCTGCCTTGTTCCTGCAACGGGGATTTGTTGCATCAGCCACGATCCCATCTCTTAGGTACGCAACGTCACAGTCTACGGATTTGGTGATGACACCTCCGGACAGGCACCCGGGGCAATTTCAATACTCCGTCGCTGTCGAATGCCGACACAATAATCACGATTACATGACATGACTATCTACATCTACATTCAATCCATTGCTTTAAGCGATGCGACTATCACTTTGGAAATAGAAAGTATCCACAGAATTTGAGATCAATTTTGACATTATACACTATAATAACTAGTGGGGAGAATACGAAGAGATTGCGGTAGGGGCTGACTCGCGCTTAACGCGTTACTCTAAAAGAAACATACAACACGATCACGATGTATTGGACTGATAGAGCCAAGAGAAGAGAAAGTCTATTTTAGAGTCAGCATGTCTTCAACAATTTGAGAAGAAAAACTCTAAAGACTATTGGTCTTCTGCTCAGAACAGCCGTTGTAGTCATGCACCGCCGCCTGGCCTCCAGTCGAAGTAGCCCAAGACGGACCGCTCCAACCTTCAGCTCAAAGACCGCAATTACTCGCCGTCGGGGTAAACCTTCAGCAAAACTCCACAACTCGTCCTCCCAGCCGAAGCCAGTAGAGTGCGGGAGGGCGACCCGGAAGCCGAGCTCGTTGAATGGATATAACTGAAGTTTCATCTTGGCGAGACATGTAGGAAATATGTAAAACGTACCATAACAAGGTCGGTGTCTGCTAATGTGCTGAAACTGCGAATTTTATGCCTATCATTGCGAGTTAGTACAATTGCTTGAACAAGATACTCGAAAAATGCAACGAAGTTGAATAAAGTGATCAGACATGGTAAGCTTTGGTAGGGGTTGTCTTCAAGTGGTTCAGTAGCAGAACTGAAAAAAATATACACTCATCATAAAAATAGTATACGGGAAGTATACGGAATGTTCGGAAAATAAGGAGGATAGTACTTACTAGGATCATGGAGTCAATTATGCCGCAAACTGCTTATTAGTACCGAGGATGTATGCTGGAGCATGTCCGTGGGGTTTCATGTCCATTATCAACACTTAATATTCGCATGCATCGACATCTTGACCGACAATGGACATGAACTCCAGCCCATAGTACGCGTAACTACCGTCAAGCCATGCTCGTGAATGATATGAATGCAACCGGCCCAACCACAACGTGCCCTCGACAAGGGGTTGTATGGCAATCTCTTACGACGGCCAGCGTGGAACCTTCAGGATGAACAACGATGTGACGCGAATAGCTCCTGTTCACTGTTTTCTGCATAGAGTTAGCAAGTAATCTCCATACTGGACTGCGCAAATCTGCGGTGAAGAAGAGAAAGCATCAGATGGTGGTGCATTGTTCAATGGCTCATTGGTAATCACCAGAACATAATCAGAAAATATCATTCATGTAAAGAAGAGGAACAAGTCGAGAAAATGATGGATAAACATACCTATAGGACGGCGACAGCTCTGAATGTAGAGCTGAGGTTGAGAGAAAGAGGAAGATGGAGGAGCTCAAGCGAAAGGAAAAAATATGAGCGAGCAGGTCGCGAAATCTTGGCGGTCCGTGCACCTTGACGTCTTTCAGTTAGAAGCATCCTAACATTTTACAACGAAAAGCTTCAGCTCGAACAGACAATATGGCTGCGAATACGGATAGAAGGAGAATCAATGCGCCGAGTGGTGGCACATCTGCACCAATCTTTGCAAAGACTGTGAAGGATCCTCAGTATCAGCAATCTCTCCGGCCAACCCGTACCAGAGGTCCAGATGAGCTTCGCAAGATTTGTAAGTTGGAATAGTTACTATGGCTTAGGCAAGATAAATAAGGACTTAGTTGGCGCTATAGGTGTCAATTGAGTTTGCCTTATTACAATGAAGCTCGGAAGACATATCTTGCAAAATTCCCACTAACAACCACCAAGTCCTTCAAACCGGCATCATACCTTCTGCTTCTGGATCCGCATACCTTGAAATCCCAGGACAACCACGGTCATCCTCGACCTTGATCCCATCCTCTTCTTCTCTCAAGATCACAGCCTCCATTCAAGGACCCAAGCCGCTTCCACGAAGCGCACCTTTCTCTCCATCTCTTCTCCTCACCACCACAGTCAAATTCGCGCCATTTGCTACCCGGAACCGTCGAGGCTATATACGCGACTCTGTCGAGCGAGACCTAGGCGTCCATCTTGAGAGCGCACTTCGCGGCGTGATCATTGGAGAACGATGGCCGAAGAGCGGGGTCGAGATCGTGATTACCATATTAGAGGGAGATGAGGATGGCTGGTGGGGCGATAGCGCAGGAGAAGGCAGCGGATGGGGACTGTTGAATGTTCTTTCGGGCTGCATTACTGTCAGCAGTGCGGCGATCACAGATGCTGGGATCGATTGTGTGGATATGGTTTCTGGAGGAGTGGCTGCGCTTGTCCGAGAACCCTCACAGACAGGAAAAGAGGGCGCTCTCGTGAAGGTACTCGATCCTTGTCCTTCAGAGCATCAAGATATTATTGCTGCGTGCGCGGTGGGGTATCTTGCCGGAAGAGATGAGATTACGGAACTGTGGGTTAGGGGTAATGTGCAAGAGGATTCCGATCAACTAATTGAGGGCGCAACACATGCTGCCTTCGGTGGCTTAACGGTCATGAAGGAGGTCCTACTCGAATCTCTCGAGGCCAAATTCAAGGGCTTCACAGAGAAGTCCACGGATGCCAAGGGCGGCGATTCGGGGGGCGACATTGAAATGTCAGGATGATTGTTGTCTCCATTGAAGACTTGTTTGGAACCCTGTGTGTGCATAGCGATGGCGTTTGGATGAAAAAGCATGGAAATGGATATACCATAAATTTTATTTGGTGTTTGCCCACTTTCGGCATATCAACTACTTGAGAAAAGCCCTCAAAGGCATAAATCCACCCAGCAGAGCCATTTTCAAGAAGTTTCCTATTCAAATGCGTGAAGCACTGCTAGGTTCCTCGCCAGTGTCTCATTGACACTGAAGCCTGTCTCAAAGAACTGATACCATAAAACGCCTGCTCCGAAAATTGGGGATAGGCGAAGTAACATGAAGTTCCATCGGCCTAAACGTCTGAACATTCCCAAAAAACTCTCCATAGTATGTGAATACCCCAGTATCCAGTCATGTTCCGTAAAGTGAAACGCATCGACAACCATTCGCTCGAATATGTATGTTTGTGCGTTCAGATGTCGGTCTCTCTCGCGAGATCGCAGCTTTGCAACCAATCTCTGACGCCTAAACCACTAATCAGCCGTGAAGTCAGTTGATGAAGTAAAAGCGGTCGGGAGAATCATGACGTACGGGTCTGAGAAGCAGCAATGGTCTCATCCTCGGTACCGCTAAGAAGACTTGACTCTTCAGCGTCGAAGAACACCTCGTCGACATCTCCAACATCTCCACCCGCAGCATTCACAACGGCCTCTAGTTCAGCCATGAGCTCGGCATTGGTGGACGCATCGGCCACACTCTTGTCGACTTCCTTCTCGTGGTCGGAATCGTCTTCGGTCTTGACGTTCACCTCGGATTTCTTGGTCTTCTTGACTGTACGAGCACGCTTGGGCTTGGGCACTGTCTCAGACTTCTCGACCTTGGCCTTGGCCTTCGCAGCCTTTGGCTTTGGTGCTGGTGCCTGGTCCTCACCATCATTCTCACCATGCTCAGAAGCAGCCTCTTCTTTGACGACCTTGGCCTTGGGAGAAGTAGAGGCACGCTTGCGCTTGGTACCGGCGCCTCCAGCTGCCTTCGGTTCCTTCTTGGGAGTCTCAGGCATGGCCTCGCCCTTCTCGAAGGCGATCTTCATGCGGGAGTATCGCTTGGAGGCCGCGCCCACAGTGAGGTTGCATGCCTTAGCGATTGCCTCCCAGTTCAGAGTCTGTACTTGTGTAAGTAAAGTAAGCAGGCATGACTTCCTCTACGGATATGACAAGAACGTTACCTGGTGAGTGCTGTGCTTGACGCAGAGCCAGAGGAACGGGTAGGCCGAGTCGTTCGGAACTGTGCCAGCTTTCATGGCCTGCTTGAGGCGAGACCAGCGCTTGGTGACGGCTCCTATCTTCAGATCGAGTACTTCTCCGACTTTAGCAAAGTCGATCTGCAAAGTGAGTGAGTATACGTTCTTCTTTCAGTATCGCTCTTAGGAGCGAGCGAAGGAAGTTCGGATACTAACGGTGGGATTGCCGCCTTCGGTAAGGACCTGGTAGAGGTATTGGATGTTCTCTCCTTGGGAAGGCATGGTGATGGTAATTGCAGGTGTTGGATTGTTTGTGAAGACTGAAAAGATATGGTGATGGGTGTTGCAGTGGGTGAGTTGGATGAGAGTTGGATTGTCGGACGACGGACGGGACGGGGTCTTTATAGGTTGGACGTTCGTGAACCGTCCACTGTCAAGCTTACTTCAGTGAACAAGTGGGAAGGTGAGAGACGAGAGACGGTGAGAGGGTTGGTGAAGTAGTGAAGGTGAAGATCTCTCTAATATGAGTTTACCCAAGGAGAAGTCATTGCGGTGAGCGATCTTGGGGATACCACCGTGAAACCTCTGGATCAATTCTCATTACTGGCTATATTCTTAGATGTGTTGGTTTTGCTCACAAAAGTAGTGTCCGAATTAGGACGAATTATTTCAAATATTGCTGTTGTTATTTGTACAGTCTAGACAAGTTCCCTTTGGGAGTCGGGTTGGTGAAATTGCGAGCTCAACACAACCCTCAAACAGGAGGCGTTGTGCCATTCATGTTAGGTACATAGAGAAGTTTGCCATAATATAGTTGATTGGAATTCATGATTGACTTCGACAGTGTTGGAAGAGGACGAAGCAAGTTTGAGTTTACTAATACGCGAACCCCGTAAAGAGATGAACAAATCAGTGATGATATCAGGACATTTCATGAAATGATCGACGTATTCATAGAATTGTTTACTACACTAATCTCTCTCTTTAAGTGCTCACACCTAGTCCTACCGGCTTTGACTCTTTAGCTTCCTCATGCTCGAAGTTCCCGACCATATCCTTGAAATCCAAGCCAACCTCTGTCAGCATGCCAGCGTGTTCGTGTGCCAACTCCATGCACTCTGTCCAAACCTTGCCACCCTGCTCTACGCTGCTCAATTGACGTCCCAAGATGACGTTAAAGGCATCTACGTTCTCCTTTGCCCATTTGACGCACGCTGACATGAGGTGCTGTGGGAAGCATTTCTGATATATATCGACCGTATTCTTGATAATGGTAAAATAGATGAACGCGATTTGGAATATGTATTCGGGGAGATTACCCTCGAAAACGCATTGCCTTGGCCAATGTTAGCAGCGATCTCACGGGAGCTCCAATGACAACAACATACCGAGTCCGCAGTTTAATGACCTCACCTCTTGCCTGGAGGTACGCTTCTCTGGCCCGGTCCTCGAAGCCGAGGCGGACTATCCATGTAACGTGTTTTTTCACAGAGGATATCCAGTTGTTGTTCTCCACCATCTGCTTCATCAACACTGTTGCCAATTTTCCGGCTCGATCATTCAGTTTGAATGTCACAATTCCTTGGGACATAGGGTCGTTTCTAATGCCTCTAGCCACGGACTTTAGCTTTTCGACCTTTTTCACAGCTTCCTCGAAATTCTGAAGTGCAATGTCGATGTCGAGATCGTCCAATTGGCTCTCTACCCAACGGATGGGTTGCTGCTTTCCGTCAACATTGACGAAGATGCTTGCACGGTTGCTGTTGACCGTTTCTGAAATGCTGTCCATCAAATCTTGATTCTTCAAGATGTTCACATCGCGAGTGGCGAAATAGTTGACGGAATCCTGGGCACGCCCGCGTTCCTCAATTTCAGCTTCCGTGCTCTTTCGCAGATCTTCGAGAGACTTTCGGTACGTAGACAGGAAGGTTGATTTCTCACTCGCATCTCCTTGGTAGACTGCAAATGTGAATGACTCTGCCCCAACACGGATGTTAATCGCATTCGAGGCTCCTTGGTTTCCTGATTTGGACCGAGAGGAAAGGTCCGCAATTTGAACGTCTTGCAGTGGCCAGCATCGCTGCGCTACCCACTCCTTGCCCGCGCTCTTCTTGTCTCGAGGACCTTGTCCGGGAACATCAGCACGCTGTTTCTTTTCGGCAGCGACTAGCAAATGATCGTTCAGCAATATCAGATGCACTCGTCTTCTCGCTTTCCAGGTGGCGGCATTCAACTCGACCCACCTCCCGGATTCCCAAACAATATGTCGACCTGGAATGGCTGGAAGGTACTTCTGCGATCCCTCCACTCGCTTCCACAACTCCTGGAGATGAGAGCTCCAGAGCGCCTCCAGATTGGCAACCGAACTCCGGTTTGATGCTTTCCTCGCGGTAAGATTGTCGCCGCTGGCGCCTGCAGCAGACGTTGTTTGTCCCAGTGTACTTGTAAGCTCAGACATTAGCTGACGGAGCGTACGCATCTCCGTCTTGAGTTTCTCTGCCTCTTTACTGATCTTGATAAACTGCGTACGATTCTGATATACATTGTTTTGAAGGTCGGCAGAGGTCCGATGCTTGACTTTCCGGAGGTCATCCTGGAAGCGGCGAATGTCCTCCTCAGAGGCATCAGCTAATATCGTTGCCACATCTAGACACACTGTTAGATTAGGTATGTATGGCGGTAAGGAATGAACTACATTGCTCAGGTCTCAAGTTGGGATCCTGGAGTACTTTCGGATCAACGCGCACACGGCTCTCCGAGCTTCCAGCTGGTCTCCCGTCCCTAGGCGGCGGTCCATTCTTATACTGAGCCGGCATCTGCGGCATTGCTGGCATAGGGGCTCCATTTCCAAAATCGGCGGGCACCTGCGTGATCTTCTGCGAGTATCTCCTCTTGACCAAATCCGCCGTCCTGTCCGCTCGCTGCGGCCTTTCCCTTGGAGCATCTAGCTTTTTTGAAGCTGTGGATCTCGATGATTCTTGTGAAGGTCGCCGTGAACTTGATTGCGTAGCCGCGAGCCCAGCAGGCATAGGAGCACTGATCTGCCGCGGAGCACTGATTGTAGGCATCGGGCCCTTGGGCCGCGGCGTCCGCTTCTTGCGGAGCGAAATGCCTTTACTTTTCTCCTCAGACATCTTGACGGATACGACAGGATGTCGATAGAGGTCGGCGTAAAGGCAAGGCAGTAGAAAGCGAGGGGTATGTGTATGTTACTCGAGTCGCAGCAATACGTCGCACATACGCGCTCTCGTACCAGATGCACGGGATGAGCATGAAGCTCGGACCAGCCCTTTCCCGTGCTTTTCCCTACCCTCCAAAAAAGTTCGACATCACTTCCTCATCGCATCTCCAAACCACTATTCAAATCGCCTTGCTACACGTCTGCTGCCGTTTCCGACTACGCAAGCATCTAAGCTACATATTTCCAAATTGAAACCACCATGTCGCAGCAGTCGATACGGCCCGCCACCATCGCCGCCATCAGCGTCGGCACTGTCGTCACTGGACTCCTCGCATATGCCATCTGGTTCGATCACCGGAGACGAAACGATCCCGATTTCCGCAAGCAATTGAAGCGCGAGTCCAAGCGAACTGCTCGTGTTGCCAAAGAGGAAGCCGAGAGCGCAGGCAAGGAGCAGAAGAAGGCTATCCGGGAGGCGGTAGAGAAGGCGAATGAGGAGGGCTTCCCCAAGGACCCCGAGGAGGTCGAGGCATATTTCATGCAGGAGGTCGCCCAAGGAGAGGGTCTCTGCCAGCAGGGTATGCGAGGAATCAATGGCATATGATATGGCATCGCTAATTGTTCCCAGGTGCGGATAACATCGACGCGGCGCTGTGTTTCTACCGCGCATTGAAGGTTTACCCCAACCCAAGAGAGTTGATCAACATCTACGACAAGACTGTTCCTAAGGTATGAAGCCTCTACCCCTCAACAAATACGAGTATTTACTGATGTCCAATTTAGCCCGTTCTTGACATCCTCGCCGAGATGATCGCAGTCGACACCAGCATTCCCGTCGGCAGCAAAGAGGCCTCCGATGCCGATGCCGATTCCTCCACCGGTGGCGGAATTGACGAGTAGAACTCCCGACGACCTTAAAAGTTCGATTAGTACACGACAAAAGCGTTCTAGGACTCCTCTCCCACTCCCGGATTCGATATTGTAATATTCGTGTAAATGTAGAAGTACGCCCAGGTTTAGTGGCCAGACCAGGTGGAGTTCAAGGTATGACATAATGCATGGATGAAACTGGAATCGGGTGGCACATAGCATTCCAATGAAGAAGATATCTTCGAAAATGGACATTCGCAAATATCAAGAGTTCACGGCCTTGGTTCACGTCATTATCGTTCGATGCATCGTCAGGCACGTGCTTGATGAATGAATGCTTGAATATACTACAAATTACATGAGTCCCAAGAGGTCGTGCGCTCTGCAACCTGTGAGACCCCAATTCCCAGAACGCCTTGCTCAGAATGTTCATGTTCATCCTCATCCACTCTTGGCCGAATTCCGAATAATTACAACAATGTCTAGGGACGACGAACGGCGACGATGAAGAAACTGTAGACCATTCGTGGTAGATACCTTAGCACGCGCAGGAGTCGTTTTGTTCCGGTTTTGTTGGGTTGATGTTGACATCGATCACTGCAAACGATTAGCGGCCGTTGGTTGTGGCGAAGCCGAGCGGGCGTCAACGTACTCTGGCTCTGTCCCTGCTGCGACTCGCCCTCCATGCCAGGCAATGCCTGCGCGATCCTCTTGAACAGACTCTTGACATTGTGTCCCACTTTGGCACTTGTTTCAATGAACATGAGGTTATTCTTCTTCGCCTCCTCTTCTCCCTGCTGTGTGGTAACCTCCCGCTTGTCGTTCAAATCGGTCTTGTTGCCGACCAACACTATGATAACATCATTACCCCGTTCGCCCCGCACATCGTCAACCCACTTCCTCGTGTTCTCGAAAGTCTTCTTGTTGGTGATGTCATAAACGACGACGGCGACGCTGGAATCGCGGATGTATGAGGGGATCAAAGATCGAAATCGTTCCTGACCGGCAGTATCCCAAAGCTGTAGGCGGACTGTGCGATCCTCGAGGTACATAGTCTAAATCATGTTAGACGTGGTCTAGTCCGGCCTTCTCCTCCTCCTCCTGCATGCGCACCTTGGACAAAAAGTCGATACCAATCGTGGCTTGGTAGGTGTTATCGAACGAATCGTACATGAATCGTGTTATCAAAGACGTCTTGCCAACTGTCCTCATCGCATCAGTCATCGTGAATTGTGCAGTGCTTTCTAGTCGTTTTGAGTCGACATACCGCTTTGCTCGCCCAAGAACACAAGCCTGTGCTGCCGTGTTAGCAATCGAGGTGTTCCTCTCCGCGGGGGAACCATGCAACTGACTTGAACTTCTTCAAAGGGTTGGAATAACCTGACTGAGCCATTGTGGAAGGTGTGAAAAGGAAGACAATCCAACTAAATCAATGAGAGATTATGAAGTTTGAAAGAGAAAACGAGTTACTCCAAAGGCGCGGTGTGAACTGGAATAGGGAGGTAACGTTATAATAAGCTGGGCTTGTGGTCGATCTGGAAGCCTTGTCGGTCCAAACAGCATATCCGAGATCCAGGTTGCGCCAAGCCTTCAGGGACGTGGCCCGTGACTGGTCCGTGCACCTTTTGCGGGCGGGCGAAATTATCGATCTCCGTCGTCGAAAAAAAAGTCTCTATCTAGGTGGAAACAAACATCGAAAACACCCCAAGTCACCAACGTACTTTGGATTCCTGGGAATTCGCGCAGAAACGATGTCGACCTCAACGTCTGCGCCTGCGACTTATAAGCAGCCTTCTCGAAAAGGCAAGAAGGCCTGGAGAAAGAACATCGATGTCACCGAAGTACAAGAAGGTCTTGATGAAGTGCGAGAGCAAATCATTGACGGGTAATTTCCCTCCCTCTCAACCTCCCATAAAACTCAATTCGCTTCAAAAATACTAACCATCCACCCAGCGGTCTAATCTCCGAGAAAACCGCTGACCAACTTTTCGCAATCGACACCGTCGGCTCATCCGACCTCCAAAAAGCCCACAACAAGCGCCACAAGCCCCTCAAAGTCGACGAGATCCTCGCCCAGCGCTCTGCCGTGCCCGCAGTCTCCAACCTCAAGAAGCGTCTCTCCGACTTCGAAGCGCCCAAGACCAAGAAGCCGCGCATCTCGCACAAGGACTACGACAAACTCCGCGCAATCGCATATGGCGGCGATGCGGTCCAGAAGGATGTCGTGGAGACGGGTGGGACGGCCGACCACGATCCCTGGGCTGTGCAGGAGGTGAAGCAGGACCCGCGGTACTCGTTCTTGGAGAAGAAGAAGGCGACCAGAGAGCCTGCGACGCTTAAGCGTGCGCCTGTTTCCCTCGCAAAGAGCGGAAAGCAGATGCCCGCCGTCAAGAAACCCGAAGCTGGAAAGAGTTACAATCCCCTATTGGAAGACTGGGCGAACCTGCTCGAGAGGGAAGGCAACAAGGAAGTCGAGGCCGAGAAGCAGAGACTACAGGAGGCACGAGAGGAGGCGGCAATAATGGAGCGCGCCATGAAGGAGGACGAAGAGGCGGAAGCCAACGAGAGCACATGGGAGAGCGAGTGGGAAGGTTTCAGCGACGCCGAGGGTAACGAACTGAAAAAGAAGCGACCCGAGCGAAAGACGCCCACGCAGCGAAGCAAGATCAGGCGGAGAAAAGCAGCCGAAGCGGAGGCCAAGCACCAAGCTAGGATGAAGGAGCGAGAAAAGCAGGCCCAGCGCATCAAGGAACTCGTCAAGTCAATAGAAGCGAAGGAGAAAGCGAAGGCCAGCGCCATCGCCAAAGCTACCAACCAAAACGACGCCTCCTCCGACGAAGAGGAAGACGAAGTCCTACGAAAAAGGCGATTCGGAAAGTACCCGTAAGTCACCCCCACCCCCAACTCCCATGAACATATCTAACCACTCGCCCTGCAGTGTCCCCCAAGCACCTCTCGAAGTCGTTCTAGCCGACGAACTCCAAGACTCCCTCCGCCGCCTCAAGCCCGAAGGCAGCCTCCTCAACGACAGGATGCGAAGCATGCTCATCCGCGGCAGAGTCGAGTCCAGGAAGCAGACCCAGAAGAAACAGCGCAAGACGACCACCTCGGAGAAATGGTCCTACAAGGACTGGTCGCTCGACAAGCACGTTTGAAGTCTTGCCAACTTCAGCTACTAGACCTATTAAAATTAAACGTACGCTGCATTTGCATGGAGTTTCTTTGGATGTTCTTTGGTTCGATTCGTTTTTGAAAAGTTAAGACACTTTGCCACACAGAGGGACATGAGCACAGAGAGAGGAATGCAGGGGAACAAGCACATATAGAAGCCTCTATTTCCGCCGAAGTCATCAAAAAGCTAGCCCTCAATATATCATCATATCTCTGTCTCTCGATTGATCATTTCCTCTGTGATTCCCCATATCATCGTCCATCTCCACTAATCTCTTATATGCAATGTTCGCACAAACGAATGGACGGACAACATGAACAAGATGAACCAACGGACGAACGAACAGAATTGCAAACCCCTTCCCTAATTCCTCACTCAGCAATTTCTGAAAGACCAGTTCTGATAAACAAGTAGCAGTACCGGAATATACACGGGATATTCATACAGTATGACATTGTTGGTTTGTCTAAGGTGTGACTTAGATAAAATTAAAAAAACAAGAAAATAAATGTTATCACACAAACGCAAGAGCAAACATCAAAATAGCTCCACTCGGTGTTCTGTACACATCTTTAAATATAAAAAATCAATTGTTAATTCATTCATCTCTGAAAGAAGCATAGAAAATGATATACAAAATCCCCATCTCAATCCCTAGCAAAATAAAATGATGATACATTAAATCCAATTCATACACCAAATGATTCCAACCCCATAAAATGCATCCAAAACAAACCACAAAACATAAAAGGAAACACAATCATCACATCGTTGACATCTATATTCATTACAATAGATTTTCAAAGACTGGAGAGAGTCTGTCTGGGTATCAGATTTTCGATTGGGTAATCATTCTCGAGGTTCGCCTATGCAGATGCTTAGTATCTGTCGTTTCGTGGGTAATGCTGCTGCTCAGGGGGTGGTGCGGCGAAAGCTTGGTAGTTGTGGTTTTGTGGGGAAGCGTTGTGCTGTTGCTGCCCTCCCGGCGCGCTCATGGCAAGGGTATACTGTTGCTTATGGTTTTGCCATTGTCCCTGGTTCTCAAAGGGGTTTTGCTGGAGGTCGACGGGAGTGTATGGTCCATGGGCGAAATCTTCATATCCAGTGAGTGGCTGTAGGTTGACGAAGCGAGGTTCGTCGCCGCGTTGGTACGTCTCTTTTCCGCCGGATGATGGCGGTGGGGTGAAGGCTGAGTCGTAGCGCTTGTGTTCAGAATGGCTGGGACCGAATTCCTGGACTTGTTTGTGGGACGACTGAAGAGGTCGAGGGAGCATTGAGTAGTCGATTTGGTCATGATATGGATTGTCCTGAGATATAGGTGCAGCAGTTGGTGGCATAGGAGGAGTAATAACGCCTGTGTATGCTTTGTATTGCGAAGTTACAGCTGGGTGATAATAATTATTGACGGTATATCCGGCATATCGATTAGCATTAGTTTGTATCTGTTCTGATTCGGGCTGCTGAGAAGGCATTGCGTGGGAGATATAGTTCTGGGAAACGTTTTGTGAGCGACCAGCCATGAGGCTGGACGGAAAATCTACAATAGGTTCGGACTGAGTGCGAGGATGGTGTGGCCTAGTGGGCAGACATTCAGATGCTCCCGGATGATCAGCAGGTAGTTCAGCCACTATATCGTGCTGATGGACTGCGTCTTCCGCTGGGCGTGGTAGAGTTGCCTGTGGCTGCACGTGTGGGATAGATGCCTTACGTGGGGGAGCTGGGGCACCCTGATGCACCATCAACCCCTCGGGCAGCTTGACTGGCGTGGCGTCTGGTGACTGTAGCGGAGAGATATCGTAAGAACGCGACGAAGAAGGCGTTGAACCCGGGAGCTCAAATGCAAAGCCAGATTGGCTATGTATAATAGGAGGACTGATAGAAGTTTCAGCATGTTTAGGTGGTGGAGCTTGGATCTGAGCCTGCGCCGGAGGAGGAGTTGGCCGTGGCGGCTTCGGCTGTGCTGCGTATAGCCCGTCTGGACCAACCACCCTCAATCCGCTGGCCTTTGCTTCTTTGGGTTTCTCGGTTGAAGACGCTGTAGGACGATGTGCACCAGGGGAGTTGCGATGCGTGTGAGTCGAAGCTGCAGTAGGATGATTTGGAGAAGAAAATTGGGCGGGAATCGGGGGCACCGGGTGGATTCTTGGATCGGGAATTGGCACGGAATGCGCGAAGATCGGGACTGGGTTCTTGCCAGCTGGAACGCCATTGTTTGCTGAGGAGGTTTTATGCAATGGAGCACCTTTCAGAGCTTGCTGACCATTCATGACTCCCTCTACACCCCTAGCAACAGTGTTGGACACTGGTCCATTTGGTAGCCGAGACGGTGCCAGAGACTCCATTGATCGTGGCCTGGTTTGCGTATTTGAGCCTGTGGGAACAGCTTGCATGTTCGAGCTCGCGCTTCTAGAGTGACCTGGGGTGATCGGTGGGGCAGTTTGACGATATCTTGATCGAATCTCGCGGGGTTCAGTGCCGGCAGCTGTTGTGTTGGGGTTGGAGGTCGTGGCTTTCGGTAGCAGATTTGGCTCCTTCGGCGGAGGCTTTACAAGCTTCGCCCTTCCAGGCATAGGAGGCGTGAGCAGGCTGTTCACACTTGGCTTTCCAGCGCTTAATTGGGGAGTAGACTTTGATGGATGAAGAATGGGCCTTGTAGGTTGCGGTGGTATAACGTTGGGTAGTGTGGGTGCTTGATTAGTGGTCTCTGGTGGAGGAGTGATAGCCATCATAGGAGGAGGGGACCTGAGAAGTTCCTTGCCGAGTATAGGCACCGAGCACCTACGCTGGTCTGCTGGTGCCAATCTCGAATAGAAAAGAGTCGAGAAGAAATACTTCTCGAAAGCCTTGACATCCAATCTATGCCGGATAGCCTCCAACTCTTTTCCAAAATGGCAGCACAAGAAGTATAGGTCGTGCTTTGGGTCCCACATCAAGTCTTGCCGCTTGCAAAATTCCAGTGTTGTTTTCACGAGGTAGAGTATGTTCAAGCCCTTAAAGTTTTGCATCTTCCCGTCCATACTCAGCCGTAAAAGGTTTTGGTTCTTCCGGAGAACATCGTTTGGGGGTGTTCCTTGTGAGCCTGGGGGTCGTTAGTATGCTTGCTCTCCGATCTGAGACAGTAGAGGCTCACCTGGTGGGACTAAGTCAAGCTCCACCTCCATATCGTGGGTGCAACCGGCGTCTCTAAATTTTGGACCAGTACTGATCAAGATCTTCGAGGGGAATAATGGGTTCATATCGCGTGGTAACCTCACCCTACTTTCATCAGCTTGATCTCTTGTTGTCGATAAGTGTCTTTATTACCGTGGGTCTGCCTCAAGCTTCATCTTTATTTTGTTGTAGTCTCGATCTTCGTATACAATGTGAATGTCAGGCATTTCTCGTCGTGAACCAAGGCAAAGCATGGCGAGCCCGCCGATGGCGGCCCAGTTCATTTTCTTTCCATCGAGAAGGTTACGTATGTATGTTGCAGCGGCGAGGAAATTCGCTTTTGGGGGACTCCTGTAGTTTGCTCCGAGCTTCCTCTTCCAACTGTTGTACTCCTCTACACTGTAGTAGTTTCCTGTTTGGCCACCCATAGTTGTTTCGGCATTAATTGATACTGAGATGTACGGAAGTGAAGATCAGTTCTCCTACGGGTAAAGAGTTGCGTGGGATGTGTTGCTTTTGTGCTGGCCTCAAAGGATGCGATGGATCTGAGACGAGCGGGTACCTGATGCCAGCTTGGGATGGCCGCAGCATGCCAGATGGATTCTGACCTTGGGGCAAGTCTAGGGATAAGATGCTTTAAAGGCTCCGCACTGATGTAGGGCTGAGCAAAACAACTCGACCAAGGCTCGCTCCATAGTTCCTTTGATATTTACTCGATTTAGTTAACGTGAATGGGGTCCCACTAGAAAGCATTCCTCAGAGCTGAGAACCGAACACTAAACACGTTGGATCTTCCGGAATGGGGCCCACACTTGGAAGCATGTATGCTAGCTGACAAAAAGCACGGGTGTTTGTAGAGGTTGATTCGCGTAGCATTTCAACTGTGGCGTCTTCACCAATCCATTACACGAGATGAGACGAGACAGGTTACTGGGTAGAACCGTAGAAGTGCGTTGTAAAACAAGATGCGTGCAGCGTTGTCCCTGGTATCAACCATGGAAGAACCACCAGAGAGGCTGAGGTGTTATTAATAGCATAATGGTACTGGGCTAGCAGCATGGATATGATGGACCAATCCCGTCCCGTCCTTGGGGTGGGTTTGTCGGAAAGAGGCTGGGCTGGCTGAGGGTCCATGGTAAGCACCCAGGATAAAAGTGGGGTCGCATGGCCGCAGTCATCCATCACATTTGCTCCTGCGTTAGGTTGCCAGATATTCTGACCAAATCGTTCTTCTTCTTACCTATTCCGTGTAGAATGTCTGATACGGATACAAATCCTCCGTCCCGTAGTAGCGGGATTCCGGCATGCAGTGCTCACGTCGCGACCAAATGTCGCTTCTCGCCTTGGTGTTTACCCGCCCGTGGTCTGTAGGATTCTATGCAGGAGCCTGCACGACTCCCGCTCAGATCCTTGAACACGGCAACACTTAGGTTGGAATTGTGCCTCCAAGATATACCTTGTATTTCAAACGAGCAACAGGGTTCAGTGTTAAATGAGCATAGAAGGAACGATTTCGACCACTGCAAGTAATTTCGATGCATTGTAACCGGGTCATCATTCGTGACCCAATACGCTCATGATTTCATTGTATAAATTATGTGGAAAGACGCTGTTTAAATGATCGATCATCATGCCGCCGAATTCATTGCTGATATGCTCATAACGAAAGGTAGATGCGTATAATTCGTTGTTTCAACCACAGTCAACTTTCAGATCCCGCCACCTGCACAGTCAAAGTCAGCTTAAGGGTCCGAAACCATAAACACAGACGTCCGACGTCGGGACTGTTGGGTTGTTCTTCGTGAGCGAGATGAATTGGAGGGCTTAGAGCAGGACGTCAGATTTCTCGGGATCCGTCGATTCGTAGAATGCTTCTACAAAAGCAGCAACATCTCGCAATATTGCGAAACATGCTCTTCCGAAATGATCCGCCTCAGATAGGATCCTCCAGACAATCGATGTTCTCATGACTTTAGGAGTGCAAGCTGACCAAGCTTTTGGGTATAGATTGCGGATGATGTAGTTGTGGCGAGGGTCGTCACCGTCTATCCTTCTCATGCGGATGGTGTATGTTCATGTCGACCTACCGGATCTGTCTACAGACACACTGTAATCACCCGCTGTCCTATTGTCCTGCTTGACTGCTAGGGTCTTCGATTTGAGGATCATGTAGGTGCCGCCGAGGGAAATGACGGAGAGAAGGGCAAGATTGCGAGGACTGATCATCAGACCGTTAGCCTAGCTCTTACTCTGGGGTATTGTCGCGAAGCGGTGAGCACCGAGAAGCCTCGGTGGGACTTGATTGTAACATACCCGGCAATCCTTAGAGGAGGCATTGTGTTGAGAGATTGAGTGTGAAATTGAAGTAGGTTATTGAAGTGTATATGAAATGGAGTTGGAGAATGATCGAGTACCTCGGGGAGGCAAATGCTAGAGGGAGCAAGCAGGAATCTATGTATATGTTGGGAAAAGATGCGCTCACACGACCCATTTCCCCTCCCTTTGTTGTGACGCGACTACTTAGTATTGCCCCAGGAAAGTCCAGCCCCCGGCCACTAACAGCCGACGAATTGACCATTTACATTCGACCCAACGACGTATCTGGTTAGTCCTATCGATAGCCAGCCGAGCCCTTGGTAGATGCGCTAATGCAGCACGACTGGCAGAATTGTCTCACCGCCCGTGGATATTCGCCAAAATTTCTCGAAAGCTCAAGCTCGCTCATACGCCTATACAGACAGAAATCAACAACGATGCCTCTGCCCAAGCGACCTACGCTGCCTACCAAGGCAAAGTCCTCGGAAGAAGGCGCCAGGAAGAGTGAGTTCATCCAATTGCCAATTCTTCAATTGGAGAATATCAAGGTCGACCGTACTGACTGTTTGCGACAGAGGACACACGATTCTCCAACTTCCAGACCGACGCCAAGTTTCGACTTCCCTCGAAGAAGAACACCAAGACAAAACTCGACTCGCGATTTTCGAGGCTTCTCGATGATCCGGAATTCTACAACAAGGCATCTGTCGACCGCTATGGCCGAAAAGTAGGGAAGGACGCGGGCAAGAAAAAGCTCGAAAAGTTCTACCGACAGGATCAAGAGGAGGATGATGACGAGGATGATGATGAAGAGGAGGACGAGGAAGATCTGAAAGACGGAAAGGCTAGCAAGAGGGAGAAGAATGTGAAGAAGCAGCTCGCAAAAGCAGACATCCGCGGCCAGAACTACGACCCCATACGCGATGGCGGCCTATCCTCGTCTTCCGACGAAAGCTCCAGCGACGACGACTCGGAAGACGAAGAGGTGGAGGCAGAAGAGGAGGTTGAATTGGCTGGTGAGAATGAAGATATCCCTACTGGAGATGTCACATCACGATTGGCCGCGGTCAACCTCGACTGGGACAACATACGGGCTGCTGATATCGTGGCTGTCGCCGGCTCATTCGTTCCCTCCGATGGAAGGCTCCTGAGCGTAGTAATCTACCCCAGCGAGTTCGGCCGCGAGAGGATGGAGCGAGAGGAACTCGAAGGCCCGCCCAAAGAGATCTTCGCCGCAAGCTCCAAGTCCAAGGACGACACCACTCTGAACGACGACTCAGACTCCGACGCATCAGAAGACGACGAGCAGATCAAGAAGCAACTCCTCGAAGAGAGCACCGGCGACGAGTTCGATTCCAAAGCACTCCGCGCCTACCAGCTCGACCGTCTACGATACTACTACGCCGTAATCACCTGTTCGTCCCCCAACGTCGCAAAGTCTATCTACGACAACCTCGACGGCCGCGAGTACCTTTCCAGCGCCAACTTCTTCGACCTGCGCTTCATCCCCGACGACACCACATTCGACGAGGAACCGCACGACGAATGCAGCGAACTCCCCAGCGGCTACAAGCCCAACGAATTCACCACGGGCGCGCTCTCCCACTCCAAAGTCACGCTGACATGGGACGCCGACGACCGGCAGCGACAGGAGGCGCAGAAGCGCGCCTTCTCGCGCGACGAGCTGGACGAAAACGAACTCAAAGCGTACCTGGGCTCCGACGGCGACTCAGACGACGACGAAGAGGAAGACGCCCCGCGACCGGACAAGGCGGCGGCTTTGCGCAAAGCGCTCGGGCTCGGGTCCGCTGACGAGCCGTCCAAGGCCTCAAAGCGTGAGTCGAAGCATCCGGGCGGCGAAATGCAAGTCACGTTCTCGGCGGCACTGTCGACGAAAGGACAAGGCGGGTCGGTGTTCGAGAACGAACCCATCGTCGAAGAAACCACACTGGAGAGGTACAAAAGGAAGCAGAAGGAGAGGAAGCAGAGAGGCAAAGAGCGGGCCAAAGCTATCCGCGAAGGACGCGATCCCGACGCCGAAGCAAAGGAGGCCAAAAACGCCGTTGCATCGAAAGCCAACGACGACGGAGACGCAGCCGAAGACGACCCCTGGAACGACCCCTTCTTCGCGTCCGACCCAGAAGACGTCGAGGCCGCGGAGCGCAAATCGAAGAAGGCCGAAAAGGCACGCAAGCGCAAGGAGCAAGAACAAGACGAGGAGGCGGCAGCGGCGGAGAAGGCGAACCTGGAGCTCCTCATGGTGGACGATGAAGGCAACAAAGTCCAACACTTCGACATGAACGAGATAGCGAAGGCAGAGAAGGCGAAGAAGAAGGGCAAGAAGGGCAAGAAATCAAAGGACGCTGCTGCCGCTGCAGTGGTGGAAGACGATTTCGAGATGAACACTCAGGACCCCCGTTTCGCGAAGCTGTACGATAGCCACGAGTTCGCCATCGATCCTACGAACCCCAGGTTCAAGGGCACGCAGGGCATGAAGGCGCTTTTGGAGGAGGGCCGCAAAAAGCGGAGACACGATAGGGATGACGGGGAGGACTTGGAGTCGCAGCAATCGCGAGCGAAGAAGTCGAAGAAGGATGCTGGTGCTGGTGCTGGCGACAACGCAGACGACCTGAAGAAGCTGGCAGAAAGGGTGAAGGCGAAGAGTCGGCGGTAGAAAATGGCATCTAGACGGGATACCTTAGACGTACTCCGCACTGCATTGTAGTATATATTCATCAATGCATCTATTCACAGTTCACTCATCGCTCACATATCCACAATGCCAGTCATATACCTCGCATCATCTCCAACCCTCCCATCAAGAACAATCGCCATCAACACCCTCAACCCCAGTA
This sequence comes from Aaosphaeria arxii CBS 175.79, assembly GCF_010015735.1. Lineage (NCBI taxonomy): Eukaryota > Fungi > Ascomycota > Dothideomycetes > Pleosporales > Aaosphaeria > Aaosphaeria arxii. Next base: position 809,281 of record NW_022983485.1, read on the forward strand.
AACCAAAAAAAAAACCCAATTAACCCATCACTTCACCACCAACCCCAATCCCTCATACAACCCCCCTCCCCTCCCGAACAAAATATACCAAACCCACCACCTCCTCTACCTTCATCTTCACCTCACATTCACCACCACCACCACCACTACTATTAATTCACCCACATCTCGATGCACCATACGCCCCCAAGATCATCGATGCCACCCCCTAACCGCACAACCGCGACCGTTAACGAACCTACTAGTCCACTAGTTTGCGGGGTAAACCATACCCATGCCCCTCTTATTGTCTAAACGGCACATAAGACGCACTTCCATTGGCTATATTACCATGCGATGCTAAAGAGTAATCGTGCTAAAGAGCAGGGATGGGGGTGTGCAGTAGTGTGTTGTGTGTGAATGGATTACCTTGTTGGATGGAAGGATTGGGATGGGTAAGTGGAGGGGTGGAGTGGGGAATCGAAGATGGGAGATGGAGATGGGTCCGTTGGTGTTCGCGTGCTCAGATTCGAGTAGCTTTAGCTAGATGACGAGTATTTACATGTAAGAGTAGGTAGGGGAGGTGAATTGGTGTATTACTTTCTGTTTTACTTCGTCGTTTCTTAATGTGTCTCTTAGGGAGACGTGAGTTGTGATACTTAACCCCCCCATCCCCCTCCCTACCCTCGTATATATGTACTTTCACAAGCGAAACAAAAAGACACAAAATAAAAGTAAAAGGAAGAATCTCAATGACGCTCAACATGATTCGACAAACCCTCATCTCACATATTCTCCTCTAACAGCTAGTCCCTCCTCTCTAGAGGCACGGCTAGCGTTGCGTTGTTCGGTCTAGGTTCTCGTCTAGTCGTTGTCTCCCCCTTCCCCTTCCCCTCTTCCCTCGTCTGGGCGGTTCGCTTGCTAGGTATGATGATGGTGTTAGGGTCTTTAGTAATTACTGTATGTATCTAGGTGGTTGTATGGGTAACTATGTGTATGTATGTAGGGGGGGATATGATGATGCGATGTGATGATGTGCTGAGACATCATCGCGATCCGATAAGCGTGTGGGTGTGTGCGCTGTAATCGATAATCGATAACATGTCCAGATAATACGAGTACCTAGGTAGTTACCCCTCCTTTTCTGGAAATGTTGTGTTGTGTTGTTCTGAAACAACAATGAATGAAAAGAGGGAGGAAAAGGACAAAAGATGGAGATGAGGTGGGAGGGAGGAGGACGAGGTAGGAGGACGAGGTAGGAGGACAAGGTAGGAGGACGAAGAGAGGGAGGAAAGGGAAAAGATAAGGGAATGATGCTGTCTTTGCCGGCGGGAATCGACTCAATCTAAGAATAGTTCCGAGGTAGGTCAACATACTCGTAATGGCTGGAGGAGTAACAAGTTCATGACTTCTTTTGAGGCTGGATACTCGTAGATATTCTGTGTCTCTTTGTGACTGCACGGAGTAGTTATTTGTGTGTGTGTGTATGGTTATGTGCAAGGGTGAGGATGAGGGTAAGGATGGCATTCCGCCGACGGCTGTTGTGTGATGCTTGCTTGAGTGTGTAACTATAGGTAGTGTATGTGTTTTATGCTGCTTCTACGGCTGCTGTATCACAACGAATCCATCCAACCACCATCCGTCCTCCTCACTTTCCCATCATTCCACCTGCATCTTCAGTCTGCGCCTGCATCTGCGCCCTGTACGAGTCTCCTTTCTCTTCCTCTCCCCTTCGTCGCATTCCTCAATCCCCTCCCATCTCTCTCTCTCTCTCTCTCCCCATCTCTTGTTTACACTTCTCCTCCTCTTCCTCCTTTCTACCTTCTACTCCCCGTTCAGCTAGACGTCACCTTACTTTAGTTAGCAGGCCTAGCCCTCTTATCCGTTCTATCTGATCTATCCGTCTATCTATTTCTCCACAATCTCCGCCATCAACACTACGAGTACTTAGTACTAATCATCAACCACCACCACCACCACCACCACCACCACCAACTACTCGTATCTACAGTAGACTCTAGAGTCCGTCTAGTTACCAGCACTCGTAACCCTACCCTACCCTACCCTATCTATCCCTCTTATCGCAATTGCAATCGCAATCGCAATCGCAATCGCGTCCCATCTCATCTCAACCCATCGCAGCGCAATGCTAGTCGTTGCGCACGCCGTCGCACCCTCCGTCGTCACCCTCTGAATAGAATACGCGACAATCCCCAAGACCGCCTCACCCCATCCTTATTGTTCGCTCCCAGCATTATTGAAACACACACCTTTATGCTCTTCGCTTGATCGCCATCCTCGGCCAGATCGACCCGTTTGGTACGCTACTCTTCCACTCCTCTCCCGCCTCTTTATCTTTATCTCTATCTCTATCTGTGTCTGTTCTGTCTGTACCTCACGGATCCGCGACTCCTTAGTCGAGTCGAGTCAAGCCAATATCTCCGCACACTCCCATCACTCCACCAAACACCTGATTGACCATCACCAATTATGGACGGCTCTATCCCTTACTAACTCAATTGCTTCTTCACGACAGAGCGTAACAACATTCTCCCCAGACTTCAACTTCCTCCTCCCAGCAAATCGTCCATTGCGCCGATCAGACTGCACGGCGCAACGCCCTGGCGATCCCCAATTGCCACTCCTCCCACATCGCGTGCTATCTGCCGCATACAGGCAGTCCAGAACCTCGTTTATCCAGCCATCCGCCTCCTCGTGCTAAACGGGCAGTCAGACAAATACAGTCCAGAACTACTGCTATATTCAGCACTACCACCGCGCGACTACTCACCATTCGTATCTCTCCATCTCACCTAAAGCCCACCGAAGCGCAAGTCCGCCAAAGTCAAAGCCAGCGCCAAAGCCACCATCAGCACCGCTAACGGCTTGATCCCCCTCCTCCTCCTCCACCCACTTGCATTCCCTTTGCATCGGGAAGGTTGCCGAAACCCCACCTATATCTCCACTTCCCTCCATCACAAGTTCACAACCCCGGCCTGAAGATACGATAGAGAGACCTGATATAATTATTATTCCTCCGAGCACAACCAGATACACTCGCGGATCCTTCGCTCTTTCTTTTTTCTTTTGACCAGAATCACGACAATCGTGGTGTGCCTTCAACACACACCACGTTCACCTCCCCATCCTCGTCATCGTCGCAATCGAAGTCAACCTTCTCCACCATGGCTGCCGTCCTCGCGCGCCCGCCTGCCATAACGAGTCGCTCCTCCACGCCTCCACCACACCACATCTCTCTAAATACTTCTACTCGTGGCACTCCTGCAGCCATTCCCAACAAACACATTCCAGTATGCCCGCCAGGTCCAATTCCTGCTCGTGGTCTTCAAACCCCACCTTCCTCGCCGCCAACCAAGAACAACATCATCGAGACCACCGCCGTGACCTATCCGCCGAACTTGCACTGCACCCAATACTCGCACGATCCTCCATTATGGACGATCGATGCGCAGAAGATGGCTGAGGCAATCGAGCATACTGCGACGCAGCCATTGCCCAACCCAGAGCAGGTATTCCCATGGCTGCACGGCTTGCACGCCGACAACCAGATCCAACTTGCCTTCTTCACCTCGCGACGGAAGAGCGTACGGAAGGTACCGCTATGCATTCGTAGCGTCACGCTCGTCAAGACTGGCGGAGACTTGACCTCGTCAAAATTGAAGGGTGCGATCTCCCCCGAGGAATTGTTGTGTCCCACCAAAGACTCCAACACTTTCATCGAGTGCGACCCCAAAGACGGCTTCTCCGTTCGTAACTTCCATATTCAGGCTTGCAAATTGGCCATGGTCTCCGACATCATCGTGTACGGCGATGACAAAACCCCTCTGCCCGACACAGTCGCCCTCGCAAAGCGCATCTCCAAGGCTCAGAGACAATACGAGGCAAGGAACGGGCTGCCTCGTGGGTTGTTCAATACGTTCATGCTCTCAGGTAGGATATCTCATATGTTACTATGATGCTAGTTGCTGACATCTCTAGATACCTTTGCCCATGTACAAGAAGCACATCCTGAACTAGTCGCCGTAGATGCCGCGGGCGGCATGACCGGACATGTCGCAGATTTCTGTAAGTATCTCAATTAAATCACATTGCAATTATGCAGAAATTAACGGACAAACAGTCTACTGGGAACGGTATGAGATGAGTTCCATGTCCAAGGCAGCCGAGATCAGTAACAATGTGTATCTTGGACCAACGCCCGACCCAACGCTGGACCCGAACACGACAGAAAGTGATTTCGATATCCTCATAGAGGCCAGTGACCTCGCACACATCCCGGACAGCAGATGTCTCACGGAGTGGCGGAACTCGATCCAAAGTGTGCAAGACGGTCCGATGCACATTGAGTTCCCTTCCTCCGGTAGTATCATGCCCCCAACCTGGTCTCATTCCGAAGTCGACGGACTCCTCGCCATGTGCAAATGGATCTATGATTTGGCCAATCCACACGCATCCGATATTCTGAAACGGAGAGATAGCAAGGAGGACGAAGCAATTGCACTGGACGACATCGTTCGATCTCGAAAGTTTCTCATCCACTGCACGGACGGCTATACAGAGACTACGATGTTGGCTCTGGCTTATTTCATGTATGCCGAGGGCCTCTCCGCTGACCAGGCATGGGTTCAGATGCATCGGGATAAGGGTCGTAACTTCTTTGCGTATCCCTCCGACGTTGCGCTGCTGACGCAAATTCAACCCCGAATCCTCCAAGCGTCGCCGAAATTCCAGGGAAACATCATCACCATGCAGGCGCCGAAGTGGATGTCGCGCATCGACGGCAGTCTGCCGAGCAGGATTCTTCCTTACATGTATTTGGGGAATCTCGGACACGCCAATAACCCAGAATTACTACGCGAACTAGGCATTACCAGAATTCTCAGTGTTGGCGAATCACTATCATGGACCGACGAGATGAAGAGAGATTTGGACTGGCCAGATGAGAATCTCATGCTCATCGACAGAGTCCAAGACAATGGCGTTGATCCGCTCTGGGATGATTTCGGGCGTTGTTTGAAGTTTATTGGTAAGAGTGCCCATAACGAATGTATATATTCATCACGCTAACCTCACGACAGAAGATGGGAAACTCGAAGGCGGAGCCACCCTCGTGCATTGTCGAGTGGGAGTCTCTCGATCCGCAACCATATGCATTGCCGAAGTCATGAACGAACTGGGTCTTTCGTTCCCCCGTGCCTAGTAAGTCAATTCCCGCCTCGGCGACGAACGACAAGACCGTTCGGTTTGCTCACCTGGCGTAGTTGCTTTGTTCGAGCGCGCCGACTGAATGTCATCATCCAACCACATCTCCGATTCACCTACGAACTCCTCAAATGGGAGGAGTACCAGCGTCTGCGACGCAACGAGCCTCTCCGCCGCGAGCTCGAATGGGCTACCGTCTCCAGGGAGATCGCCCTTATGAACAAACCTTATTCGAGGTGATTTCCCAGCCAACCCACCTGGGATTCTTTTTTTTTTTCTTCTTCTTCTGGTTCAGCATGACACGATTTAACGACGGTATGATATGGGTATTTGTCACGATTTTTTCTCTCTCTCCTGGCTGTGGGTGCTTATGTGCGTGCACATCTTCGCACATATCATCACAGCACTACTACCTTTGCACACGGCATTTAGGGACAGGTGTTTTCCCCACCAAAGGCCTTGCTTTTCTATCAGTTCTTTTTTTTCTCCAACCGCAAACTGAGGACACGATATGTTGTATGTCACGGGATCTTCCCTTTTCTTTCCCTTCATCAATGTCGTTTGTCAGGGATGGCGGTATTTTCCAAAGGCGCACAATCAATTCTATGGGGGTTGCAAGCAAATTACTTACTTACCTTCTCTTCCTCTTCTTCTTTCAACTTCAACTCCATTCTTCTTTGGTTGCCTGTTTTTATCAAATGGAGGAACTATGCAAACAGCACAGCAGCACACAGCATCACATGCGGAAATCAGCTTTTTTTTTCTTTCTTCTTCGCCAATTTTTCCGTTCGTATACTGGCATATGTAAGGTAACCTGCTCTTCTATTCTCCAAATTTGTAGATTCAAAGCTATCCTCGGGAATCTTGACGCAGAATGAGAGAACATGGGTTTCAATGGTACAATCGTGTCCAAAGAACGAACGAATAAGTGACTGAATGAATGAATGAATGAATGAATGAATGAATGAATGAATGATTGATTGAGCACAAGGATTCGGAAGTGTGCACCGTGCTGAACGGTGGTAAGCACTACGTTTCCCGAATCCCTCCCCCCCTGGTGTAGATCAGCGGGCCTTTCCTCCCGCCGTCATCACGCACGAAGGGTAGCGAGGGTCTACCTGCCGCCCGACGACGAGGAGGGCGGTATGAAAGGTTATTACTATATGAGTACCATGAGCAAAATAGGGTACAGACATCACAATCCCTTCCCCCCCCTCCTTCGACTTATGTCAAACTCCATGTCACTCGTCTGAGCTCTTCCCCAGCGCGTACAGTGACGCAGCGAACGCCGTGTCGTTTGTATTTGGCGCTGGCACGCTTTACATAGGTAGTTGTAGTTACGGTTAGGCTTAAGTGTTCGGTGCTTGGGATGTGTGTGGTCTTGTTCACGAAATACCACCCACCCTTTCCAACTACTGTGGACGGGTTGATCAAGCGTTGAAGTTTGTGTGTGTGTGTGTGTGTGTGTGTGTGTGTGTGTGTGTGTGTGTGTGTGTGTGTGTTTGGCGTTATCTTGCTTGGTTGGGAGGGTCGGGCTGAATTTCAATAGAAGCGATGAGTCTTGGTGAGAGAGGAAACGGGTTGTGATATGGCTGGTTTAGGTATGTTTGTGAGAATAGGAAGCTATGATGCGCCATGTCGAGATGTTGTAGGTATAGGTATAGGAGTAGGTATAGAAGAAGAAATGCGTTACGAGGTTTGATAGTAAATGACTCTGCTTATGTCGTCAAAAGGGTTAATTGTTGATAAGGATATGACTGGGGCACCAGCAATGTGTAAACGGGTACAAGACAAGAGAGGGATCAATATTATCTTCTTCTCATGTTCCTTGATCGTTGTAGGCGCTTGGCTTCGTAGGAAGCAGTGAGTAAGTAATACGGAGGTACATTGTCCCCGGCTTACCAGCTGGGGACTACGCCTTTTGCAAGCAGTTTCAAGATGGTAGAGGTATAGAAGAAGAAGCGTGTGGCAAGATATTGTAGGCATGTGACGAGTAATAAGTCAGACCGGTGCTGTGGCTGGGATGCCTGAGCGTCTTGTTCGCATCTTCCTCGATTACTGTAGCCCTTGATACTGCAAAAAGCGGTATGTAACAACCCCTTCCTAGGTTAGCTCGTCGGGTATACCCGACACCTTTTCTAAGCGAGCTATTGTAGCTGACTGTGTATCTCTATTCTGACTTCCCTTGATCTAGAGGTGCATGAAGGGGAAGCACCGTATGACCTGGTGTGAATGTCGTTCTCTTACCCTCGTAGGCCCAGTCTGGACTAGCAGCGGGTATTAAGAATACCAGTACCCTGTTACTGGTATATTTTAACCCGCGAGGTTGAATCTCAGGCTGCTTTTCTCGTCCAGTCAAAGTAAGAAAGCTGGAACTTGGCTTTGGACTAGGCATGGAAATTCAAGGAGTCTGTTGTCAAAGGGTGCTCTCGAGCTGCCACATGGCCAGCGTATGCAGCTAAAGACGTTGGTGGATGCGAACACTGCAGAGTAGATTTGCACGCACCTACTGGGCCCATGTCTGCAACTTGATCCCAGCAGTTCTCTTGCCTTACACAATTCATTAGAATTATTACTGTAACCTTTCCTCTTCCATGGCTCCTCAGCTACTCGTGGAACGCCCATCGAAACGCTCGGTCATCATCTTGAGTACAATTGCTTGGGCTAGGAAGGCAAAAGCCGCGGCAATAGGTCTCAGAGCCGTTCCATTCACACGGGTGCATATCAACATTGATCCTTCCCGGGACCCCGTTTACGCATGGCATGCCCCACGGCTCACATCACCAATTCCTTAGAATGTAATGTTCCTAACGGCATCTTTAATATTCCTGACCTATCATCGGGTGCATGTCTCTGAGACATGCACCCGAAGGATCTGCACCCGCTCCCTACATAGTCTACAACATCCATCGCCAGGCTTCCAGCGCCCACAGAGCGCACAGTGCACGGCCATTACACAGCTTCAACTGGGGAACCGTAACTAATGTCCGATTCATCTTACACGCTTCTACTGTAGCTCATATTTCCTATTCTGGTCCCAGTCTGATTGGTCCTGGCCTATCAGCATCGTGGAATCCCATAGTTATTATTTTCGTACATGCACCGTTGTATTGTATATGGGGACATTCGGGCGTATACACATGTTGAAATGCCTCTGACCGGACTGACTGACTGACTGACTGACTGACTAACTGTGTTTCTCTACTCTCATCTGACTGACAAATTGTTCCATCCCATCTGCCTATGTTCTCTTTCTCACAGGTCCGCGTAATCAGAGACCTGCATCCCATCTGCAGCCCTACGCACGAATACCATATGCAGCCCTATACGCGCTATTTCATCTGTGCGGCCACAGCTACACATGTCCATTCACACCCATGGCCCGCGGCCGAACACCCAGCAATCACCGCACACAAAAATTTCTCACGGTCTACCGTACCCGTCTTCCCCTTCTCCATTCTACTGTGCCCGTTGTAAACAGACGTGCACATACACTCTCGCTCATGCCAATTTGTATGCAAGTAGATAACTATATAAACCCCGGGTAGCAAACGAGAATGGCATCTCTACTTGACATCTCAAGCCTGCCTCACAAAAGGAACTTCATCATCAATCATTGTTATCAATCATTCAAAAGATCTCATCTTCGCTTGAAGTGTGCTCGAGCTACTGAAGTTGACTAGAGTTGTCTTTCGATGGAGGGCTGCTTTATTCTCAGACTGCTTCGGGGAGATGCGGAAGATAGGGGAGAGAGAATGTAGTCGAGACAAGTCATCTCTCTGTGAGGCCATCTACACACTGGCCTGCCTACCTGTCTGACTACCCCTCACTGTCATCGCTCATACCCCCCTGCTCGACCTGATCCTCCGCGGCTCCTCCCTCTTTTCCGTCAGTGGCGTCTTTAGCCTTCTGTGCCTCGAGCTCGAACATTCCTTTCTTGATGATCCTGAGCGCCTTGGGCTTGTTCATCATCCACAGCTCGTTGGGGAGCCACTTGTAGAAGGAACACATGATCTTCTGCACTTGGTCCAGGACCACGAAGCCGCCCGTGATGGTGTTGACGACGGCAGACATCTTCATGCCCTCGAAGCATCCGTCTAGGACTTTGTCCTCGATCCAGAACTCGATGACGTCGCCGGCATCCCGGGAAGGTTTCACTTGGACGCCGTCTGGCAGGTCGTATTGCTCGTTGCGGTTGATGGTGACGATTTGGCAGATCAGTTTTCCGAGGGGGTGGAGGACGAGCTTGTCTTTCCACTGCTTGTTCTGCTGGTCGTAGTACTTCTGGAACTCGGGGGTGGAGGCTTCTTTCCTCACTATCTGCAAGTTCAATTCCTCCGACTTGATGGTCTTGAAGTGTGCGAGGTCTTGACCGGAACGCTCAAGGAGGTCGAACTGCTCGTCGGTCCCGTAAATGGCTACGGCGGTTTTGAATGTGATGAGTGCCTGCTCTTTTCGCATGCCGCAGTCTGCGAAGCTCTCGCGTTCTTCCTCGGTTAGCCATTCTGCATTCCCGGCGTATGTGTTGGCATGGTGTCCTCCGAAAATGGTACTTGCGGCTTGATTGAATTCGCCGGGAAGGAGGAGTCCGGCTGCGTCAACCAACGGCAGCTCTTGTTCGGCCTTGTCGCAGATTGCGCGTGCAAGGAGGAGATCGTTTTGGTACTCTGGGCAGACTCGGTGGAAGAGGAGATACTGGAAGAATGACCGGAGGACTTGGCTAGCTGTCTTGATGCTCTTGCGATCGTAGCCAAAGTAGTCAGGATAGTAAGAAGACCTGGAAACTGTTAGTAGATGCATAGTCCATAGAGAAGCTGGCAATGTACAAGAATCCCTCGGCCACCCCAAGAAAGTCAACATCCCACTTGCTCTCGTCTGTACGATCCCAAGGTACCACGTATGTCGCCGTAGCTCGCGCAATCTCTTCAGCGTTCATGCTCTTCATTTCCTGTCTCGACAAACCGCCGAAAATTTTCGGATCGTTGTCCACCCCTCCAAACTTCATCCATTTTGCAAATACTTTGGCGTATATCTCGTGCATTCGGCGTTTCTGCTTGAAGCGCTGGATGGCAAGTTCGATGCGTTCAATGAACGGCTTACCGGGATCATACATCGCCTCCTCTTCTTCGGCTTCGGCTGGTGGGAGGGGCCCTTCGACGTAGCCATCTTCAAATCCCGTTGGCTTCAGCATGGCCTTACTTACACCGGGAGGGAGGCCCTTCTTAGCCTGCGAGATGAGGGGAACAGGGTGCTGAATAGGCCTCTTGGTCCGAGGATCGTACGCAATCTCATCGTCTTCTGAATCCTGGGAGTGGAAGTCTGGATCGAGGAGACACTTCCCGATGAGAGGGATCTTGCGCTTGATACCCTTTCCGTCCTCGGTCACTGTGAGAAAGGCGCTCTTTCGAAGCGCGTCGACTACCATCTTCTTGTTCTTGAACTGCCGCATCTTCTTGAAGCCTCTGATCCGGCTGATAGATACCGGGAGGTTCTCGCGACCTCCACAGCATTGGAGCAGGTGGAGATCAGTGGGGAGGTTCTCGTCGGAGAAATAATACTCGACCTATACGACTGTTAGGCTATCATGGTTGACAACGCTCTTGACTGTCAGTGTGTGTTCGTACCTGTTGTCGCACTCGTGGTGCATCGGGGTGCTCTGCTTCTGGCTCTCCATCGCCAGTTTTCACCATTGGCGGCTTCTCCATCTCCACTTCTGCTTTCTGCTCCAAAGCGGAAGGCGGGTGGTTTTCAACCTCCATTGAGTCTGGAGTGTCTGTCATTGCTATGGGTAGAGAGTCTATTCTAATCGGGTCGTGGTGATTCAGTGTAGGTTGTATGTGAAACGAAGGTGTTGTTGTTAAAATGAGAAGAGCCATGTTCACGGTGGAACTATATAGTGTTCGGGGGAAGAGCTGCTCTTACCAGCAGACCAGGTGATTGATTGTCAGCAGACAGTATAGGCGGTGTGAATTGTTTGCTTCTACTATTGTATGGCAAGTGAGTAAATGAGAGTTTGTTAGTGAAGTGAACAGGCAGTGAAGCGCGTGATCATCAATGTATAGTGAAGTTGTCTTTTCTTGGTAGACGTTGAATCACTCTGAAGTATGATTGAATACTCCGCCAGTGTGGGCATAACTCCTTTCTGAGTTTTGTATAGATCGAGGTTCACATAGAGTTGGAGCGAGATGGTTTATATAAACATGAACCCTTCATTCTTACCCGTTTGGGGAAGACGGTTGGAACGAGTGGGGGCTAAGGCGGGGGCATGTCAACAGCTCCCATTAAGTACCTGAGGCATAACCTACCCGCCCGCTCAGCTGTAACCGACAACAATCCTCAAACAACAAATCCTTCAGCTCGGAGTTTCTTCCCTTTTCGATTCTATCTTACTCTCATAGCTTGGCATATCCCGCTTTCTTTTCTCCAGGGCCGCAATTGTTCGCCCCGCCGCCACTTTCAGCCTTCGCTCCCCCAGTTTAGCCCCGACATCAACGCCTCACTTGTCGTCTGCTGCTACCAGCAATTGCTATAAAGTCCTACGAATTTCTACTTCAAGATCTAAATAAATTATATCTATACATAGTCCTGCTTCTATCATGGCCAAGAAAGAGTTCGACCCCTCCTCCCTCCAAGCATTCGGCAATGCCGCTGCAGGACAGTAAGTCGACCTCACCATCATGATTCCAGCGTCGCAACGTTGCTCAGACACTAACTACACCCTTCAGCGATGGCGTCCTCTCTGATGCCTCAGGCGCTGTCGTCGTGAAGCCCTGTACCCGACCTGAAGTCGACTTCTACGAGGCCGTCGCTGCAAACCACCCCGACCTCGCTCCTCATCTCCCAACCTTCATGGGCACTCTGTCCCTCTCTGGCGACAAGGCAGCAGATGCTGCCAATGATTCTGGATTTATACAGACAGCATCTGGAGCATTGGAGCGGTTGCACGGTAAAAAGCTGGATACCGATCTGCACATTGTGCTCGAGAACATTACGCACGGATTCAAGAAACCAAATGTCCTCGACCTCAAGCTCGGCGCACAACTGTGGGACGAGGGAGCTAGTGAAGATAAGAGGAGGCGATTAGATGAGGTTGCAGCGAAGACCACAAGTGGAAGCTTGAACTTCCGAATTGCGGGCATGAGAACGTATGTCGGCGAGAAGGCACCGGCCCTAAGTGATGATTTGAAGGAGTTCGCGGAAAATGACGGTAGTTTTACGGTCTACAACAAGATGTACGGACGAAAGTTCAACCAGGAGGATGTCAACGACGGCTTCTGGGCATACGTCTTGCCGCAGGGAAAGTCAAAGGCCGAGCTTGAGAGAGCCCGTGAGGTGCTTTCTTACTTCCTCGGCGAAGTCAAAGACATCCAGAAGGCTTTCGAGAAAAAGGAGAGCAGGATGTACTCCGCCAGTATCCTCTTGGTGTATGAGGGTGACTTGGAGGAATATGAGAAGACCAAGTTGTTCCTCACCAACCCGGATGCCGAACCGTCAGGCGAAGAGGACGACGAGGACGACCTGCCCAAGCTTGCCGCTGTCAAGATGATCGATTTCGCACATGCTTCGTTCCATCCTGGCAAGGGCCCTGATGAGAACGCCATCAAGGGAATTAGGAGCACTGCCACCATTTTGGAGGATCTGTTGAATAAAGTTGAGAAGGATCTTGAGTAGACATAGACGCGGAAGCTCGTAGCTTCGGATTGATCATATATTTGGCATAGCCTGAACATACCTAGCTATATACCCATTGAAATCAACTATGCATCTATAGACTGCACCCAGCCTAGATGGACACTACCACCCCCATACCCCGCAAGTGAATTCAATCAGCTCACAAGCCCAGGAACATCCTCCGGGAAAGACCCCAACAAAATCGCCGTCGAAGGCGTCTGCCCAGCCTGCGGCGACAACAACCTCACCTTCCTCTTCGCCTCATCCACATCCGCCACATAAATATACCCCTTCACGCTCGAATCTCTAATACTATCCTGCGGCTCGTTCGCCGACGCCGTCGTCACCGCCAACAGCGAATTCTGTATCGACGACGACGGCGTCACCCTCTCATATATCGACCCCACACCCGCCCCCGTCCCATAAATATCATACTCATCCCCTGCCGGCGCACTTGCCGTCGACTCTGCCGGATCAACGATCCTAAACAGATTCAAGTCTGCGAAGTCGGCCATGTGCGAATGGGGACCTAGGGTGTTGTCTCCCGTGCCGAAGAAGTACTCGCGGATCTGCGCCTGTCGGAGGGACTTCATGTAGGATTCGTCGCGCGCGACGGCGCCGCCAGTCTTGTCGAGGCGGATGACGTGGACGGGGTCGCTGGGGTCGCGGGCCGTGTATTTGCGTTGGAGGTCTGAGTAGAGGCGTTCGCTGCCAAGGACGAAGACGACGTTTACTGGAGGGGGGTTGTTAGCTTATGCGATTGTGAGGGGAGTGGTATGACGGTTTCGACCTGTGGGGAGGGGACATGGGAGGGTTGGGTCGAGGATATATAGAGGGTTGATAGGCGAAAGAAGGAAGGAATCGTCAACATCACACATACTTGAAAACTCAGACACTATATGCTCTATGTTCTCGTAAACGCCCGCCTTGCCTTGAGCAATGGAAGCCGGGGAATCTACAATGAAGCCAGCCTGTTTCGCCGTGCTGTCCTCCTCCAACCGACTCGTGACCGCGAGCGCCATCCTCGTCACCAACGGCCTGAACAGCTTCTGTCCAGCACCGTCCTCAGTGTTCGCCAGGCCGTAATGATATACGAGCGGCATCTTCACCGGAATCGGACTCGGGCCTGATATCGGCGAGCTGCCCCATCCCTCCTCAATGTCGATGATGCTGGAGAACGCTGCAGCTGAGAACGCACCAGGGACGCCGAGGAAGCCTTGCTTGGGATCGAGGTTCAGGACAATGGGCTGGTGTCCCATCTTGACCGCATACGCAGTCAATATCTTGACCACGCTCGTCTTCCCTGAGTTCTCAGGTCCAACCACCAGCACCCTCGGCCCGCCATGGAGGTCTGCGCTGCCGTTATGCGTCGCTGACATGGCCCTCTCCCTCAGCTCTTCCAGCGCGAAATGCGCATTCGCATAGCTCGTCATCTGCGTCTCCTCGGCGATGTATTCGCTCTCCACCTCACCCGTCACTTCGAGCTTGCAGCCGTGCCATGTGTATATCGCAGCCTTTGTGCCCGTGAACGTGTATGCTGAGGAGGGCGCGAGTTCGGTGCCGAAGAGCTCTGCTGTGCCGGTCACGAGCTTTATGCTCAGCGTCCGGTTGAAGGCGACTTCGAAGCGGTACTCAGTATTGGCGGGGAGGTCTTGTGGGCGCGCTAGAGTCGCGCTGGAGGTTGTGGTGGGTTCGGAGGAGGGTGCGGCTAGGTTGAGGCCTGGGAGCGACAACATGGTGGTGTTGTGGTTGTCTGGATGTGCGAAGCGGGAGAGCAGCTAGGAAGCGCTGCGCGCTGAGATTGCTTTGTGGATAGAAGTCACTGCTAACAGGAATTAGTATGGGAAATGTGAACTGTATGTTGTTCTGGTCTCGAGAAAATGAATGTTATGGCGGGGTTGAAGTGGGTGGTATGGAGGAGAAATGTTGTTTGCGATGAAGTTGAAAGAAGAAGCTCGGAGGTCTTGCACTGTGGTTGGTGCGGAGCTTCCTCGAACTGATCTGGATAGCAACGTCCACACAACCCCCAAGGGCCACGATAATCTTGTAATTTGAATGATAATAATCCCAATAGATGATGCTTTGAATACAAGCCAGTAGTTGCTTTCTATTCAATTCTCAATGTTGAGAATGGTTCCAGGTATCCCAGCTGATTACTGTTTTGGGCTAGCGTATGCGTACAGAGATCTTTCTTACATTTTTGGATATAATTCTGGCTCTTTCGGGGTTCTTCATCTCCTACTCTTATTTTGGCATGAGATAATAGTTCTCTGTAATTACTGGAAGACATGACTGATTGGTCACGTAAATCAAGAAAGGGAAAAGTTCATCATATTATTGCTCAGCAACATCAAGGTATGTAAACGAATGAAGCTTCCTCTGGATTTATAGAGACGGTTGATTCAATTTGCAAGAATGTTACATCTACAGCAAATCTAGCTCGCTTTCCAGACTAAAGTCATAGATGGCTAGGACTCGAAGGAGAATTATGAAGTCAGTGTATCACCCATTCCACATGTCTGAGATTCTTGAGAATTGCTGAAAGAGCATATACTCCTCCTTGTGGAATGAAGTCTTGGGTGCGAAGTCCCGGGGAAAATGAGAGTCTCATCAGAACACGATGATAGAATATGGTCTACGGACGAATTGTTTTGGTATTCGAACGCCATTTTCTTGTGTTTCTGAAATTCACGAGGATTTTTGGGCAAGTACTTGTACCCAAGAGAGACCTTCCATTTTGGGCATCTCAGTAAGGGTTTCCAGGTCAGCCAATACCCGGTGGAAACAGTCTACACGGAGACCCTTCCATGCCTTGGTATACTTTCCCAAGATCTTGGAGCACATCTCTCTCTGTGCGGTGAAGGGTGGAATGTGGTGGGTGTTACCACTGGTGGCTTTATAGCAGGACCCTGGTACCTGGTATTGACACTACCGTCAAACCCGCTATGAAAGTTGCAAAACATAATACATGGTATGCTGGGCTGGTACGGTTCGCGAGGAACCAAAGGCAGCATTAATCGCATAGAACCCAACACCTTATTATCTCATATTGAACGAATGAGTGTGTAACATGCAGAAGTCCGTTGATGGTAAAGCCACCTGTCGATCTCCCAGAGTGCGCTGCCGGAGCTAGGGCCACCACATCTTACCTCCAAGCTCGACCAACGGCAATACGAATGGATCAGCACCAACCTGTGAAACTTGTCTTTTCTCCTCAACATCTTATATGTTGCAAGCGTCGACCGCACCCACGGGTACTCACATGTACAGATGAGCAGAAGACATGCTAACGATCCTCCCTCGTTGAACCTACGTCTTTGCGCGACTTGACTGCCGCACATTCCTTACATCCATCGTTCCTCAGGCTATTTGATACCCCACACATTTATAAGAACATTTACAGACTCCTAAGGGCGACGCCCAGCGATTCTACTACGAGACCATGAAGTACAGATCTGAATCAATTGCCTGCCTGGGCCTCCTATCCGCTGTCCTCTCCTCTCTACCTACGCCCGCCCTTGCCCAGGTCGGTGATTGGCAAGAACCATTACCAGGACATATAGATCCTCTCAAATACAAGGCTGCATGTCCGGATTATACCCATTATGCTACGCGACCCCAGTAAGACAACTTAAAAGTTCATCCAGTGTTACCCTGCGTGCTAACACACCGAAGTCCTCCACTCAGCGATGGTCCCCTCGGACTTCCTTTCCAACGACCCCATAAGTATTGTCGGACATTCGAGTCGCCGCTCGTCGAGAAGGTGATAGAAGACTTCAACGAGAAGCTTCTGGACAAGGACCTCGCTCGTATATTCGAGAATGCATTCCCCAACACACTCGACACGACGGTCCGGTGGCACGTCGATGGCACAGAGAAGCAAAAGCCGAAGCACAAGATCAAGCAGACATGGAGCGAGGATGCTTGGAAGGGACCACAAAGTTTCATTGTCACTGGAGATATCAACGCAGAATGGCTGCGGGATTCCACGAACCAGCTCGCCCAGTACCAATCATTGGCAAAGCAAGACAAGGCCATTCACAACTTGATTCTTGGAGCGATCAACACACAGGCGGAGTACGTTATCGGCTCTCCGTATTGCAACGCCTTTCAACCTCCCGGACCCAGTGGCCTCCAGCCAACCTACCAGGGCGACGGAGACACCGTACATCCTGCGTACGAGAACTCGTTCGTCTTCGAATGCAAGTACGAACTAGATTCTCTTGCCCATTTCCTTCGACTTTCGAATGAATTCTACAATCACACCGGCTCTACCGAGTTCATCACTCACCGCTGGGGCAAAGCACTGAACACACTTATCGAGACGCTCTCCGAGCAGTCTCGACCTACTTTCGATCCAGAGACAGGTGCTTTGGACCACAACGAATACTCCTTCCAGCGCCAGACCAACGCGGGCACCGAGACACTCAGTCTAGGAGGACGAGGCAACCCCCTCAACGCCGGCACCGGCCTTGTCCGCAGTGCCTTCCGCCCCAGCGACGATGCCACCATCCTCGGCTTCTTCATCCCCGCCAACGCCATGATAAGCGTGGAACTCAAACGCTGCGCGGAAATCCTCCACAAATCCGGCAGCAAGAAACTCGCCTCAACCCTCCAAACCTGGGGCGAAACCATCGCAGCCGGCGTCTGGGAGCACGGCGTCGTGCAGCACAAGACCTACGGCAAAGTCTTCGCCTTCGAAGTCGATGGTTTCGGCTCCCACATCATCATGGACGACGCTAACTTGCCCTCGCTCCTCGCGCTCCCCCTCCTAGGCTTCGTCTCCACAGACAACGAAGTCTACCAGAACACCCGCAAGATGATCCTCGCGAAGAACGGAAACCCTTACTACCTCAAGGGCCCCGCCTTCCACGGCATCGGCGGCCCGCATATCGGGCTCCAGCACGCGTGGCCTATGAGCGTTCTCACGCAGGCTATGACTAGCGACAACGACGACGAGATCGCGAAGTGTCTGAACCTCGTTAAGAACGTGAGCAAGAATGGCTTGATTCATGAGAGTGTGAATGTGGACTACGGGAGGGACTACACGAGGAGTTGGTTCGCGTGGGCTAACTCTGTGTTTGCGCAGACGATACTAGATCTAGCGGCTAGGAAACCCCATCTGTTGTTCGGAGAGGGCGCAAAGCCGTATGTGCTTGGTTGATGATGTATGGGATTATGCTATGTGTTTGGCGGCATGTGTATGAGATAGATAGATGACCAATTTCAAGCTCAGTCATAGCAATGATTTGTGTCCGTGATATCCATCCATCCCCCTCTGATGATGGCGCAAGGCGCATCAGCGGATGGGAACTTGTTGTGCTGCTATTCTGTCCATGATTCTTCTTTGAATTCATTCTTCCTCCCACTTCTGCTTCTGCGTAGTTCGCTTTGTTGCGACTGGCTGCCAACGCTGGATTGCGTGTACCAAGATGGCTGTGTCGCCGGTACAGCGTCTTTCTATATATGGTATGACATCGGGCGAGACAGGCTTGACGCTATTAGGGTCAGGACAATTTCTTTCGTCGAACACGGTCCGCATATATCTAGCATGCGTTTTGCGGATACTGGGTGGCTGCTCTGAATGCGATATACGAAGTCCTGAGCTGGCTCAGCCTCAGTCCGTTGGGCGTTTTTCCAAGGAGCCAGGCACGCGTCTTGCGCGGCGCAAAGAACAAGAGCGAGATCGAACGCGCCGTCGAATGTTCAACGATCTGGCTGGTAATGCATCTTGTATTTCTTATTCGCTCGATCAGGCGCGCGGTTCTGGAATTGTTCGCCATTGATTTCGAAGACTAGTGGTCGGGGTGTTTCGACATTCTCTGCAGCTTCGAGAGGGATCTCCATCCGGTATATGGTGTGTTCTTTCGGTATTGCTTTTCATGGTCAGTAGTTGTTACCAACATGTGTGCACAGGAGAAAAACTTACTCTTCAAGACATTGCCTTTTGTAATGATCTCAAACACATGTTGTGAATCCCTCACCACAATACCCTTCAAGCCCACCCGACTGACACATCGACTCCTTACGACCTCCAGCATTGCGCCGTGCATATCGGCACTCCCAATCATTGCGCCGGCATGATCCACATGCACATGAGACTTCTTTTCCCCCGACGCTACCCCCTGCAGCCCAAGTATCTCTTTCATGTACCCTAGCCACAAGTTGTGTAGCGGCTCATATATTGCCCATTTCCGCTGTTCCTTCGGTATTTCGGATAGTCCCAGTTGTCTCTTCTTCGCAGCCGAGAGAGGACGCGGCTTCAGGTTCTTGCGCTTCTTCGCTTTCTCCTTCTTCTCGTTCAGAATGCGCCGGCGTGTCGCGCGCGCGGATGGCTCTGGTGACGTCGGTCGTAGGAACAAGGTTCGCCTGACCACGCGCTCTTCGTAATATCGGTCTGCAGCTTCTGGTGGAAGTGCGCGCTGCAAGAGTGCGTGGGCGAGGGGCTGTGTATCCGATGCCATGTGTGAAAGGATTCAACTATGGTAAACTCGGCTCCCAAGAAAGGTAGGATCTCTACGCTTTTATGATTTTCCGGTGAAGGACTGAAGCAGATGGTGACGCGACGTGAGCTAGCTTGATGGTGCTGTGTGATTCGGTGGATGATTGACGGTTGTTGTACTATAGGCAAGGCTGAAATGTTTGCGACTGAATGATCTGATGTTCTAGAGATCTGGAGGTCCGTGCCAGCGCTAATGCATTCACTGGTTTCCGAACCGAGCCATTCAGGATTGTACATGAAAGCCTCAATTAGGAAAGTATCAAGGCCAAGACTTTTATGGTGAATTCTTATTGGTAGAGATAAGACGCTACATCCTGGATGAACCCTGTCACTCATGTGGTCTACTACCCCAGCTTCATACACGAGATTGAGGCTTGCCGCAAGGCAGAAGTCAAAACCCCTATGTTCTTATACAAGACAATATGGGCTGTACGAGTGTAAATCGCTCTGCGTGTTCGCACTCCTCGTACTGGTATTTCCTGGGCAGTCTTTCAATCATCTAAACGGCTTTCGTACAACATATATCTGGAAGTCAAGGCTACATCTCCCGATATGATCAAGACCGCTGGTTCATAGAACACTCCGCGAATCAGTTGCTCTATTCTCCATCTTCCTTTTTTTGTCATTATGATTCTTCCCTTGTTACTTCGACAGATCTGGACTCTCGCATTCAAAGACATTCTCCTGGCATTGAACCAAAAAATCCGTGTCTTTACCATCATACGAGCATTTTCAATTCCCACCGTTTTCGTCATCTACATATCCTTCATCATCAGGGTATACTGGCCGCGCGAGATATATGGCATTGGGAACCCAGCAGCAGTTCGTCCCTTATCAGACGCCATAAGGGACGCGCCGGGAAGTCGACGCACGCTCGCTCTCTGTAATTATGGATCACAAGGCGGAGACATTGATGAAGTTATCGACCTTGTTGCAAGATCAGCCAGCGGCAACAATGGCCAGACCATACAGGTTCTCCATCATCCTGATGAACTCCTGACGCTTTGTAGGAGTACGTTGTCTGGAGTAACGAAATGTTTCGCAGCAGCGGAATTCCATTCATCACCAGACCAGGGCGGCAGCTGGAACTATACCCTTCGAGTTGATGGTGCCTTGGGTTATAAGATCGACGTAGAAAAGAACAAGAACGATGCTGAGATTTTTCTCATTCCATTACAGCATGCTGTTGATACTGCGATATCCAGTGTCAGCTCAGAATCTCGGAGCAGCTCAGTTCCACCAAAGGTTCATGCCTATCCATATACCTCGGAGACACAGAAAGAATGGAACTATAAGCTAGTGACGGGTATCCAGAATGCCATTGCCAAATACATCGCCGTGGTGTGGTACATTGCATTCATTGGCTTATGCTATCAGCTTGTGGGATTGATGGCTAGAGAGAGAGAACATGGCATGGCCGATCTGTTGGAGTCAATGATGCCGAACGTTTCCCGTTGGCAACCACAGATGGCAAGGTTGCTTGGACATTGGGTTGCCTTCACATTGGTAAGTCCCCTAATGCTTCGGAACATTGTTGGTCTCTGACACTAAGAAGATTTACTTTCCATCCTGGATAATCATTGCAATCGTTGCCAGGCTCGGATTGTACCCAAATACCAACCCGATCATCCCCATCATCTTCTTCGTATTGACTGGACTGTCATTGAACTCCTTCTCGATCCTTGGCGCATCACTCTTCAGGAGAGCTCAGCTCAGCGGTATAACGGTTGTAATTGTGGCACTGGGCCTAGGTGTTGCTGCGCAAGTAGCAGCTAAGTCTCTCTCCACCGCAGCTGTTGCAATACTAGGATTACTGTTTACACCAATGACCTTTGTCTTCCATATGATATGGATGGCTCATTACGAGCACAAGCGGATATCGCCCAACTTGATCAAGGCGTCACCGGGGGCATCATGGGAGATACCTGGTCTTGTATTCTGGATATGTATGCTGATTCAGATTGTTGCATACCCTGTTTTGGCGGCCCTAATTGAACGGAAGCTACACTATCCGACATCTCACGGAAGAACAATCATCTACGAGGATGACGATCAACCGATCGTATTGTCAGGATTCACCAAATATTACCAACCTAGTTGGTTCTTCCGGACCGTCGCCCCATTATTTGGGATTCACAAGCCCACCGTAAAGGCAGTCAATGATGTTTCTATCGCCCCTATGAAGGGTCAAATCATGGTATTGGTCGGTGCAAACGGATGTGGCAAGTCGACCACCCTGAATGCAATTGCAGGGCTGGGAGACGTTACAAGTGGTTCAATTGTGGTGAACGGGTCTGGCGGTATTGGTATCTGCCCGCAGAAAAACGTTCTCTGGGATTACCTTACCGTCTCTCAA
This sequence comes from Aaosphaeria arxii CBS 175.79, assembly GCF_010015735.1. Lineage (NCBI taxonomy): Eukaryota > Fungi > Ascomycota > Dothideomycetes > Pleosporales > Aaosphaeria > Aaosphaeria arxii. The sequence continues at coordinate 831,012 of NW_022983485.1, forward strand.
CACGCGAAAATCTTCAACCAGCTCAAGTCGGTCACTCAAGCTCCCAATCACCTGGCCGAACTGAGTCAGCTCGTATACGACTGTGGTCTCAGCCACAAGATGCAATCGTATGCTACCACTTTGTCTGGCGGTCAGAAACGAAAATTGCAGCTCGTGCTAATGCTCACTGGCGGGAGCCAAGTCTGCTGCGTTGATGAAGTTTCTGGAGGACTTGACCCGCTATCTCGAAGAAAGATTTGGGACATCTTGCTTGCCGAGCGAGGTAAACGGACCATCGTCCTCACAACTCATTTCTTGGACGAGGCAGAGTTTCTTGCGGACCACATGGTCGTGATGTCGAAAGGAAGTGTCAAAGCGGAGGGTTCGGTTTCTCAATTGAAGACTCAGCTTGGCGAAGGCTGTCGTTTTCATTTCCTTCATGGGACGGGCTACAGCAAACTTCCAGACGTCGAAGATTTGTTCGTCAACATACCGAAAGAACAACTATTTGACCAGACCATATACACGGTCCCTGATTTCCAACGATCCGCAAATATCATTCGGACTCTGGAGAGCCGGGGCATTATCGATTATCAAGTCAGTGGCCCGACTATTGAGGAAGTATTCATGAAAATCGCCGGAGAACCCAATTTTGTGCCAACTTCCGGTAAGCCGAAGTTGCTACTTGACGAGGACCAGCATTCATCTGTGCACGAGAATAAGGAGGGCAAACAAACCGTTGTACAAACAACTGAGTCCGCCAACGAACCTCTCATGACGGGCCGACCTGTTGGTCTCCCGAAGCAGACACTCGTCATGTTTAAGAAGCGCCTAACAGTTTTCCGAAGAAATTATCTTCCCCTGGTCTTAGCATTGCTCATCCCTATTCTTGCCACTGGTCTTGTGTCGATTCTTCTGAAGGACAAATCCTATGGTGGCTGCTCCCCCACACAGCAGGTTGATGAATCAAAGTTCACCACGCTTGAAGACGACAGTGACTACCGGCCCTTGCTAGTAATTGGTCCCAGCAGCGCATTTGCAAACGTGGACCTTTCCCTATTTCAATCACTGCTACCTAGCCAGTTCGGGAACGCACAGTCTAACACGAGCGATATATCGCAGTACATCAGCATTGTCGAAACTATCGATCAGTTCCATGAGTATATCGAGGCAAATTTCAGCTCGGTCTCACCTGGAGGATTTTTCCTGGGCGAAGAACCGACCTTCGCCTTCTATTCCAATCTTGGGTATCTGGGGCTGTACTCTTCCATCTTCATGCAGAATGCAGTGAATGTATTAATGACGAACACGACAATTACTACAAATCTCAGGTGAGTACTACTACTGTGGAATTGTAATGTACATGTCTGACAGTCCGCAGATCATTCAGTTATCCATGGCGAGACGATACAACCGATCAATATCAGTTCCTATTTTACTTCGGGTTGATTATGGCTTGTTACCCGGCATTTTTCGCCTTGTATCCAACGAAAGAAAGAGTTTTGAACATCAAGGCACTGCAGTATAGCAATGGTATGTCTCCGTTATTTTTTGAAATACTTCAAGACGCTAATATTATTTACTAGGTGTGCGACCTCTTTCGCTTTGGCTAGCCTATCTATCATTCGATTGGATCATTGTCCTTGTATCCAGTAGCATCATGACAATCATTCTAGCGACAGCGACTCCAGACAATTGGTGGAACATCGGCTACCTTTTCGTAGTTCTGTTCTTATATGGCCTGGCATCACTACTATGGTCATACACCATCTCCCTATTTGCCAAGTCGCAATTGGCTGCATTTGCTATTGCAGCTGGATCACAGGCGTAAGAACGTACACCCATTCAAACAAAACCCTCACTAATGCGCATCAGTTTTCTGATGTTGATGTACTTCACTGGATGGATGCAGATCCAATCCAACGTAGACGCGAGTGAAATCGACAGCACACTAACAATCTTCAACCTCACATTCACCATCATAACGCCCATCGGCAATCTCTTGAGGTCGCTGATCATCGCCATGAATCTCTTCTCGCCACTTTGCCGCGGAACCCCGCCGCGAATCGCAACATACGGGGGTGAATTCAAGCTTTACGGCGCCCCGATCTTATACCTATTATTCCAATCCGCATTCCTCTTTTTCATTCTCTTGTCAACAGATTACAAGTGGACAGCCCGGTGGTTCAAGACCAAAGCGCCCGCCAAAGACCCAGAAGACCAAGACACCTGCGAGCAGGAAGTACTGGACGAAATCAATCGGGTCGCTGAAGCCTCTGACGGCCTGCGTGTCCAGCACCTCACTCGGCACTACAAGTCCAAGACAAAGACTCGAGCTCCACTTACCGCAGTCGACGATCTCACATTCGGGGTCCAGAAAGGCGAGGTCTTTTCTATCATCGGCCCTAACGGTGCGGGTAAATCGACGACGATAAGTATGCTCCGCGGCGAGATTCCGCCTAGTCGGCCGGAAGCGGAAATTCACCTCGGCGATGTCGATGTGCTGAGAGAAAAGAGTGTCGCGAGGGCGAGATTCGGGATATGTCCTCAGTTCGATGCTATTGATCAGATGACGGTGCTTGAGCATCTCGTCTTCTATGCCGGGGTGAGGGGCGTGTCGGATCCGAAGCTTTGCGCAGAACAGGTCGTTAATGCTGTGGGATTGGATCAATTCAAGAATACCATGGGAAGTAAGCTGTCGGGTGGTAACAAGAGGAAGTTGAGCTTGGGTATCGCGTTGACTGGGAATCCTGAGTTGGTGTTGTTGGATGAGCCTAGTAGTGGGATGGATCCATTGGCAAAGCGGATCATGTGGAAGACACTGATCAAATTTGTGCCTGGGAGAAGCGTACTGCTGACCGTAAGTTTGGGTATTCCATTAAAGTATTTGACATTGGTCTGACTGATGTGCATAGACACATTCCATGGAAGAAGCAGTCCACTTGGCTGATCGCGTCGGTTTTTTGGCGAAGCGAATGCTCGATGTGGGAACAACTTCGCATCTTCGGAACAAACACGGTCATGGTTTCCACCTCCAACTCATATGCGCTTCCGCGCCCAATACGCCCGATGATCAAATCGAGAGTATCAAGCAATTTGTCGAGGAAAAGCTACCTGGTTCGAAGATTGAAGGCTTCGCCTACCATGGACAAATGCGATTCAGTGTCCCTGCCAAGGGATCCATCACCTCCTTCGAGACATCCTCTGAAGACAAGATAGAGGAGACTATACAAGAGAGTGAAGAAGATGTCACTGTTGGCAAATTATATGTGCTCCTCGAGGAGCACAGGGAGAGATTGGGACTGGAGTTCTACTCTGTTAGCCCGTCGACGTTTGATGAAGTATTCCTGAAGGTCATAGACAAACACAAGGTTGGTGAGGAGGATACCCCGAAGATAAAGATGAAGTGGTACGATTATTTGAAGATGTTTTTGCCTCTCCTCTTTGTGTAGGCAATGTAGAAGATTTGTAATATTTAATAGAACTTTTCAAGCGTACTGTGAGCTGCATTAAATATATGAACCATGTATGTAGCGCCAACAATGAGCTAGCATCACATCACCGGCCCGTACCGAGGCCTGTACACCTTTATCTGTGCTAGTACCGGGAGTTTATTCATTTCCATCAAGAGTGCAACATTGCGTATGAAATGAAAAGCTTGCCCCTTTTGGCTTACGTTATGTTGTTGTTCCTGGAGCACGCCACGCTAAAAGTGACCGTCAGATCTCGACGTCACCCCACTAGCTCCCGATCGCCGCACCAATTGCTGCCCCTCCGACGACTCATCTATAATTAATTCATCACCCCACGAAGAAATCCATAGAAGAACCCAAGAACCTGGAATTAGACATATAAAACCAATCAATTCTACTCTGATCGATGCTCACGCGCCGAACACTCCAATCCACTGGTGTAATCAAAAATTCACTTTCAACGTCCTTCCGAGTCATACCCTCACCATTCATCCATCTCAATCTATTCCGCGCTTCAACACCACAAACCGCAAAAATGTTACACTCCGCCAAACCCCCATCAATAGACCCTCAAATGCAGCCGGAAGGCCCCTCGACATCATCAAAACGCATCTTCGCGCCAACAGGCGGATCCACAGACCCAGGCCACGCAGTCCAATACGCCAAAGGTGCCCTCGACCGCGACGACCTGTCCCCTTCACCCACAGACCAATTCCACGCCTGGTTCAAACATGCCGTGGACTCCAAAGTGTACCAACCGGAAACCGTCACCTTATCTACTGCGTCACTACCGTCTGGAAAAGTTTCTGCTCGCACGGTGTTCATGAAAGAGCTAGATGACAAGGGATTCGTGATCTATTCGAACTGGGAGACGTCGAGGAAGGCGGCGGACGTGGCGAGTAACCCGCAGGCTGCGCTGACGTTTTGGTGGAGGGAGCTGGAGAGGCAAGTCCGTGTTGAGGGGCGTGTGGAAAGGTTGACCGCGGAGGAGAGCCAGGTGTATTATGATACGAGGATCCGGGCGAGTAGGATTGGGGCTTGGGCGAGTCCGCAGTCGAAGGTTCTGGATGGGAGGGAGGAATTGGAGAGGAGGGTTAAGGAGGTGGAGGAGAGGTTCGAGGGCCAGGAAAAGATTCCTGTGCCGGAATTCTGGGGTGGATTGAGGGTCATTCCTGAGGTTGTAGAGTTCTGGCAGGGGAGGCAGAGCAGGTTGCACGATCGGTTTAGGTATACGAAGCAGGAGGATGGAGAGTGGAATATTGAGAGGTTGGGTCCTTGATGCATGGAAGTGGATAGAGAGAGATCGTGTTTAACTATATCCCAACTCAAAACTTACATTATGTTCCGTATTGGCTTCAAAAATCAAGATAACTACAAGCACTTAGAAAAGTGTGTATACTATGGATGGTAATAAATGACGACGATGTGCCGTTCTGCAATCCTTCCACAAATTCAATAATCATACTTTCGAATATAATCCGTTCTTCTCATCAACCAATTGACGGCTATCAACGGAACAAGCCAACTTCTTCTATTTCCGGGGATTCACCAGCCTTTTCCGGTCAGATTCCGGATAATCTCTTCATGTTCAACGATGGAATCAAAGCCAAATAGTAATAAACGAAACAATATTCACCATTCTACCTATAATTCATCAAGTGCCCTACTAATAAACTAGATGGGACCAAATCACGTGTTGCACGAAACGGACCTTCAATGTCCGGTAGCACGTCATATAAACGGAAATGTCAGAATTGGTGACGATCTGGGACACTAGGGAATGACGAATAGAGCAATGCAATAGTGCTAGTAAACATATCAAAATTGATATATTTCTCTCAAGGGGATATCGAGATAGATCAATATATTGTGAACAAAAAGCTACGATCAATGATGAAGGATCAATTATCCATTACCCCAAATCCGCCTTCCCCAGTGGATGGCATGACTCGCGCAGGTGTAACCCCGCCTCTGGTCGGAATTAATCCGAGATATACCGAGTTGCAGCTCTCAAATACAACGGAAAGCTCCACCACTCGCGCAACGCCGACCTCGCAGAAATCTTGCATTAACAATAAACCGCTTATCTCTCTGAATCGTAACATATAAAACCTCTCCCATTCTTCCCTTCCCCCACGATCTCGAGACCGTACATGAATTCCCACCTCTCCCAAACCACCCGCAGCATCCTCCGCACGACCTCCGCCCTCGCCAGAGCAGCATCCCCGTTCCGATCCTCCAACACAGGGACAATACCCCACCAATTGCGCAATCTGCTCCACCGTCAACACGCCAACATGTCCTCCTCTGTCTCCCAGCGCCTCAAGGGCAAGACGATCTTGATCACGGGCGCGAGCTCCGGCATCGGAAAGGCGACCGCCCTCGAATTCGCCCGCACGAGCCCAGAAGACCTGAAGCTCATCCTCACCGCGCGGCGCATCGACACGCTCAAGGAGATCGCGGCCGAAATCGAGGGGTTCGCAAAGGGCGTCAAGGTGCTTCCCGTTAAGCTCGACGTTAGCAATCCTAAGGAGGTTGCCGGGCTCGTAGACGGCCTGCCCGCTGAGTTCAAGGAGGTCGATGTGCTGGTTAACAATGCGTGAGCACCCACAAACCCACCCCCTCGAACTCCGTCCAAATAACTGACAAAATGACCCAGCGGCCTCGTAAAAGGTGTAGCCCAAGCGCCCTCCATCGCCGCCGAAGACATTGACGTCATGTTCGCGACCAACGTCACCGGCCTCATCAACGTGACCCAAGCCATCCTCCCGATCTTCAAGAACCGCCCCGACGGCGGCCGCGGCGACATCATTAACATTGGCTCAATCGCAGGCCGCGAGCCCTACCAGGGAGGCTCCATCTACTGCGCGACAAAAGCCGCCGTGCGCTCGTTCACCGACGCGCTGCGCAGGGAACTCATTGCTTCCCGCATCCGCGTCATTGAGATCGATCCCGGACAGGTGGAGACGGAGTTCAGCGTCGTGAGGTTTTACGGTGATAAGGATAAGGCGAAGAAGGTTTACGAGGGTGTCGAGCCGTTGACGCCGGATGATATCGCGGAGGTGGTTGTGTTTACAGCGGGCAGGAGGGAGAACGTCGTCATTGCTGATACACTGATTTTCCCTAATCACCAGGTAAGTTGAGCTCCTGCGGTTTTTGATCGAATGGCGCTGATATGTGTGGTCTACAGGCCGCGGCAACCGTCATGCACAGGAAGACTCAGTAGAAGAGCTAACCGCCACAACAGGCTGGGGCGGGCACCGCTATGTATAGAAAGCCGGTATCGAAGTCGAACAAGCTATAGACGAGAAAAGAAGGGAATTGACACTAAACCTCAGTGCAATATCGAGAGAAGCCAGCATATGCATGATCTACACATCACATCACAACCACATAGAACAACATCTTAACAAGAAATGTAAAAAGACTCATCGAACATGGAAACTCGTTTCATTATTCCAGGTGGAATTCATGTCATAATACTAATAATACAACAGCGTACGCATCATGGTATCGTTATCATCTATTTCTTTCCCTTGTTGCGGAGGTACTCCTCCTCTTCTTCCCTGAGCTCCTGGTCGATCTTAGCGCCCCTGCTGGGCTCGTTGCCGTGTGCGCGTGCCTGTATACCGACGCATTAATTCAATTGCCCCCATGAATACATGAATGTTATTGGGAGGGCAGGTACTTACGGGAAGAGTAGCGTCCTCCTGTCCCAAGCGGGCCTCCTCACTGAGGTTGGCCTCCTCGCTGCGCTGCTCTTCGCGAGCGAGCTTGTTGGCGATGGAGCGCTCGTCCTCTGTAGGATCGGACGTTAGTTTCACCTCATGTGTGACCTGATGCTAGGGGAAAGACATACTGGAGTCAAGAGCGAGATGGCTGTTCTCCTTGCCCTCGTGGAACCTCTCGGGCTGGTTCTCTGATTGCTTGTAGTTGCGCTGGTCGCCCGCCTCGTAGACCGAGCTGTTTCCGACGCTGGAATTGCCTGACATTTTGGATTTGTTTTGGGAGTTGGAATTGAGGTATCAGAATACAAAAAAGTCAATTGAGAGGTAGTTTTTGATTATGGAGGTGAATTGAACAATGTCGAAAATCAAGGGCGTTGCGAGAAATTTATGTAGATAGCTCCCGATGTGAGAGCTATGATGATGAATGATGGAGCTCATGACGTAGTGATGAACGCACTGTGGGTCGGTTCCGATAAGTGTTGCAATGTGTGGGTGGGAGTGCAAATTTCATTCAGGTACAGTGTCTAGTGGGGGATCTAACGTTGGATGTCGCAATTCGTGCGGATCGGGCATGATTCTTTTGGTTCTTCGGGTGAGGCTGCGAGAAAGGATGCCCAGATGTTGGAGGATCTGTGTGGATGAATGCATGGGTGGCGTCACGTGATGGTACAACATCACGATTCGTTCCCGTTTTCTCAAGCATAACACTGTACACTCTGACTGATCATCTGAACCCATTATTTGTATCGCTTTATAATGTATCAATGCTTTATTGCATCTGAAAAAAAACAATCGCTATGAGGGGCCTGCTCCTACCAGCTCATATCTCTATCAAGCTGAGATCCTTGACCACTTCGTCCGCAGATGCGTAGTTGCCTCTCCAACAGTTCCGAACGATATCGCCCCCTAATGAGACATCTAGAGCAGGGAATTGGCCCTTTTGGTATAGTTCTCTAAACTTGGCTTCGTCGTTGATGGTGTGATACTGTGGGTATGGCCTGTGACCGGTAATGATATGGTAGATAGTAGACCCCAGAGCGAAGATGTCTGTCCTCACATCTGCAACTTTTCTATCTTCGCGAGGCATGAACGACTCTGCATTCTCTGAAGCTCCACCAGAAAGAAGGACCTCTCCATCAGCCCCCAACAATCGGCCCTGGAAGTCACAGAGTTTGATGTGAAGCTCGTGATCGAGCAACATGTTGCGAACATGAATGTCGCATATTAGCACGTTGCTCCGATGAACATGGGCAACGCCCTCCGCCGTTTCTCGGGCGAATCTGATCTTCTCTTTCATGGTGACGTTTGTGTTTTGTATATAATTTGCCAACGATCCGTTCGGTGCATACTCGAGAAGCAAACCGTCCTCATGCTCCCCTTTGAATTCAATGATGCGAGGATGTTTGCCGAGCTGTCGGAACATTGCAGTTTCGATATCAAGTGCGTTTGAGCCATCTTTGAAATGCGGATATTTCAGAATTGTTGTCTCGTTGACGAAACCAATGTAGTGGTCGCTACCAGTGGTAATGATGTATTGTACTCCTTTCGGAAAATAGGGAGTGACATAGATATCCCCATCCATTTTTTTGTTTGGGCCGCTGACATTGTATACTCACGTCGCGGTGAAAGGGATGAAGGTACGCGGATGATCTGAAGCAGTTATGTAAGCAAGGCTGAGCAACTCAAGGAAAGACACAGGTATGTGCGGAAGCCTATCAACAACCTGAAATATGTAGAGAGGTTGACCTGGCTCGTCCTGGTCCTATCATACTTACAATCATCACCTTCTATTGCTTTGAATGAGAAGATTTAGCGAATTTCAGTTCGCATATTTTGATAGGAACTGTGGAATATTGTTGTATATCATTAATGTATCTAGAGAGTAGAGCAACATCCCCGTCACTTCAAAGTCAGAAACGAACCTCCGGCCCAGAAATCAGAAATATGGACTTTCGGACTTTGAAATCACGTCCCAAAGTAGTGAATAATGATATTGTATTGGGTCCCACGTTTTTCGTCAACATTGTTGAGATTGAACGTTGTGCGGTATAGAACCACTGCACAATGGTAGAAACTTTGGGATGTTGAGGAGATTCGTATACTTTCACTGCAAGTGGAAATAATTGCAGCAAGGTCATTGAATGCCAACAATCATGGCACGAATGAAACATTTTCTCTCCGTCATTTATAAAGACTCTCTGCCATCTAGATCAGACTGCTTCGCTTTTGTAAACTCAACCCCTGACTCCCTCACACACACATCTCACCTTCATTGTACAGTGAGACATCTACGCTACATTGTTCATCCACCATTGCTGCTGTCATATATAACAGCAGTAACTCTTTACCCGAGAACGCAAAAGTCTTCATCTGCACCTTCTTGAACCTTTGTAAGGTCTCACACACCAACCGTCATGGCGTTTCCAATCTCCAATAACCCTGAATCCACAACCATCAAGATTTGGGTAGACGAAGAAGAAGAGGAATGGGATTACAACGAAATGCTCGACGATTACACCACCTGGGAAGAATCGAAAGACGCTATAACCACACCAATTCCCCAGTCGCCACCCGCATCGTCGTCGCCCACACCATCGGAAGGACCCTCAACAACTCAAGCACCCTCTTCATCCACGGAAGGAACCTCCATGACTCACGTATCGCGCTCACCCCTGAAAGAAATCCCAACAACCGAAGAGAAAACTTCCTTCCTATCATCAGATACTGCACTACCCCAATACTCCGAAGCCAGCGAATCACCCAGCGATGACTCGCACCTACAGTTCAATTACTACGCCTACTACGAGGTGAACCCCTCAACCGTGTACGTCGACCACCGGCTGGATGTCATCAATGGCTCCCTGACCCAGAAACGCGTGGATGAGAACTACACTCTACGATGGACTCACGACCGCAACCTCCATGTGGCTCAGAAACCGGCGTGGGAGCGCTACTCTGTGGTGATGCCGTCTCGTTTAGCCAAGGAGTGCCGTTTTGATGACAAGGACGAGTCATCGGACGCGAATGAGGAAGGTTCCTGGGAAAACTCGTCTTCGGAATCTGTTGGTACAGGCTCTCCTATGGATTGGGAGAGCCATGCGTACTCTGGAGGCTTTGCTGGCTTCTACTGTAGATGATGACTAGGAGGTGAAGGGTCGGAAGCCACTGGCTTTGCAGACTCGATCCATGCCCGGTACTGAGAACGTTTCAATACGCGAAGGCAATGGGGGAATTTGCAGGCCATCTTGAGGAGGTAGTGATGGCAGTATGATTTGTACAGACAACTAAGGGGCAGAGGGCGCATTTCACACTGGATGCCGCATGTAATTTGGACAATGGCATTGTTGAGATGCCCATGTATATCTTCTATAGAATGAGAAATTTAATCATCTAGAATATTTGTCTTATGAACTATGCTGTAACAGCGAACAATCTGAACTCCTTCCGCAAGCCTTCCACATTTCCCTAAGCCCCTTTCACTCATATACTGCCTTGTAACAGTGAATAATTACAACACCTTCTGAAAGAATTATATCATTTTACAACTATGATCTGTAACAGTCCTATTCTGAAGATTATTATCACTCTATGAAATTACCCCTAATTATGATATCTCGGAGCTTGCTCGGTGAAGTTACAAAACCCGCCTGTGAGGATCTATCACATGTGTCCAGTGACCAACGATCCCAACAGCTTTGGAGATGCCATGAGATGAATCAAATGACTGAACTGCAATGGAAAGAAGCGGTACGTCATGCATCGTGTGCCCATTATAGGAAATCCCAATTCGTGCTTGTTATCCCGACGTCGTTTCGTGGTTCACCACTGACACGAGACTTATAGTATGGAAATGCAACATTTTGATGCCGAACCTTGGAACCCATGAGATATCCAATATTTGAGCAAGTATTGAAGATACAGATTGTCGGGTCTCTGAATGAATATATAAGACTCAGAGTTCCTCAGCTACTACAATCCATTGTACTCAAGCATCTTCCAGCAGAATCAACTGTCAACCAGCTCAGTACACTATCACAACAAAACATCAACGGACACTATCATCACTATCCCAACTACCACAACCAGCCTCTATCAACGAACTGAATCGACTGTCACCGGTTCAGCACGCTGTCATCAACAAGCCATCTACCAACACTCTCAACCTCTCCCAACAACTTGAGCCCGCTGTCGCCGGTTCAATCCCCCATCCCATCAAAACCCCTTTATCAAGCACTCCCCCTAACCTCCCACCACCTCACCAACCCAAAATGTTTCTCTTCCAAGCCACCCACCGCATCATCAACACCTGCCTCCTCAACAGCCCCCTCCCCCAAGCACCCTCTCCTACAACCCCCCAGGAACCCTCTCCCATAATCCCCCAATCCCCCTCCCCCACTACACCCCAAGCACCCTCCCCCACAACCCCTAAAGCCCCCCGCCGTCGCACCACCCCCCCAAGCCCAACCGCCCAAAAATTGGGCAAGCAACTCACCCGCACGCTCGCCGAGCAGAAGCAGCAGCACCCAGGCGTGGAGCCCCACTGGCGGCCAACCCTCTACACGATATTGGGCGCCGAGCACGCGCAGCAAGCGGCCGTCAACCGACGCCTGGCCCCGGCGAGCTTCCGCGAGTACCTGGCGCAGGACTCTGCGAAGCACGGGGTGCGGCTGCACTCTGAGCAGCTGGAGGGAAAGCCGGCGGGGCGGCGGCTGGGGCGAGCCATTGGGCACGCGAAGGTGTGGCGGCGCGAGGAGTTGAAGAGGGATGGGAGGGCGTTGCTGCATGGGCAGAGTGGGTTGAGGGTTGTGGAGGCCGCCGTCGAGGAAGGGGAAGAAGCGGTGGAGGTAAGTTGCTGGTCCTGGTCCTTGATTGTGTCTAGATGATTGTGAGTGCTAACATATGGTGACAGGCACCGACGTACGAGAGGAAGATGTCGCATGCGGAGCTGTGCCGACCGTGCAAGAAGATGGTGGCGAAATGCAAAACCAAATCTGGGAAGAAAAAGGTGGTCATGAACTGCCAGATCCGGAACAGTGTAAGTACCACAGTTCCCTCCCCCTTTTCCTACCAAGCCACGGTTCAAACGACTAATTGTATTCCAGTTGGGCGAAGAATACATCGAATCGAGCACCCGACAGAAGCAGCCATGCCGCTGCGGGGTAGATCTAGAGGCGATAAAAAATGAGCATAATCGCGTACAGCACATCAACTTCTGCTGGACGAGGTTCGCTAAAGAAAGCGATGCTCGCAAGTTGAGCAAGAAGACGAGGAGGAAGTTCGAGTTGGGGGACATGACGAAGGCGCGTCATGACAGGACCTCGAACGACGACTACATCCTCTTCGCCATCATTGAAGGCGAGTATGATCCCGACAGCGTGGAGGCCCCTCGGCGTGCGGAGTCGGCTCCCAGTGTGCAGCCTGCTCCTTCTCGCCCTGTGGCGCCGGATCCCCTAACAGAGGAGGAGGAAGGAAAGAGGGACCAGGCCCCTGAAGGCCCACCCAGCACTCTTTCCCAACCTCCCCCTGTGGAGTCCGCTCCCCCCGTGGAGGCCTCCCCTCCCTCTCCCCCTCCTCCAGAGTCATCGCCGTCAGCCCCCTCTGAAGTCCCCCCGGGCAGTCTATGCCCACACTGCCAAACTGACCTCCAAGCCCTACGAGCAGAGTCACGGGAAATCCACGCCCTGCTCTGCCCTCTCAACAGCCTCCCCCTCTGCTGTCCAGGGTGCGGCGTGGCGCTACGGCAGGACGACAGTGCGGCGGCGAGACATGTAGTGCACTGCGTGCGGCAGGGGAAGAGGGCACGTGGTGTGGAGGCTGCTGGGAGAGTGAAGAGGACTAAGGTCGTGGTGGGGGAAGTGAGGCATTTTGGTATGAGGCATGGGGGGATTTTGATGCCTGGGGAGGGGTTGCCGAGGAGGGCACCGCTGGAGAGGAGGAGTCAGGTTAATGGGAAGGGGAGGCCGCTGATTAATTATGATCGGCTTTTGAGGTGGGTTTCGACGGAAGGTGATGGGTCGGAAGGGGTGAAATGAGGCTAGATTTACGGAGAGTTGTGGTATTGTTTGATGGGTTATGATTGTTATGATATGATCGTTACGAAACTAATAACCTGAATTTCAAAAGGAGTTTCACAATAAAATCCAAAATAAGGAACATAAATTCATATAAAGTGTAAAAGAGTGTTGGGTGCCTGCACTTCCACCTTTGATGTACGAAAAGAAATAAAAAGTGAAACCGAAAATGAAGAAAGAACGCAGGATTGAAAACGAATGTCCATGTTAACATAATGTATCGTCATCATAACATCCAAAAACTCATTCATACCAAGCAGTAGAGGAGCCTAAACCTTCTCGCTGCCTACCTCTTTGATCTCAGTTGGACCTATCTCAAGTGAGTCTGAGCCCTCAGTGCGGTCTAGAAGTGCCTCAGTGAGCGAAGTGTAGACTACGTTGGCTTTCAGACTGCCCCTCGTGGAGGTCGTCACACTTGCGGAGTCATATAGGACCCAGCCAAATCGCTCAAACCTCAAACGAACCTGCGTGTTGAGATTCACAAAGCGCAACTCAAGATCTTTGCCGCCGTATTTGGCTAGGTCGATGCTGAGGTCCTGAAGGGCGATCAACGCCGTGGTGTCGATGGTAGCGACTTTGGCGAAATCCAGTACGACGAAAGATATCTGATGGGGTTCGTCTACGATGCCCACCTTGGCGCGTAGCTGGCGAACTCGACGCTCGCCTGAGACGCTCCAGTTGCGGTTTGCCTGCTGTAGTTCGAGAGACACGACGGAGCCTGAGTTGTACGTCTGCACTACGTCGAAGCATCGGGACTTCAGGCGAAACGCGTTTGAGAAGATGACGCTTTGAGAGGGTTGGAATACTTGGGTGTCTAGGGGAATGCTCTTGATCGGATACTTCTCGACAACTTGGTTATTGTCTTCCACAGTGGTGACGTGAGTAATGTGCTGGAAGGCAGTGTACAGAATGTGGAATGCGAGATTGAAACCAACGGCAGAAGCAATGCCAATCTCAGTCGAAACGAAGAGTGTGACCCAGAAGGCAAGCATAGAAGCAATGAAGTCGACAAGGGAGGTCTTCCAGTACCCATAAAAGACTCTGGGTGGAAGGACGACGTGCCAGACGGCGGTAACAATGATGGCAGCAAGCGTGGCCTTGGGTATCCAGTAGAGAGCAGGAGTAAGCTCATAGATAGCGAGAATAACGAAGCCACCGGCAATGAAGCCGTACATTGGGGACTTGACGCCCGTGTCCGAGTTGACTGCAGTGCGCGACATGGCACCACCAACACCCATAGACGAGAAGAAGCTATTGAAGAAATTGGCGAATCCGAGATACACCAGCTCTTGGGCAGGGTCTATGACATAGTCATTCTTTCTTGCAAAGCCTTTGGCAATGGCGAGGTGCTCAATGGCAGCAGCAAGGAAGGGAGCGACGGAGCGAGCAAAGACCTTTTGTATGAGTATAGGCTGAGGCATAGCAGGATGGACGATTCCTGATGACTTGACCTTGCTCAGTTCCCACACCGGGTCGTCGTCTCGATTCTTGTTGATCCCATAGCTGATGCCAGTGAACAGAATCAGGACGATGGCACTGCGCGCAAGCGCGACGAACCATATAATCTTGTTCTTCTTGCCCCATCGTTGTCCCATCTTCTGCATGAGGACTAAAAGAAGAATGCCTCCTAGACCCACACCTACTGTGGGCCCTTTGAAGTCAGGTATCTGTGCAAATAGATCGTGAATGATCTTTGCTGTCCCCGTCCCGACTTTGACACCAAACAGTGACGGAATCTGGCCGAGCATGATGACAATACCGGCAGCAGAGATAAAACCGTGTAGGACCGGGATAGAGACAAACTCTAGCAGGAATCCCAGTTTGAATAAGCCGACGATCAAACAATAGATTCCCATCGACATAGCAACAGCAGATGCTATGGCCTCCGGGGCGAAGCCTTCAGATGCGATATCACGGATGATTTCAGCCGTCAGGAGACCAATGAGGGAGGTGGGGCCAGTGGACATATCTGTATAGTATTAGCCAGATACTGATGAGTGATACTTGTCCTACTTGCCTTTGGATGTACCCATGAAGAAGTACAGAAAGTTAGGAAGCCAGCTTGAGAAGAGGCCATGTTGCCCAGGGATAGTAGCAATCTTCGCGTAGGCCAATGATTGAGGTATCAAAAGGACACCGATGGTGATGCCCGCAAGTGCATCGTTGAGCAACCATCGAGGGTTGTATTTGGGTAGCCAGAAAATAACTGGCACTTTCTCGACCAGGTAATTGAGTGAAGCAGATGGTAGGGCTCGAGCAGCTCTGCCGCCGTAGTACCTAAAGCGTTGGGTGTTTTGATCCTCAGCGAACGCTGTACGGGCCTTGTTCCAATAACCCATGGTTCAAGAAAGTGAATGAGTGCTGGTAATGCAATAGACTGCTCTTATCAAAGAGTATTTGTATGCTCCTAGACATGAAAATGGCCTATCTGAAATGCTACGATATATAGGGGCATTGAGGCTCACTGACCTGCCAGACTTGAAAGGGCATCCTAGTATCTTGAAGTCACATCGTAACAGAGAATCCATGGTACTATCCAATCGATTGATAGACAGGTACCCGAGAGAGGAGAGACGACGGAGCATACGCAAATTGTACTAGAAGCCCTATCCTGATTTGCCAGCCCTCGGGCAGTTCTCGGAGTCTGCAAGAAACAGTGATACATTCATTTGAGGGGTAAGCCAGCTAACCAGGGTTGGACACCACCCTCAGCGAGTGACATAGAGGTACTTGACGACTATCGACGGCGACAGCGCATGGTTTCTCTATACATAAACACGGATACTGACGGAAAGTGGATGATCGTTCAATCTGAGAAGTGAAAGCTGCAGGTGACGAGATGAGGACGGGCATAGTGATAACAATGGTTTAGTCAGTCAGAGAGGCATCACTTGTTCTACCTGATCGAAGTAAATCATATAGACTGTGCGTGCTTGCAGTGACAACTTATCGAAGTCATGAAGGCATCAGTCTCTACCTTCACATACCTGAAGACAACCACCGGATTGCTCTACAACGCTTAATCTTGTCTGATGCGGTTGTGAATAGCCCCGCTTCTGCCAGGAATAGTAGCTGCGGCATTGTTCACTCGTGATGGTGCAGTGAGACCCGAAACAGTATAAGCTTCTACACAAGCTTCGACAAGACATTGGTTGGTAAAA
Organism: Aaosphaeria arxii CBS 175.79; assembly: GCF_010015735.1. Taxonomy (NCBI): domain Eukaryota; kingdom Fungi; phylum Ascomycota; class Dothideomycetes; order Pleosporales; genus Aaosphaeria; species Aaosphaeria arxii. Next base: position 847,424 of record NW_022983485.1, read on the forward strand.
AGCCCCTGTCAGTATCCATGGGATCACACGTCCTCGTTCTGTTTATTGGCGACATCAAGTGTAAGCAGGCTGCAGCTTGCGACACATATCAAGCATGAGCGGAAGAGGAAGAGGATAGCTGATAGGTGGAAATAGGATGATCGAAAGGACGGAAGCGGAACGGGCGCGAAGATCCCTGTGGTTTTCGAAGCAGGAATCGCGGGCCGGTGCACAGAAGAGGCCGAGGTGTCGTTGAATGTTTTGTTTCATGTCATGCCGACGATCAAAAGGAGCGGATCTTGATTACAAGACCCCGGCAGTGAGGATGGATTGGGTAATGTGGGAGGCTAAATAAAGAAAGGAGATGAGGTTGGACGAAGAAGTCGTGCTTGCTGGGTGATGGTGATGGTGACGAGGGTTCAGGATGATGATGTGCTGTTGGACTAGCCTGTTATAAGTAAAGCCCGGATAGAGTTATTGTTATGCGTTTCGATGAAGTGGATGTTACCCCACGAAATCGATCATCCACCAAGACTTTTATTCTCCGATATAATTACGGAGTACTGGCTCCATAATAACTCTGGCTGGGCGCGAGTTCAAGCCTTTCGCTGTTGATGCAGTGTAACGTTTGGCATATGCATACGGGGCTGCATCTGGTACGAAGAGTTGGGTTCAGTAATTTTGTTGATGTGTTTGTTCGTTTGTTTGTTTGTTCATGCCATTCAATGGTAGCGGCGTAGTGGTTGTGTGATCCCAAAAGGGCAGGAGGCATGAGTCGATCGTACACGATGGCAGTTATGAAGGATATTGATGTCGAATATTCTATCAAAGAGGCAATATGGAATGCAACATTCGAAGGGCCATTTGAATAACGATGAGACGGGAAAGGAAGTGGAGATGGGATTGTTATATGGGGATGGGAAAGTATGAAGAAGAGAGAGAGAAGACCAGGAGAGGAACTGATGGGGGATTTGCGACTAGTGGGAGCTAGAAGGAGCTAAGGGGAGCTCAAAACAGCTAGACCCGCTAAACCCAAAGGGGAGAGGAGAGAGAGACGTTACGAAATAATTTATGCCCTTTGGTTACTCCACTATGGACTCAATACCCATACCATTCACTCCTCCACAAAGATACATGCTCTAACATTAACATTAATAGTAACATTCTTTTTGTCGCATGCTCCTTCACTCCTTTGCACACTCGATGCAATGGCCAGGAAGAAGAATTCCCGGGTCGTCGACGAACCCAATGGCAACTCGATCCCTCCAAGCCCGTCCTCATGCGCATCATCCTCAAGTCCATTCGCCAACGTCAATGGCGCATCCTCATCCAAGAAGCCCGCCACAGGGCCTTCGACTTCTGCTCTCATAATATGTCGCAATAAGTAGGTCTCATGGGAGGCATGTTCTACAGACCGTTTTACGGCCGTTCCTCCCCAACGAAATCACCATACTGACTCTACCCCAACAGGCATTGGCGCTACATATCTTCCTTTCATGGCCCCTGGCTCCAGCTACCCCCAGAGGTCCTCGAATCACTTGCGCATAACAATTACCTCTCGCCACGTCCGCATCCCATAGACCCTGCCGTGTTCTACGATGTCGTCAAGATCCGAAAGGCCGTTGACGAGGCTACGAGTCTTGCTGTTCGAGCGACCAACGGGTTAACGTCCGCAGCTGTGACCAACTCACTAAACGCAGGGAATGGCATGCTAGGGAACGCCGCAGCGCTGGGGATAGGGTATGGGGGAGGTGGGGGAAATACAAAACTGAGTAGAGAGCGGAAACATCGCATGCGCGAAATGGCAACGGCGAAATTGAGCCAGGCCTATCACTTGGACGAGATTGCGGCCAGCGTCGCCACTATGCAATCGGCTTCTACGTTGGAAGATGTCGCCCATCTGGTGTTGCAGAGGAACCCCAATGACGTAGATGCCAAATATGTTCATTTTTTCCATGAGAAGATACCTTCCAGGATGATGGCGCGATTCACGCCGCTGGATACTCTGAATGAGATAATATCAGAAAGGCCGCATGACGGATCGCCGTGGAGGACGAGAGCGTTGACGCGCATATTCAAAGAGGACTTTCTAAATTCCGCGAAGGACCTGTCGGAAGGACTGGCGCTTGCTCGGTACCTCGCCGCGCAGCATCGCGCAGGCAAAGACCAATTAGTTCTGGCGAAGACCATGCAGGAACAACATGGTCGAGATTGGAAACAGCAGGTTAAAATACCCGAAGAAGATCAACCAAGTTCTCTTGAATCGCAGCTTTTGTTCCATCGCGCCGGTGTGTATTTCACGATCGCTTGTCAACATGTACATGATGCTTTAGATGGACTAAGGGAAGCCATGGAGGCGAAGGCTCGAAGAGACGCACAAACAGCTGCTGGAGAAGACCCAATACCAATAACGCTAGAGGAACTGAAAGATGATCAACGAAGGGCCGAGGCTCGAAAGCAGGTCCGGACGAATGCAAAGCGTGCCATCCGGGACTACGTTGGGTTCCTTTCTCACTTCGAATACACGCCAGGATTGTCTGCAGACGAAGCGGAAGAGTTTCTTCGCCGTGTTGGGAACTCGGCTAATGGCTACAGAAATCCAACACAAGGTACAGAAAAACCCTTAAACCGTCTTTTGGACTCTGCATCAAAACCTTCCTCCCCAGTATCAGAAGCACTGGTGCCACATCGCAAACCCAACACCCCCTATGGCGATCGACCAGCGTGGCCTAAGTTGCCACCACCAGAGATCTTTAAGTCGAGCCAGCTCTTCGACGCCTCTCCTCCCTCCTCTCTGCCTCCATACCCACCGCATCCATCTACCAATCCTGCCAGCTCCGCCAACTTAGCTGCTGCCGTCGCGCTCGCAGAGTACCACGAGCGCATAACCTACCACCCACTCCTCACTGACGCCCTACACTCCCTCCTTCTCTGTCACTCTCTTATTCAAACTCCACCCAAGGAGCTCCTCCGGCACGCCCACAATGCTGCCCGTCTTGCCCGCGTCTGCGACGGCTACCCCATCTTCCTCGCCGCTCGCTCTCCTGCCCGAGCAGACTGGATCGAAGTCCTCCGCCGCGCAGGAAACTGGATAGGTCTCTCCATGTCCTGGGAAACTCTATGTAGCCCAGCACCTCTCCCAGGCCACGCTGGCGGCAGTAGTAAATTGCCCAGCGACGCCCTTAGCACCCCCGCCTCCTCTACTTCCTCATCCTCCACCGCCACAACCTCAACAAAGCCTCCGCCGCCCCACCATCAAGAAGAAACTCCCGCCCAAAAGCGCGACCGCCAGAAGCACGAAGCCATCCTCGAAGCCCTCGCCGACGACCGGGTCGTCGACGAAGAATCCTTCCAGCGCGCCGTCGCCGCCCGCGAGCGCCGCTTCCAAGAAGACGAAGAAGCCGCCTCTTCATCCCCCACCGGCCCTTCACCACCCCCTACTTCCACATCACAGCAGAATCAAAACCCACAAGCCCCGAAGCGTTGGGCCCAAGAGGACGGCCGCGAATACCCGATCTCGACCGAGCGTGCGGAGGCCATATCACGCTGGGTGCGTGAGGCCCCCGCGCTCACATCAGTGAACAGCGGTATACCTGGCAAGAGGAAGAAGAGGGCAGGGAAGTCCGGGAAGAAAGCTACGAAACAAAGTATTGGTGACGGTGGTGACGGAACGGGATTGGAAGCTAACATCGAGACGTTGAGTTTGGCAGACGAAGAGGTGGAGTAAGGAGGGGTTTGACGGGTAATAGAGAGGAGTAGGGTTGGAGAGGGATAGATGTTTATGATTATTCGGGGCACTGTTGATGATATGATAGGTTTGTGGTTTGTCGTCAGGATTGAGAGATACATTCTGTTCTGGTAGAGGGTGGATTAAAGTAGGAAGTCAAGGCATGTACGGATGTATGAGTCTGGCCGGTTAGACGGACAGATAGTCAGTCGATTAATAAAGAAATTAAAATTCTGCCTACTGGCCTGCAATTATACACAACCTAAGTCAACCAAGAAGGGGAGAGTCGAAGAAAGTGGCATACACCACAGGTGGTAAGTAGCCAAACATAACAGCCAAATACTTCCATCGTATGCCCTTGTCACGATAGTAATTGGCACATCTACGAATCATTTTCATACATTTTGTTTTCATTCTTGTGTATTCTTAGAGAGCCTTGCTATCTTTTCCACTGCTCATACATGTTGAACGGGTGGAGCGATATCACGCTGATGTGTTGGTGTCTATTATACATTGGGTGGTAACACTGGTACTGTTCCACATATGAGTTTTCCTTCGTGCTCCAGGAGCTCAGACGCTGGGCGGTGGCGCACTTCGTAAAGCACATACCGTATGGGGAATAGGGAAATGGGCAATCGTGAGTATTAACCGTCACAAGGGATTCATCGTACACCGCAAAGGAAAAAAGCCCAATCACCAGAAGCCCAAACGCCTCACCACCAAACCGCACTCTTCCAATCGCCGTCATTACAATTCCGACCCGCCAACGACATGGTTCAAGAGCGTAGGCAGACCGGAGTGGTACCTCATAGCCTGCTCCTCGACGTTCCTCCAATTCCTCCTGGCCGTGTTGATAGTGACATCGATGCCCGTATTCTCCGGCACCTCCTCGTCGCTCAGGTCTTCCACACCCGTCGCAGACGGCGTCGTCTCCGTATTCGCCTTCTCCCTCACTTCTTTGTTTGTAGCGGTGGTCATTGCTGGCGGGGAAATAGCCGCACGGTTCAGCAGCGCACCAAGCGGCAGCATATTCGCCGCGAGCCAGTACGCGCGATGGAACCTCTTCTCATCCGCGCGCATGCTAACCCTCCACCTATACGCCTCCCTCACGCCGTTCTTCAACATGTCGATGATTTCGAGCTGCGCGCCGAACGACACGGTGAGCCACTGGATGCTGTCCTCGTCGGCGCCGTGGTAGTACCCGAAGGAGGTGGTGTTGAAGAGGTCCTTGTCGGAGAACGGGTTGCATGCGTTGTAAGCGACGACGAAGGAGGATTGGTTGCCGCCGCGGGCGATGAAGCCTTCGGTTACGTGGACGTGCCATTCGAAGGTGCGGCGGGTTTGCTCGAAGGAGAGGAAGTGCTGGAGTGTGTCGTAGGCTGTTTTTGCGGGGCCTCCTGTGGAGGGAGCGTCGACTTGGAGGAGGAGGACGGACCACTTGTAGCGGGAGTAGTCGCTGGTGATGGACTGGGGGAGGGTGTCTGGGTCGATGGCGGGTGGTTGTGGGGGGAGGGTTTCGTCACGGGTGGGGAGAGTGGGTTCGGCGAGGGATTTGCGCTTCCGGGGTTTGGCGGCGGGGTTTCGAGCGTTCTTGCGTTTGCGTTCGGGGGTTTCAGGTAGAGCGGGATCTTTGGTTGCCAGGGGGGGTTGTTCGGGGTTGGGGGATGCAGATGGCAAGACTGGGTTTCGTGCTGGCGCTGGAGCAAGCTGGCGACGGTCTCCATCTCTAAAAGGGTGGCCAAGGATTTCATCTCTAGCAGAATTATAGGAAATTGGGCGGAAGTATCCCGGGCGGAAAAGATGCTGCTGCCCGCGAGGATTCCTAGCTCTAGGATCTACAAGCGCAGCTTGACGTTCCTGTAGTATTCTTGGATGGATTCTGGCAGGTTCCCGTGCAGGAACTTCAAGCGGCCTGGGCTGTTGGCGACCAGACCCAACTGGACGAGGTGGAATCGGCGGTCCACTGGAAAGAGGACGGTTGTCCCTAGGTCGCTGGAGGTCGTGCTCAACTGTAGAAGGCGTAGTTGAGGTATCACGGAACTGCTCCCTGAAGAGAGGACCGTTCTCCCTGACCCGTTGGAGATCGTAGGTGATGGTTGAACCGGGGGTTTGGAATATTCCTCCTACATTCCGAATCGGAGGCAGTGTCAGCTGCGGATCACGCGGTGGGTGCTCATAATACGATCCAGTCCGCCGGAACCGTTCTGAGCTTTCGCGACAAAAGTCATTCAGACGTTCCATCTCCTCGAGCGCGAGCTGCGATGGCGTTCGCTCACTGGCTTGAGCTTGGGATCGCGAAGGAACGTTGGTGAATACATGTCTAGTGAGTTGGTTAGAGTAGTGTAAACAGCGAAGCTGGTGGGAAATGGTATGACAGCGTGAATATCAAATTTGGACTTGATGTTCGAACGGAAGACGAAAAAGACTTACTGTGAAGCATGACGAGGCGCTTGAGACTCAAGTCGCTGCCCCTGTCCGCGTGTTTCGGTTGAACTGCGAGGAGGGTACGAAGTTCGAAGAGTTCTAGTTCTCCCTCGATGCGGTTCAGTTGCTCGTGCTGGCGCGCGTTGACTTACAGGAGCAGTCTGCGAGACTGGAGGCCTCATACCATGATTATCCAATCTAGCAGGCATGAGCCCATACCAGGGACGACGCCCTCGCATAGCGATTGCACCCCTTGGCAGCGGAGGTTCGCTCTGATCAACCATATCCAAAAGTTGAAGATGGAAGACAAGAGTGATAAGAATTTCCAAAACACAACCGAGGCTAACCAAATACTGGCCTACTGCGTTAGCTGAGTGATCTCAATGACAAGGAAAATGCAACTATGGAGCGTGGGAGTGTTATGTTGGGGTTTAAGTAGTTGACGCAAAGGTGTAGGTCGTCAATCACTTTAGGAAAACGTGGTGGTCATGGCGGCGGCAGCGAGCAAGTGAAAGATTTGCCACCCTACAATCACTTTGACTCGATGGCGTGCCCATTGCTTTCAGCAGTGGGAGATGATGAGCTGCAACACATGTGATTTGTCAGTTGATGTTACGAAAAATGGCCAGGCCTCAGTTTGTGTAAACAAACAATTTTGAAAAAAAATTTGTGAAGAAGACTGCAAGTAATAAGTCGCACGCAACTGCTATGTAGGAGTGAGTCACTGTGAAGAGTACATTTAGGGATGCGGTGATTTCACTGAGGAAGAATAGCAACCGATGCATTGCTTGAGGTGAGCTTTCACTCGTAAACACTGCCTTTACTCCGTCCATGCCTGGTTTGCGGAAGCGTATGAACGCCTAAGCAGCAAACTGATGCAGCTGATTGGGTCCTGTGTATCAAGCCGCCTTATAAGATTGAAAATAATCGGACATAAGTGTACCATCACGGCAAATCGCTTAAACAACACGCTTAACCTGAGCTCTTGGTTAGTGAAATGGAACTGAAAATGCGTGATCAAGCAATGTCCAACCTCGAAAAACCTCTTCAACCACCAAACTTGGAAGACTCCATTGCCGATGAGAACAAACAGCTGGGCAACACTCCACCACTTCACTCGCGCGTTCGTGCTTTCGGCAGTGTTTCTGTGTGTTCTCTCGCGGACAATGATATAACCCTGCTCGTCCTTGACCTGCGAGACAAGCTCGGAAAGAGTTCGCACTGAAACCATCAGTATTCTGTCCATGTCACAACATCCATGTGTACATACCCTCCTTCTCCAAAGGATCTTGTGGAGCCTCAGATTCGGGAACGTATACTATTCCGTGCACGTTGAAGGACACCTCTTTTGTGTTTGCACCCCAATGCTCATTGTTGAAGCAGTATGTGTATGTTCCGTCCTCGGTTGCAGTGAAGGAATGGTCGCCGGAGGATACGCCGCGTTGATGAATCTGGTAGTTACGGGAGGGAGTCTCAATCTATCGCAATTGAATTAGCAAGTGGACAATTAAGGATACAGGGTAGTAAAGTACCCAGAAATCAATCTCAATGTTTCCGCTTCCTCCAAATTCCCTGTCACCAACTTGGAAAGTCACGGTCATCTTGTCGTCCTTGTGAAGCTGCTCGTGGAAGCATTCCCGCATGTACGCTTTCATCTGGATGTTGTGCGCCGCAGCTAGCGAGAACAAGCTGCTCGCCGCAGCGAGGACACCAAAAGAGGGGAGCAGCATCTTCAAAATTGTCGTCTTACAGTTGTAGAAAGTTCGATCGGGATTGTTGATGCTCCAAAACTATTGCCAAGATTGAGGTGATGCCAGCTTTCGAGATCAGTCGGGAAAACATCGGGCCGATATGCATAACATTCATACCCCTGGCATCAACCACGAGGTACCTATCCCAATCTGTATAGTCACACGCTTTTCTGTCATCAAAATTAAACGTCGAAAAGACATCATAAAGAACCTGTCACTCAGTCGTTACATATTCTGAGTCTTGTGTCACTGCGATGTAGAAGTGTTAAGATTACCTCACTCACTGAGCCAATAAGAAGCCAGGGTCACGCGACCACAGACGGGCCACTTCGCTATCAAGACGCCCTTCCAATGCCGAACGAGCAGTTGTATATGGCCATTGTTGAAATTTGAAAATCAATTCCGATGCTCCTCAAATCGGCTGGCTGTCAGATTGTAATTTTCATACACCAGGAATATATGAGAGTGCTACTTCCACGTTGTATACCTTAGATACCTAATTATACTATACTAAGGATGCCGACTACCTGTCCAGGTAGTGCTCGTAGGATACACTGCAGCCGATGTCTTGTGTATGCTTCAATTCTTGTATCCATAATAGTATAGAGAATTAATTTTTCCCGTCTCTTCTTCGATGTTTCCCAAATCTTGACTAAGTGATTGGGCATGGTCCTAGCATCGAAATGGTAACTCAGATAGACGTCTGTATTATAAACACTGGAGAGGCATTTGATCGAGGCGAAAATGCATTGCACGTGTATTCCAACGCGTATCTAGTGAGAAGTGATTGTTTGTTTTCATTATGAATGTTGTCATGTCTGCGAAATGGTCACTGTTGCCGTCGCCAAGACAACACAGGCCTCTGAAGTCAACACTCCCACTCTCTCACCTTTGCGGTTATTTTGCTTTCTACACAACCACAATTGCTTTGTTAAACCCTTGCGTTACTTCTCTGTTCTGAGGCAGACTCCTCTTTTAGTTTCCTGTTTCTACTTGAGGCGTCGTTCGGCGAAGTCACTCAATTGTCCGCTCCGTGCTGGCCTCCAAGGTGAAGGCGAAGTCCCGCCGCCATGGCCTCTCCAGAATGGCCTCCCAAGGAAATGAGAATCTCCAAAAGCTACCTCTTAGGCTGGAGCGAGAAACCTCTCAAACCCCGCACTCCACCCATACACAACCCCTACAAAGAAGTTGTCAGTTCCACCAGCCCTCCCCCACATTGTTCTCCTTCACTCACAACATTAAATAGGTCAGCTCACCTGGCGCAATGATTGAGTACGTCGCCAGTGATGGCCGTAAAGGCAAAGTTTCAGGTCTCCCTAACTCTTTCCCCCAAAGACTCCAGACTGCACAGCGTCTGCTCACTGCGAAGAACCTCGCCAAGTTACCATCTGAGGCCCTCCAGGGAAAGACCGCATCCACTGTGGCAAAGGCTGCAAAGAGCGAATCTAAGATTGGCATGTTAGGTGGCATGGGTGGCCTTTGGGATGAAGATCCCAAAGAGGATGCAGGCGGTTGGACCAAGAAGCAGGATGACGAACTTATGGAGCGGAAGAACGCAGGTGAACAGTGGGCAACGATCGAGAAAGCGATGGGGAAGAGCAAGGCAGACTTAACAAAGAGGTTCAAAGACATCAAGCCAGCGGACTGGAGGCCATCCCAAACCAACAAGGGCAGTAAAGGTCAGAAGCAAAAGAACAACAACAAGAATCAAGGCAAGCAGGAAAAACAGGATGGCGCGGAGAAGAAAAAGACTGAAGCCTCATCGTGGGAAACGGCCGATACTGGTAACAACCAGAGTGGAGATGCAGAGCCTTGGGGAAACACCTGGGACACAGAGGCGGCTGATGTAGGAAACAACAGTGGTGGCATGGGCGAAACATTCGAGGGAGCGAACAAATGGGAATCACCACAGGAGAACACTAACGACGATAACAATGGCGGTTTCGGCGGAGCTGCATCTTGGGATAATGCTGACAAGAAAGACGAAGATGTGCTCCCCAGTTGGCAGACCAATGATGAAGACAACAAGACCACCGACAACAAGAGTTCTAAAGACGATGCAAACGGAGAAGATCAGAGTAATGGCAATGGAGATTCAAATGGTGGCGGTACTTCGGATTGGAAGAATTCTTCAGGGGATACTGGAGGCGCACCCGCTGAAACTTTCGATTCAGGCTGGCCCCAAGATAAAAGCTCTAGCAGAAGCCAGAAAAGCTCCCGTGACTCTAAGTCTCGTTCTAAACATCATTCCAAATCCAGTCGTCCTTCGGCTTCCGCCAAAAAGAACAATGACTCTAGCTGGAATAATGAAGAATCGGTGGAGAAGAAATCCAGTCGTCGCTCGGACTCCACCAAAAAGGGCAATGACTCCTCTAGCTGGGGCAACGACAGTTCGTCTGAGAGCGAGTCCAACTCCAGTTGGAAAGATGATGACAAGAAGCGTGAGAGGCGCGACAAAAAGAAAGACGACAAGAAGAAGGACGATGATACGGAGTCCACGGCCTCAACCGTCTATCAGGAGCTCTACCCCGATGCAAATTTCTCCATGAAAGATTTGACTCTCGTTGCCAAGATTCTCAAGGATGACAATAAGATGTTGTGGCTCAGGATTGCAAGCCGATTCCGCGACAAGACTGGAAGGATCCTCGATCCAGATGTCTTCGAGCACAAGCTGACGGGAAAGGTAGCATCCAAAGGCAACTGAGGACGATTAACTGACGAGAACAATGGATCACGAATAATGGATTGACGAGAGATGAGAACATTGGCAATTGGGTATTTCTTATCACGTCCAGGATGGGATTTTGTTCTCGCATGTCAAATATGGTGATGGTCAAGGTAGATGTTTGGTCTCTTTCTGTCTCACTGTACGATTAAACCCTGGGATAGGCGTTTCTTGGAAGTATGTAGTCTAATAACCCTGGAATGGAATAATTTAAGCAATACCCAACAGACCCTCCCATGGCCTTAATTCAATGGTTCCAGATTTGTTCCTCGACGGTAGCTGCCTCTCATCATACGTGCCCGCAACCCACCTCTTCGCCTGATGCGAACCCAGTCCCTCCCACTGAACAGTCTCACCGGAGAAGTTGAGAACAACAAGGAAAGCCTTGTTACCATTCCACCTCCTGAAAGCGACAACCTTGTCGTGATCGGGATCAATGATCTCAAAATCTCCGTACACAAAGACATCCTTATGCTCCTTCCGCTTCTCGAGCCCGCGCTTCCAGAATGCGTGGACAGAGAGTTGGCCAGGGGCGGGTGTGGGATTCGCAAGTTGTGCCTCAGCGTTGACGGTAGGGTAATCGTCGTTCACGCGCATCCATGGCTTGGAATCCGGGGAAGTGAAACCTGCGTTGGGGGCAGATGTCCATTGAACTGGAGTGCGGGCATTGTCTCGCGATTTGCGCTGCAGGATATCACGGGCAACGGCGAATTTTTCCTCGTCGTTGGGGTACATCTGCCTGTATCTTTACGTATGTTAGTTCGGCTCTCAACAAATGGATTTTATTGTAAACTTACTTGTTGAAGAAGTTGATCGATTCGATATCCTTGTACTCCTCTGGATCCCAACTAGCAGGCACATTTCGCATACCAAGTTCCTCACCCTGGTAAACATATAGTGTCCCTGCAAGCGATGTTTGCATCAAGCAAAGCAGCTTTGCGCCGTATTCGCGCCACTCGTCGCTATCGTCGGTGTATCTCGACACGCTGCGGGGCTGGTCGTGGTTCTCTACAAAGACCGAGTTCCATCCGTCTCGCTCAAGCATCAGTCTCTGCAGTCGATTGATGATCTTCTTCATGTCTCGAGCATCCCATGGGTGTAGGGTGTATTTGAAGTCACCGGGGACATTGTCAATGTCGACAAGATCGAAAGCAAAGATCATGTTAAGTTCGCCTCTGGTTGCGCCTACGCCCTTGATGATTTCGTCTTCGTCGCGTACGAATGGCATCTCGCCGACGGTGAGTGTGTCATACTTGGACAAGACCTGCTTGTTGAGATCTTGAAGCCATTCGTGAAGACGGGGACCGTTGGCGTAGTGCTTGCAGCCAGGTTGGTATTTGTGGCCTTCTACAACGATATCCGCATCGGGGAAATCTTGGTTCTTCGAGATGAGGTTGATGACATCCATTCGGAAACCGCTGACCCCACGATCAAGCCAGAATCGAAGCACATTGTGAACAGCCTCGCGCACGTCTGGGTTCTCCCAATTCAGGTCAGGTTGCTCTGGTGTGAAATTGGCAAGGTAGTATTCTTGTGTAGTCTCGTCCCAGACCCATGCGCTGTTCGCTTCTCCAAGAATCTGCGCCCAATTGTTAGGCGGTTGTCGATTACCGTCGCTATCATAATTGGCGGGCTTCCAGATATACCAGTCACGTTTTGGTGAGGTTTTGGAAGAACGAGAATCCAGGAACCAGGCATGTTGATCGGAAGTGTGGTTTACGACAAGGTCCATGACAAGTTTGAGACCTCGTTTCTTGCACTCGGCGATTAGGTTGTCGACATCGGCCAGGGTTCCATAGCTGGGGTCAATATCTTCGTAGTCGGCGATGTCGTAGCCCATGTCCGCCTGAGGACTCTTGTAAACTACAACATATTAATTTACTGACTTGCAATACATTGTTTCAACCTTACTTGGGGATGTCCAAATTACATCGACGCCCAGGTCCTTAAGGTAGTCGAGCTTTTGCGTTATTCCAGGCACGTCTCCCCATCCATCATTATTGGTATCTAGGAATGATGCTGGATAGATCTATAGCATTATTAGCGAAAGTACAGGTAGCAATATTAATTCGAACAAACCTGATAGACCACAGCCTCTTTCCACCATTTGTGTTTGTCCACGCCGACATATAAGCCGGGAACTTGTTTTTTGACAGCATTGGCCACATCCGATATCTTAGAAGTTAGAGACATATCGCAGGATAAGAAAATAGGTCAATTGGGAAAGTAAAAGGAAAGTTAGGGAAGTAAGCGTCCCGCAGAAATCAGCGCCCGGGCTTTATAGGATTATGGAAGTATCGTGGCTTCTGCAGTGTGATGGCACGTCATGCAGTCATGGATTTAAGTGGAGTGCCTTGTATAACGCGCGGGGCATTCGGGGTTGACCAAAAGGCCCGAACTATAACCATTAAACACATTATATTTGATATTTATTAGCAGGAAGATTGGCTTGCGGGTCTACTCAAACTAAAACTTTTAGATCCGTGTTATCGCTCAAGGTATTTCTTTGCAGATATCAATTTGCCCTATTCACCTAATCTCACGCTGACCCAAAAGCTCGTATGCAATTGGCCGTAAGTAACTATCCGCCCAAGCCTCCAAGTAAGACGGCTTGGAGACTGTGACACGCGGTGGATTCTTTCTCCTAAATCCTTTCGTATCCTGCCGCTCCTTCATTGTTTCTCCATTTGCTTTCCCCATAATTCTCCGCCTCAACGATACGACTACAGTCAACACAGAGATGTCGGTCCGACATCGTCGCCAAGCAATGACGTAAAATAGAGCCCTCTTTGAGACACAAATGTGTACTCGTACTCAGAAGAGAATGAATTGAATATCAATAATGACTTCGACCTCAATTGTTTCAAGGCTCAATATTCACGAGATAATTAATCATGAATAACTGGAATGAAGGCTTTCCTAAGTCCGAACCTCTCAGGATGTTCTGTCCTATTCTCTAGCACAGTCCAAAGGCACGAGCACTATACAGACGGCCGACAGGCTGTCTTCGATATGTCGGATCTTACTCGTGTAATCCCTAATAAAGGGACAGAAACGTACGATGCAAATGGCGCCGCTCTACTGTGGAGATTCCATCGGCAGCTACAGCATTCAATCACGTGCTCGAGATAGTTCCACATCAAGGATAATCTAGTGTATCATTGCGTTACTTTCGAGAGGACGCAATGATTTTTATTATTCTGGACAGCGGCTTTTTGATTTACGTCTAAATCAAACTTTCATAGCGACCCAAGTGCTGCTAGCTCGGCAGGCTTTGGGTTGATCGCAGCCCCCGCGCGCTTACTCGTGCTCTCCCGAGGTACCTGGGACCATCATCAAAACACTCAGGTACCATCGAATGCACGTTCTTTTCATCATTTAAAACAACAACGCGTGTAGTAAAATCTTAATTTTTCCCTTGACTGCTGCACTGGAAAATGACGCCGAAGCCCTATTTCGACGAAAACCACCATGTTCTGCCTTTCGACAAGGTCATGGAACTCGAGAAGATTGACGACCGCACATTTCGATCAATTGTGAAGGCCTACTCTCCGACTGGTGGAGAGAATGGAACCTATGGAGGACACGTATATGCGCAAGCTGCATGGGCAGCAGCTCAAACGATCTCCGAGGGATTTCTACTCCATGTATGATCCGTAATTAGTGATCATGAATCTCTAACTGATCATACTCAGAACATCACGGGCTGGTTCATATTAGGTGGGAAGCCAAGCGAACACTTTGTTTATACTGTTCACAAGATCCGTGATGGCTATAATTATTGTACACGTTCTGTGACGGTAACCCAAGTCGCGGAAAAGGGGACCATGTTCACGTGTACTTGCTCGTTCAAACGCGATGAGCCATCATCTGTAGATGTCCAAGATACCGTCAAGATCGAAGAGCGCTTCAAGGAAGTGCTAGGAGGGAAAGAAAACGAGCCGATGGAACACCCAAATGCGCCGTCCCAGGATTCTGAGTGGTTTCGCGAGACGTATCTCCCTACACATCCCGAGCATTTCAATCCTGTGGCGGGGCTGCATCTTCGCAAAGTCGACATGAAAAAGTATAACGAAAACAAAGCGGCAATTGACCGGAGACAACTTATCTTGTACACATTGCGCGGAGCATTGCCACTACCCACGGCACCATATCCGCCGACCCTATCAGCAAACTTGACTGTCACAAGAGAAGCGAATTTACATGCCTGCGCCCATCTCTATGCGTCAGATAGGAACTCTCTGTTCATTATTCCCAACCACCTGAAGCGCAGCCGGGAATGGACACGCATGGCCTCTCTTTCGCATACTGTTATCTTTCACGTTGGCATAAGAGATCTGGTTCTCCCACCAGAGCCGCGAATCAGTCACCCCAATGCGGATCCAACATTGTTCGACGAGGGCTCAACTCCACTTTGTAATTTCGGTGACATTTCGCCTGATGAGAAGGACGGGGATGGTCGGAAATGGTACATGCAAGAATCTTGGGTGTCGAGAGCGGCTGGAGGGAGAGGATTGCATATGAGCCGCTTGTGGGACTACAAGAAAGGCACACACATCGCTAGTACGATACAAGATGGGCTGATTAGATTTGAATCTAAGACTAAGCTATGAACCATTAAACCTGAGAACTTTTCAAATATTGCACAAAACTCCTTACCTCTGTGTTCTGCATAATATGTGCTACTTCAGCGCAATCACAGGTGAAATTGTCAGTAGCATGGAATACTTTGCATCACCAGAAAGATCTCGTTGAGTGAATGTAGATGAATATAGTTAGGATAGGTCTCGAAGTGTTATTCTATGACATTTCACCGTCCCAATTTCCCAAAAGCGCTTGCAGATCATTACTTGAACAACCCAAAAAGGCTCCAACCTTTCTTTTGCGCCTTTTTGTTCGCATTCAATATAATGCCGGCGCCATCTTTCGACACTGGCAACAAAAACATAACCCACTCAAGCTGTGATCCAGCCACATCCCAAGCCACATTTTCGCCCTTATCAGTTCTCTGATAGCAAGTGTAGTTTGCGCCAGTCTTCTTGGCTTCAATATCGCCGGAGTCGTCTAGGACTCTGACGACCATGTGTCCGCTGCCGTCCGCACGCCTGTAGCCAGCACCATGGCGAGCTGGGAGTACGCTCATGTCCGGCGCAACAGACTTCCCAGCGACGGTGTACTTTTCCGCCCCACTTGCAGTCTTTTCGATCTCGTAGATCACGAACTGCAGGCCCTTTTTGTTCAAGAGTGTTTGTAGTTGCGCGAGGTTGGTGCCGTTGATGAAGCTTTGGTTGATCCCAGTATCTTTGGCTAGTTGGACAGTGGTCGTGTCCAGCAAGACAGCCACAGTCACCCAGACACAGTTCATGTCTCCGTTGTCTGGATTGAACTTTGACTTTGGCAACCAGTTCTGTTGATTTTGGAGGATGGAATGATCGACCTTGGCGGGGATATCCATGGCATATTGGCCATCTTCGCCGCCGATCTCAATAATAAAATGGTCGGATTTTTTGTCAACCATTGTGGCTTCGAAACAAGTTTTGCCGGATGGAATTGAGGAATTGAAAAGAGTTTTGAATTTGAGAAGATTGTAGTCTGGAGATGTCAACTACAAAATGCTATTTAATTTGGAATGAATAGAAGCTGTACGACTGTGTCAACGCCCTTTATATACCCAAAGATCCGTACAGAACGCTGGACCATCCCGCTCACGAAGGTACTTCTTCTTTGAATCCGGGTCTAGACAATTTCAGATGGTTACGTGTCGGGGAACCCGAGAATCTCTTCAATTCTCGCTCTGTCGAAGAAAACAATAGTTTGTCTGTAAACGAGAACCATCACACCTCAGACCATAGTTCGACCTTGGGACACTACTGCAGTATCCTATATTGAAATGATACGATAGTTCCAGACAAGCTCATCACAGCTGAT
The DNA here is from genome assembly GCF_010015735.1 of Aaosphaeria arxii CBS 175.79. Lineage (NCBI taxonomy): Eukaryota > Fungi > Ascomycota > Dothideomycetes > Pleosporales > Aaosphaeria > Aaosphaeria arxii. Next base: position 863,958 of record NW_022983485.1, read on the forward strand.
CCCTTCCCGAAGCCATGTTGGTCCATCACATACATTTATGGAGGCGTCGTTATGCGGCACTACGGCACACGTTAGGTACCTGCCGCAGCCACACAAAAGCAACAAGCGGGTGGTAGCGAGACGGGTTATGCGGGGTGAGTAAACAAATTCCAATAGCCAGTGCAGCATATCTGAAATCGGTCACATCGTGCTCACAGGTACGAGAACTTCAGCTGAGCATTGACGTTTGTGGTGGCTGAAGGACCGGTCTCGATTATGCGGATGCGGGCCGCTAGAACGGCCGCCCACGCATGAATCCGATGGTAAAACACGTGGCTACCATGATCGGTATTTTGTTATCGCATTTGGAATGGTGGTTGCGAGATTCAACAATGTGCCAAACTGAGCTTTGACTAAAAGATGTTGCTTATCTTGGGCATGCTCAGTCTCTGTTCAGCAAGAGAATTATTTGGCTCAGCGTGAACACGTTCATGTGACGATCCACCTCATTTTATTTCAACTACGTGACTAAACAGAAACTCAATTGGGCAATGTATTGCTACTCAATCAACCGATTGTAAGTGCCAATGGCTGGGGAAGCTCTTTGCCATGTTTGCCCGCAGCAACAGCGCTGGCAACAGAATTGAGCAGCCCAGACACAGCGTCAACGCTCTTCCTCAGTTCCTTAGTCTCATCCAATTTCCAGTTATTCGCTTTCTCAACTTCAGACAAGATTTGGCGCAGCCAATTCAGAATGACAGGCCGGCCAGCGAAATATGCTCCTTGGTTGACGATTGCAACCACTCGCTCACTAAGGTTGCTACGCTCAGGTAGATAGCGCTGCATTTTGTCTTCCAGCAGACTAGCCTTATTTTTGAGGAAACCAGCGTGAGAGTGGCATGCTGTGAACGCTTCAAGGTCGTCCTCCATCTTATTCTGGGTTGACTCTGAATCTTTAGAAATGGCTGCCAACTCAGGTTGCAATCCTTTCAGAGCGTCGATCAGATGCTGCATCACATCAATGTAGTGCTCGCGTGTCGACTTCTCCTCGTCCATTTTCTTGAATGCATTATTGCTCTTGCAAGCTGTGGTCTTGTATCCGGGCAGAAGACCGGTCTTGATTTTGATGTTGTCTCTCTCTGCTTGTGCTTTCGATTCCATGACATTTTGCCTTCCCTGAAAGATGTCAGTGGCTGGATAAGGATACTGGTGCGTGAGTATATTGACTTACCAAATCAGCATAATAGTCGTTGTCGTCATCGAAGGTGAGTTGAGATTCAGAGGCCCACCCCTCGTACTTGTCTCTTTCTGACTTTGCGTGCTCTATCTCGGCTTCCGTATCGGTGATTTTCTTTGCATCAGCTTCTTTGAGTTGTTTGACGAAGTTGTATCCCTTCTTGCTGTCGCCGCCACCGGCGATAAAATCCTTCAGATTTTGATCAGAAGTATCGTGTTCGGTCTTTAGGAGATCGAGTATGTCCGCAGCTTCCTGAACATGTTTCGAGAGGTCATGTTCTTCGCTGGCAGCCTCATCGATGACTTTAGCTATTGCGGCCATCGCGGTCTTGCTCTCTTCGGATGCAGTTTTGAAATTCTCAACGATCTCATGTGCATCCTTCTGGAACATCTGGAGAGTCTTTTCCCAGGGGTTTGGATGCCCTGCAACAAGCTTTGCAATCGTCTTGAGCTCTTCCATGTACTTAGCATGGTTCTCAATTGGATCTTGGGTTCCAACAGAAGCTGTGAATTTACAAAGCTTCTCGAAGATAGTAGCGGGTGGAATTTCAGGCAGCTTCCTAGCAGCTTCCCATCTCTTGATCAATGCATTGTGTCCATCAAAGAACACTTTGATCTTGTTGATGAGATCGTTTGCTTGTTTGCCAACGCCAGTGTCCGTCATTGTTGCGAAGAGAAAAGTAGAGATCTGGTAAAGATGGAACAAGAATTTCGATGTGAATGTTTTGTGATAGGAAAGATGATAAGCTCAACCAGAGAGAAATGTTGGCCAACTCGATGCCTTTCATATGAATTGACACGGCTTCACTGTAAGTTCTTTTTTCTGTATCATTCCTAATTGAGAAGTCCTTCAAGTTTATGGATGTGATCGGCTTGCTTGCGAAGTGCATGATTCTATAGTGAGACCACCTCACACGCCGAGTAGCCACCACAGTCCATGTGAAGCTGAGAAAAAGCATGAAGCCATCTGGACCGTTGCGGGAGTCCCCGGTGACTTCTCTATGGATGAGGCGATACCCAAAACAAAGAAGCCAGTCTCTGGTGGCTGAACTCGTAAGCCAGCGATGCTCATGGCAATCGCAGCAGTGGGGCCGCGGCACCGTGTTCGAGACAGCTGAGTGTACGCTTGAAGCAGAGAAACTTTCGGTGAAGACTCTAGGGTAGGCGAACAACAATCCGAAATAGGTTCGTCGAAGGTTGCTAGATCTCGATTGAGCGATCTATGGTGCCGAGACGGGTAACGCGCGGGGGCGGCCCGTAACAGAGGGGCGCTGGGGCTCCCATCAGCCAGCCTAGAACTTCAACCCCTGTCACATCCCCGTGTCGATTCTCCTACATCCTGCAAACTCCATCACTGCTTCTGGACAACTGTCTATGGCCTCGTTCTGATGTCTTTCTAGACCGGAGCTATGGTAAATGGCGCGAGATCATTCATTCTAGCCATGGGAGGGCTTGCGCCCCAATAACCACGGTGACACCGAAGCCTTTCTTCACACCATTTCTTTAGTCGATATGGGCAATTGAAAGCTGAACTGCGTTTAATCGTTCGAAAGTCCCATACTAGTTATGCCGCCAAAAGATATATAAGACCTTGTTGGACCGTCAGTCGTGCTCTACAATCATCTTCACATTATACCACTCTCCTCTTTCACCTCTTTCCAGCGAAGCATACAGCTTCCCACACTCAGCGTTTATTTATCTTTTCTCCTCTCAAAGTATTCAAGTCATCAACATGAGCCAAGAGCTTACCGCAACCCACAAGCAGGCCCTCACGGTCCTTGCTAGGGAAGAGGAGAAGCGGGCTTTGAGCGCTCGACAGGTCATTGCAGATATGGCCAGTAGCGAGTTCTTCCGTCAGAATTGGGATGAGTTACTACTTGCTGCGCCTAACTGCCTTGAGCTCTTGGGAAATATCAATGCCATATCCTCCACGAAGCTGGCCTCTACAACTCCACTGAAGGCCCCTAAAGGTGGATTCGAGCATCTGAAGGAGTAAGCAGTGTCAATGTCTGGTAGACATTAGCAAGTAACTAACATAATCTACAGCTATGGTAACCTCAAAGGTGGTCTATCTCAGTTGACAAATCAAGGCAATGTCGCCTTCACAGATGCGCGAATCCAAATGGACAAGATTCACGGACTTGCAGGCTCAATTCCGGGTGAGGTATGTAAGACTAGAATGTTCAAGCTATGGTCTTTCTAACGAATATGGCAGATGAGAACCATCGTTGGAGCCCTTGCAGACCCAGATGTACCCATGTCTGTTGTTCTCATCTCTCTAGATACGATGAAGGAAACCGCAACGGAGTGTTACCAGTCAGCAAGTACCATCCAGAAGAGCATGCGGAAATGGTCCGACGTCTGTATGGAACTCGACGATGCCTGCAGTGCAGAGTCATCGTCGACGGAAGTGAAGGCACAAAAGGCTGCACTGAACCTGCAACTCGCTCAGGATGAATCCGACTTTAGGAAAGAACAAGAAACGGCAGTAAAGACCGAGTTGGACAAGATGAACACACATTTGAACGACGCCAAAACCAACTATCAAAAGGCCATTGATGCCATGCCGACAGGGTAAGCAAAACTCGACCTCGCATTTGTCTGTCGCTAACGAGTCTACAATAGCATGGACCTGGTTGGCCAGCAGGTCTTGATGTCGCTTGGAGAGGCGGCAAGTGGTGCTATCACCATCGGTGCAACAGCTGCTGCAACATATGTCAACCCCGTTGGCGGCGTGACTTCCGGAGTCAAGACGCTGACCGACGAAGTCCGGAAATTTAACCACGAAAGCAGCGGCCCTAAGCCGCCGCCGAGTGATCCTAAGTCCACGGATAAAAGCACTGATTCTAGCGAAAAGGGACCAGATCCAGAGAAAGCTAGTGCAAAGAAGTCTGCTATCCTTGCGAAGTTGACTACGACTTTCATTCGGAGGGCAAAACCCAAGGGTGAGAAGACCGAAGAGCCTGCCAAGGACGCTGAGAAGGAGACTTATTATGACTTGAGCGGCAAGTTTTACGCAGACGATAGCGCACTCATCATTGCGCCGGCCGTCAAGACAGCGACCGACGAGCTCAAGGCCATCATTGTCGGGTCACCGGAAGGAATCAGATGGGATTCCGTCTTGCCACCTAAGGATGAAACCCAAGGAAAGATCAGTGAAGTTGCCCGACTAAGCCATACTCTTGACCGCTTGCTCAAAGATATGAAGCCCAAGAAAGGCGGTCTTGCTTCTCAGCTCATGAATGCCATCGTCACAGAAGCTATCGGCGTTGCGGATGAGCTTGAGAAGGAGGCTGAGAACGCAAAGGATTTGTCAGGTTGGGTCAAGCCAGACAGGAAGTCACAGTTCTTCACCGACCTCGATACCCGCATCACGCGATGTGCATCTACTGCATTGGCTTTGGATACTGTCACCAAAAGCACCCCAGGAGGAGTTGGCGCAGGTAATGCATCTCTTATGGCTCCTTCCCAGACGCCAGAGGAAAAGATTGCCAGCATGAACTCCAAAGCAGCTGTCGCTGAGCAGGCTGTTAAGTCCGCAACTACGAAACTTCTCTCGACACAGCAGACGTATGCTGCAACGCTGGAAACCTACCAGAAACAAACAGAGCAAGTGCTCTTGGTTCAGGATAACCTGCTCAGAGCAAGGCAGCAGGTGACTGCATTAACCTCCGACAAATTGACGCTGGTATGTTGATGGTTGTCCATGTATTAGAAATCGGGTGCTCACTTTCTGAATAGGAAACCGTCCGAAAAGTCCTGATCGAGTGCATCAGCTATCTCACTGATCTCAAAGATAGAATTGGCAAATTGGTCATCTTCTTCTCTGGGCTAACCAACCTCATTGATGTCTGCATCAAGAGTCAAGTCCAGCCGTTCCAGAAACATCTAGACAGCTATGCCAAGAACAACCAAGATAAGGCTCTGATGTATGGAGATTTCTACAGAGATGTAAGCTTCACCCTGAATACAGTCGTCACATATTATTAACTTGTGTTATTAGCTCATTTTCCAACTGGCGCTGAAGATTGCTGCCAACTTCTCGCTTTATCGCGATGTCGCAAGCATGTACATGGAAGTTGATCGCAAATGCATTCAGGAGGGAATCATCCTTGTCGGAAAGCTCCACATCGCCAACGGAAATGACAAGGTCGACGACGACGATTATTTCCGTGAGAACAAGAAGAAGCTGTCTGAGTTCGTGACCCAAGCAGAAAAGAATGTCAAAGACATTGTCCAAGCCGTACGTATTTGAACACATCAGAATTCGCCAACTCGCACTAACACGTCTTCAGAAACAAAAAGAAATCATCTCCGGATTGCAGAATCGCATCAATGAAATTGGAAGCTCGATAGCCAAGTTCCCTACTGAGTTCCAACCTAGCGCCAAGGCCATTGAGGCTGTCAAGGATGGTGCGGCCATTACCCAGAGTTTGACAGAGACAGAGGCGGCTGCACCTAGTGCTATCTCCACGAACATTGCGAAGAAGCCACGCAAGACTGTTGTACGCTTTACCTCTCAATACGATACCAAAAATTTATATGCTGACAGAATGTAGGCGTGGTAAAAGATGCGTGTGAATGATATTGACTGAGAGAGCGTGAGGGATCGTATGGGGACGATCTGTACATACATTCCAGATCTAAATGAAATTATTGATCAATAATGGCAACTATCATCTATTGAATATGTCTTTGACCTTAAAGCCGTGTAATTGAATGAGTAGTAGTACCATCATTACTAAGTATTCCAATTTCCCAATGTTTACCCCTCCAAGATCTCACCAGAGCAGTTTGAACTGCGACAGTTGGTGGAGAATATCACGATTCCTTTTTGATAAGTAGAATCAACATGAGTTTCGGTCACGATATAAGCATTCTTCTACAAGATGCACCCCATTCACCAAGGGCATTAATGGAAAGATATACCTTACGACTATATCCGCTAGTAAATATTTCCACGCAGTTACAATGTAATTAGACTTCAACACTAGTTCAGCATTCCCTAGCTACGAGATCATTACGATGTTGATAGAATAGAGCAATGCGTAGAGTAGACTCTATCTCCTCATCTATATTTTAATGAACGATATTATATTATATTAAGGAGTGACTGTCCATAATTTTTCATCGAGTAATCGTAGTATCAGCGAATGACTTCGCGCCAAAAGAAACCTTCATTTTCCATTCCATTTCGTGTACCATAACTATTATCGTCTATCACATCATACCGAAGCCCAGAGCAAGGGCCATCAGACTGACTCCAAAGGTAGCCAAGACATCCTTCCCTCTGATCCCGGACGCAGCTCCCGTGAACTCTTCTGGAGTTTGGGTCGGGCTTGCGACTGGTGGAGGGGTCGTTGGTTCCGGCACGCCGTCAGGACAATGCCAATGCTGAGGAGAAGCGATGATTAGTCAACGGCAGTAGATAACTAGTTATGACTTGCGCATTGGGCACTTACATCGCCATGTGGAGTACACTCTTGTCCCGTGGCCTGGGCTGTTGCAGCTGGTGGTGTCGTCGGTTCTGGGACACCCTCTGGGCTGTCATAGAACGCGCGATTAGCGTTTATCTTTGGGGTTGGCTGGAATTAAAGACTTACCAGTGCCAGTGGTCACCGTGAGGCTCGCAAACCTCAGCAATTGGGGTAGTCTGGGGAGATACTGGTGGAGGGGTGGTTGGTTCAGGAACACCTTCCGGGCTTTTATTACAGTGTGGTTAGCGGAGGAGTTCATAACACAATTGTGGTTGTAATGAGGACTACACACCAATGCCAGTGGTCTCCATGGGGTTCACATTCTTGCGCCGGCGAGGTTGGTTGAGGAGTCGCTGCTGGTGATATTATAGGCTCAGGCACACCTTCAGGACTATGTGTGAAGTCTTACAGTTAGTCACTTGCATATATATACACGAGTTCAAACAATAGAACAACTCACCAGTGCCAATGGTCTCCGTGGGGTTCACACGTTTCCGCTGGGCTCGTTGGTTGGGGTGCGGTCGGTGGCGGCGTGGTTGGCTCCGGAACACCATCGGGGCTGTAGGAGAGGCTTGTTAGAAAGTTATATTCGTAGTTAAGTGTAAGGCATCTTGAAGCTGCCAATAGCGACGTACCAGTGCCAGTGGTCACCATGAGGTGTGCATTCTCCACCTGGCGCGGTGGGCTGAGGTTCAACAGCAGGCGGCGTTGTCGGCTCTGGAACGCCCTCCGGACTATTAAGGTTGTGTGAGTAATATATCGCTCACACTAGGTAAAGCTGAAGTTGTGACTTACCAGTGCCAGTGATCTCCATGTGGGGTGCATTCAGTGGCTGGTGCAGTTGGATGAGGCTCAGCAGGTGGTGGAGTGGTAGGCTCTGGAACGCCATCGGGACTATTTATGTCGCCATAAGTAAGTAACATATCTCACTCGATGATAGAACGTTCTTGGTGCTCTTACCAATGCCAGTGGTCTCCGTGCGGAGTGCAGACTTCTGACGGGGGTGTAGTTGGCTGCTCTGCCGGAGGCGGAGTCGATGGCTCGGGAACACCATCAGGGCTGCATAGAGTATAACGAGTTAGATACTGCAAAGAAGACATAAAGTTACAACATAGATACTTACCAGTGCCAATGATCTCCATGTGGAGTGCACTCCTCGGTAGGAGTTGTAGTTGGAGGTGGAGTTGGAGGCTCCGGTACGCCATCAGGACTGCCACAGCGATCTTTAATTAGAAAATTGTTCTCGTTTGACCAAGATGTTGGGGTACATACCAATGCCAGTGATCACCGTGTGGGGTACATTCTCCGGCAGGAGGAGAGGTTGGCTGTGGGTTCACGGGTGGTGGGCTTGTAGGCTCCGGCACTCCGTCTGGACTGTAAGAGACGGGGTCAGCATGCGTTCTCATTGTTGCAACTTCTTCCTTTCAATAAAAATCTTCTTACCAATGCCAATGATCTCCGTGAGGCTCACACTCCTGTGATGGTGCTGTCGGCTGAGGACTGGTTGTTGGAGGGTTTGGTGGTTCCGGTACGCCATCTGGGCTGTGAGTGGGCTTGTAAGTATAAGATGTAATCGATCTTCAGATATCTCTACGTACCAGTGCCAGTGGTCGCCATGAGGCTCACACTCTTGAGCAGGGGTTGTTGGCTGAGGATGCGTGGGCGGTGGACTCGAAGGCTCTGGAACTCCGTCTGGACTGTGAATGGGCTAATTAGCAAAAGACACACTCCATCCTCGAATGAGTTGCTTACCAGTGCCAGTGGTCACCGTGTGGTTCACACTCTTGAGGAGGGTTCGTTGGCTGAGGATTTGTAGGCGGTGGGCTCGAAGGTTCTGGTACACCATCTGGACTGCAAGATTGATATTTGATCAGTAAACCTCCAGAAGCAAGAGGGCTGCCGGGAAACGAAGCTTAGATTCACAAAACGTAAATAGAGACCCTTACCAATGCCAGTGATCGCCATGAGGCTCGCATTCTCCTGACGGAAAGGTAGGCTGAGGATTGAGAGTCGGCCGAGTAGGAAGAGGTTCGGTCGGAGGTGGAGTGGTTGGCTCCGGGACACCAGGTGGGCCTACAAGTTTTTAGTCTCATTCACGTTTGTAGATGCAGCGACCTACAGTGCCAATGATCCTATAAAAGTTAGTCAAGTTGTGTGTATGGAAAAGAACCATGACTTACGCCACGAGGCTCACACTCTCCGTCCACTGGAGCTGTCTGAGTTGGTTGGCTCGGCGGTGGAGTTGTCGGTTGTGGCTCCGAAGGTGGTGGCGTTGAAGGAGGCTCTACTCCTGGAGGACCTAAACCAATTAGTACTTCACTTGACAGCAACAATGGGCATCATACAATGCCAATGGTCCTGGATGCTGTGAGTATATGCTCTTATATTATAAGTCCAGGGAAATTGTTTGCTCACATCATGGGGTTCACATTCTCCTTCGCCTGGAGGTGGAGTCGCAGTCGGTAATGGTTCGCAATGCCTTCGCTGATGTTTAGCATAGAAACATTATTAGATACATTACAACTTACCAGTGATCACCATGGGGAGAACACGCTGAGCCAGTGGGGGACGGTGGAAGTTCCGTATGGGGATCCTCGCTCCCTGTTGCGGTCGGTAGAGGGTCGCAGTGCCTAGTTATTGTTAGCTAAATGATGATCGTCAAGAGTTCAGACTTACCAATGGTCTCCATGAGGTGAACAGATGGATCCTGTGGGGGAGGGTGGAAGAGTGGGCGTGGAGCAGGGAGCCGTGATGGTCGTCAAACCGGAGGTAACGGTATAGCCAGCGCTTGAAAGGATACTTGATCCGTAGAACCTGTAAGCTGTAATCCAACCTAGACCCGGGAAGTCGAAGGCAGTCGTGAATACTGGAACCTCGAGATCCGTGTCGGTTACCGTACTAGCTATAGGCCCAAGCCGACTGTCAAAATCATCAATATTGGTAACAGTTGTTGCAATTCCCCATGTCAGCGTTGTAGTGGTGCATAGAGGAGCTGCTGTGATGCCTTGCGGTAATGCGTTCACAGTTCCTATGCTCCTGTAGATCGCTAGAAGCGCTAGAGCTTGATGCCGAAGACTGGTCATTGTTGAGACGAACCGAATGGTATCTGCAAGCTCCACGTGTAGAATTCTTGCAAGGTGATACTGCATGTATTTATGATAAACTATCTGCGTGCTGTGCCGCATAGATCAACAACATCATCGTATTTGCAATTCACATTCACGAAATGTTGGCCACCTCCCCGGTAGGATCCAATAGTCAGGTAAACCCCAGAAGTGTTGAAGCCGTAACGCAACGAGCAGGTGGCTGATGATAGCGTGGGGTTTAATCGTTCATCACATTCCGAATCTGTTGGTTTTACCATTCGTTCAAGCGGGACATAAAAGGCCAAGAGGAGATCTCGGTAGTGATGCCCTAACTCGTGAGGATGGATCATATCATAGACCATATGATGAACGTCTAGATGTCTTGTCAGTAGACATCAAGGTACTGCCAAGGCACCACTGCAGGAACTCAACTCCAACATTGCGGAATGAGGCCAACAACAGCCAAGATTTCTGATGTTGTAACGATGACATTACCTGGAGAATTGATACGATTGGGTTTTCAACTGGACATCATGGTAGAGCGCAAACAAACTCGTAAAGACCTTGTATGTCCTCTCATGGCTTGGCGGCATGTAGAAATTCTGAAGAGGATAAGAGCAACAACATAATGCATAGGCACATAGTGCATAGGCTTATGTTTCCTGGACATGCAAAGTATCGCGGAACACCGAGAGAAACGCATACCCTCGATTGTGTCGGTATAGTTGACGGGGATCCTTCACTTGATTCTGTTGTTACAAACCCGTTCTTTCAACACACACAATATCGCCACATGCATGAGAATCAAGTCAAGAAAATTATAAAGTTGCACTGATTCCCGCATTCATTTCTTCTGTGCAGCCACTCAACCATTGATCAATTCACCACCACCTATTGCCGGAAAGCTCTATCGCAAACACTTCTCAATATGAAATATACTCTCATACCCTTTGTCGCTCTTGTTGCAGGTGTCATCGCCTCACCTACTCCTGTAGAGCTTGTTCCGCGCGCATGTTCTACGCCTTCCGGCTGTTCCACTTATGGTGCTGCTGCAAACTGTAACTTTTGTGTAAGTGCATAATTTTAATGAGGAAAAAAGATTCCAACAACAAAGATTTATTGATAGATGTTGCATCATGAGGATATATCGTTAAAGAATTGTGCTGATGTTAAGAGTAAAGTGCCCTTCCGCTCCCACATTGTCCGCATGTCACACCCACGGAGGCTTCTGTGGCAATACAGGATCTAACCAGCTCGTATACCACTGCGAACCACATTGATCATGCTCGGGAACAGTGCAGATGAAGCAGATATCTTCACTCAGATGCCGTCTTACATGAAATAATGACGCTATGTTTGATGTCGAAAGGATCGAAAAAGGAAGTTGGAATTGGTCGGTCGCTGTGGTCACGTTCGCTTACTATATTTTCCTTCAACTTCTCCATTTCCATATTCAACATGTGGAGGGATGATTAACTTTTATTTTTATATAACAAAATCCCACTATCTTTGACAAGCTTCCCATTTCAGAGTTCCAAGATATTGAAGGCGTTCGTAATAGGATGATATGCAACACCAAGCTCAGTGACAAGATATTTGAGTACCCAAGTGTCGGGATCACTGAAAACTCGGCAACAGGATTCACGATGAACATCCTCCGCTCGCTTCCTTTCTTTTTCCGTTCTCGAGTTCTCCAATACACTTGCTTGTGCAACACAATCTCTTTGCGACCGCCACCAACGCCACTGGTATAACTCTAATGAGGCTCGAGTCCAGCTTCGATGACCAGCTGCAATCTCAGTAAAGAGTGCAACCTCTCCAACAATAACCACTCCCAGCACTACGTTGAAGTTTCGCATTTCTAACTCTGCTCTTCGATCATGTGGCAGACACAAGGGATATAGCCCTGGATACACCTGAAATAAGGAATTGAGGACTCCATCAACCAAATCTACGCAACGATCATTGTAGGTATTGAAACAAACATGATGTGGCAACAGCCATGTGGGGTTTTGTTACTTATTTGACTCGCAATGAATGTATCGAGCCATTCATTGTAAAAAGGCATCACTAGCCGTACAGTGTCAACCGGTGCCATAGTTGACCATGTGACACTCCGTGCGGTGCCATTTGGCAATGGCGCACAATCGTACTATGACACAGAACCCGAATTGGTATCTTAAGCCCTAGATTCTCGTCCGAATGTCACGGTAAATTGACTTCCAGATTTTATGCCTGACGGGGCGTTTGGGCTCACCTTTAGGAAGTCTAAAAGAGCGCCGCTAAACTTGAATTCCGAATACATTGCACCCATTTCTTCGCAGGCAGACTGAACGAGCAAAGTACTAATGGAGTATTTATGAGGACCAAGAGACTCAGATTGGGAAACTAATTCCCTTGGAGTGATACCAAGTCCCCCTGTGAAGCCTTTCAAGGCATGTGTGATCTTTTTTCCTTTTTCCTCATTCGTTAACCAAAGCGCCATGTCTTGCATTCCAGCCACCACAGGGAGCAAGAAAAGTTGATATGAATATAAAATCAGCAACATATGCGCGTTTATGAGGAATTCATCTCTACCACTTTCATGGTAGATGTATGCTTTGTCGATAGTATTGTTCTAAATTTGTGGCGCAACAAAGTCATTGTGAATACGAGCAAAACTAAAGGTACGCCTGCATGACAACAAAGTAACATATCAGAACTGACATGAATGAAGCAGTAACATTAAATCAATATGGTCAACGTATTCTGCGTATTCGTGAGATACCAAGACACAAAATTCTATATTTAACCTAAATTTCTGATTAGTAAGCTAGTTGTTTGTGGGGTTTGCGGCCACGTACCTGGTTGAAGATGCCTCCACGAGAATTGCTAGAAGAATGGCAGTCGAGCCGCAGAACATAAACGCGACTGTCGCACAACCGCCTCAGTCGAAGCCAAAAGCCAATGTCCTTCTTCCATTGTATATCTATCCCGCTCCTGGCGCGTGGGACCCTCTCTACGGCGCGTACGTTTCTTGCCCCTTATTGCCCCTTGCATGAAGTATTCCGATTAACAAAATGCTTCTAGATTGTCCCTTCATCGCAGCGTGAAGTTTACAATCATTGTTAATCCGAGCAGCGGACCAGGGGCGCCACCATGGTGGCCGAATCCAGATTATGTTCGAGAGGTGCCTAGGCTCAATGCGCAGCCAAATGCAGAGACAGTTGGATATGTGAAAATTGATTACTGTCGAAGACCGCTTGCCGATGTGTACGCAGATATTGATGCGTATGCGAAGTGGTCGACAGATAGTCGGTACCCTGGACTTGGCGTGAAAGGAATTTTCTTCGACGAAACGCCGAATCGGTTTACACCAGAGGTGGCAGCGTATTTGAATACTATCACGCAGCGCGCGAAAGAAACAGCCGGGCTTGCAGGCAATCGTCTCGTACGTAATATGTGTAGTCTGAAGTGTATTTTTCGAAATGTTGACAATTGCCCTAGGTAATCCATAATCCTGGGACGGCCGTGGACGCTACACTTGCTCAACCGGGACCGGACCTTACGACAGTGGTGGAAGATTCGTTTGCTAATTATCGTACCGATGATTACCAGCGATGGCTCGCAACGTCGCCTTATAATCGAACGAGGTCCAGCTACATGGTCCATTCGGTTCCGAAGTGTGAGGTATCTGCTTTGACGCACGAACTTCGGGATCGTGCAGAGTATTTATTCGTGACGGATTTGACGCAAGCATTTTACGAAAGTTTTGGACCGAGTTGGGCGGAGTTTGTTGCGGCTGTGGCGCGCGAAGATACGCAGTGCAGTGCATGACAATCAATACCCCCCGAGCAGGTGCCTGCTAACGGATTGTTCTCGAGGCTTTTTTCGTGCATAGCTCCTCGATGAGTTTCCAGATACGGCAACGATCCAAAACCCGGGGGGAGGATCTAATCAAGACGTGGATCCAGACCAGAGACAGGAAAGTCCTTCCTCATCAATAGTTGAATAAGACTCTTCCAATATAGCTCATCCTGGCACTTTGATCTCCGATTTACTTCGAAAGACCAGAATTCACTAATAAATCGGAGTCAAGGCCCCACAAATGAAGAAATAGGATACCATCTGCGAAGTGATTTAAGCTCAGGTCATTGCTTTCTCGCTACACGAGCACGGCTCGAGGTAGTGGTGGCGACTTGAACGTGGCTTAACCATTTTTTTGAGGTTGGTTCCAAAAGGTTCCCCAATGCTCGCGAAACCTCCAGTTCTGCTCTTCGTGTTGCCAAATCTCTAAACGTGAAACGGGTGTTACAATCCTTGTGCGGGCACCGTGATTCAGAAACAAGCGAATTTTTTACGCAGCAATCTTCGTCTTTCCGTATCGGGGCATACATGAGATCAAAGAAGGCCTGACTTGAGGGAGTCAGATGCTGACAGAGATAGACCTTGATCTTAGATATACTAAGGCGCAAGGGCTCAGGGTTAAAGTAACTCCAATGTTGACAATGGAAATACACAGGGTTAATGAGAACCCACCTCTCAGCAGCCCTTGACTTGCGTAAGTGACGGGCTCCATCAAAGATACAGGGCCCTCCGGAGTCTCTGTAGTGATCTCGATGACTGCACAGATACTTTTCTCGCGCTTTAGCTGGGATAGCCTTTCTGACTTCTGTAAAAGTCATTTCGCGATGCTGGCATACTCGTAAGACGCCTGCTGCTCCTCGACAATCGCGGTTGAATGGGGATTCTAGAACAGCATTTAGACTAAAGAACTGAACTAGGTGAGGGGATAAACAGTAGCTGCAGAACAGATTTTCTAGGGATAGTAAAAGTCTAGTCGTCCTGCCCTCCTTATAACCTTCTAGTGCTTCTATTTCTGCCCGTGCAGCCTGCGAACATATGTCTCTTTTTATCCGTCGAAAGAATTTCCGCCGGTCAAAGGCATCGGAGATCTTGGTTGTTTCAGTCTGAAGCATATATCGGAAGTGGCGACAGGATGCTTCTAGGCTCAAGTAGTCGGCCGGTGAGAGGTAGGTGCCAATGTGCAAGACAAGTTCAGTGGGCATTCGATAGTGGTGAGGGAGTTGCGCCATGTTGGCTATGAGGAGATCAGACTTTCCAGTGCAGCGTGGTACTCTCATCATTCTGCTTGTGATGAGATGGATGATGGGGTGGGAAGGTCAAAGGAAGAAGGAAGGAGGACGAGAATCTTGGATTCGACAGCATTTATACGCCTTACCGGGCCAGAATTGTTGAGACGCATTATCGGATGCCGAGGGGGGTGCCGACTGCTCGCTCTTGCACAATTTATTCAGGTTCCAGCAACATGGCCGCCACTCGCCACTCGTCTGCTCTGTTCCTCGTCGATTCGATAAGAAGTGGAAGCGTGAAAAGGGTATTGGGTGAAAGATAAGGCCATAATTCAATGAGGGTATCATATACAGCAACTGGATTACGACTGGAACTCACGGAGGGGGTTCATATAAAGACATTTTGGATATATTGCCCAGAGGAGATCGTGAAGTAAAGATGTCGTTGTTGATATGGTGGTTTGTGGTCTGCAGGAGCACATTGCTACACTAACTGTTATCGGACACTAATGAGACACTAGACTGCTTATGAAATGGTGAGGGTATACAACATTCCCTTGGTTCAACACGAAACTTGTGAGAACCCTCGAATCCTAAGGAGGAAGCCGGAAATCGTCCTTGAAAGGCTCGTGAGGTTATTTATTTGACTACAGAGACATTATAGGGGGTAGAATAACTAAACATTAACGGCATTTCTTTAGTCTTCGCAACATTTCTACTATTTATAACTGTTAAGTCGTATAATATCATTTACTGGATACAAAGGTGTTTAGGTGGTGATCAAAAAGTTGAGAGAACCCTACTCGTATCATTTCAATTCTGTCGTGCATCTGGTTCCACGCTATGTTCGCCTTGACAAAGTGTCCACTTGCAGTGGTTCTAATATACATAACGCCATCCACGCTCCACCCCTGTATGCTCAGACCAACCCTCTGCTTCATCCAGCCTCTTATTGAGTCTGACCGCTCGCCATCTGATAAGTACAGCGGAGACAACACAAGCGACGCAGCCAAAAAGGATGAGGCCACCGCCCATCCGATAGAACGGCTCCTGGGATGTGGGAAAGAAGTATGGGCTGAACCAATGGCTGACCTGACTGATGCAATTTGCGATCGCGATCAGTGCCGCTTTCTTACTTCTCGGAGCCGGAACTAAGGTAGTCTCCCAGCTCAGTTGCAGATTGAGCCCAGAGTAGGTACCGCTGATGAGTAGAATGAGGCCAAAGTAGCGAGCACCCACATTCAAGGTCCCAATAAGCACGCTACATCCGACCGCACTGAACAGGATTGGTATGACGATATGGAGGCACGATTCTTGAAAGCGTCCTGAGGTGTATGCAAGACCGCATGCGACGGCGTAAGCGATTGCATAAGGAGGAGCTTGCACGAGATAGGTGGTAAGGGTGTCGAAATGGAAGGTTTTCATAATCTGCACATTATTTTAGCATTGTCGAAAATTCAATCGGGGGGGAGATTCCGCTTACTGATGGTAGGAAATCCTTGAAGCTCTGTGCCGTGACAAGGGCGAAGTGCATGAGGCAAAAGTACCACGTGAAAGGATCCTTTGCTGCTTCTTTGAGTCCATCCCATGTGCCTCCAAGCTCCTCTTCACGCCCACCATTCGAGACCTGCACACGATATTGAGCCATCTCAGTTTCCTCCTGAGACAACCACTTAGTGTTGTGTGGCCAAGATGGAAGCACAATGTATCCGACTAGTGCAACGAGAATGGATGCGGCTCCCTCTATAATGAAGAACCACTGCCAGGCGTGCAAACCAAGAACTTCGTCCATGTTGGTTAGGATGCCGGCAGCTAAAAAGCCAGAGAGTATATTCGACATTGTGTTACCGGCATGCCAAATTGCCATTCGCATTGGGTTCTCTTCCTTGGTGTACCATGAAGATGTCACTGCGTACTATTAGATCCTCGTCTAGGCCATAGTCATTTGGTGAACTTACTGAGCGTAATGCCTGGAAAGAATGGGGCTTCAGAAAGGCCAATGAAGAACCTGCACACGGCGAAGCCAGCGCCACTTGTCATGGCTGGCATGCAAATCGTTCCAATACTCCATGCCATCATCATAGATGGCAGAAGCCAGCGAGGATCTGCTTTAGCAAGCCACAAATTTCCTGGAAGCTGACCGATGAGATAGCCCACATAGAAGGTGGAGATACCGGTGTTCCACACAGTATCACTCATATGCAGATCCTTCTGCAGTCCCGCAAGGCGGGCATTGGATACGTTGATGCGGTCCAGATAACTGTTAGGTCAGTACAAAATTTCCGAGCAAGATACGGTGTAGTATACATACTTCATTAAAAACATGAGAGTGATACATGGCATGAGTCTCCAGTCGAGCTTCTTGACAAGCCTTTTGTTGAGATCTGCCATCTGCTCCTCAGTCAGATCCCGGAGCGTCTCAAAACGCGCCTGGATCTGCTGCGCTGTGATATTGCCACTTTCGGCTGCCACCTCCTTGAATTCGGCATTCTCTACATTCTTTTGATCGAGCGCCATGTCTTTCAATGCGCACTCGGTTTCGGAAAAGCTGAAATGATTCTTGATAAGTGGTGAGATGCGTTGAAGCTGTCTGTGCATGAGATCATGTTTCAATGCGGAAGAACGTTCAATATATATCAGACATCACAGAGTCTGGTCTGGTCTAGAGTCTTCATGTGGAATCTGCTAGCCAGAGAATGGCGTTTTCTGTGTGGTAAGCCACTAAAACGCGGGCCCCCAGATTCCCCGCAAACTGTTGGTCTCACGCATTGGGGGAGACGCCATCGAGGAAGCTAAGGCGATAGTAACGGCTCGCTCGTTCCCGTCATGGTGCAAATTTGTTCCCGCGGGAAGAGAAACGGGACAGAGACCAGACCCCAAGGGAAAACGTATTTACGGTTGCGCCGTCCGGGGGAAACGGGCTCGCCGTTGTACTCGAGACAATCGCGGCTTTACGAGATTGGTTCTGAAGAGACGCATGAATGTTGGCTAGATTTGCCGTAAATACAGAGGGTTGGCACGTCAGGCTTCCCCTTTGCTAGTATTTCATGCCTACAACAGTGCATACGCAAGATTTTATCGCGAGGAGTCAAGACTGTTTACTGGCTACAATACATCCTTAATTCAGGTATTCGAGCTACTTGAAGCTAGCAGGTGGCCAGCCGGGCGTGCCAACCCTCTGCACATTATTGATGGTGGTAAAACTGGGGCCTTCATTTTGTGCCATGTGACTGCGCAAAAAGAACCGAAGTTCTTGTCGGTCTTCTTTCCTCAAATGAAAGAAGAACATAGGTAAAATATAGAGAACTCGACTTTTCGATGCGAATGGAGACAGAGGGTTGTAGTGAAAGTTTCAATGAACACGACAATAGTAGTTGAACTGAACCTCAAGAGGATATAAAAGATACCAGAACTTATCGTACATGCATGTCTCCAAACCTCTATGCTACACTACCTGACTAACTAAGCAATGCAGCAACCTGTTCATACACCGTAAAGACAATGCCACCACTAAAGACTAATCTCCCTAATCGCATCGTACTTCCACTCCAGAAACCCCGAATGCCCGCTCCCTGTAGGACAGTTCGAAATGCTTTCCCCGTGCTTGCTCCCTTCGCACTTTGAGCCTGCGTCTTGATCGTATCAAACGGTTGTGTTGTATAGACTGTGATAACCCCAGCCACTGCACCTGTTCCAAACGTCGTTGCACTGTTTTGTGCAATGTTGTTTCGCCGAGAAAGCTCTTTCAATACATTGTAAGATCCCATGCGTACGGCAGATGTGGCCGACTGCTTCATCGTTGTGGAGACCAATCCTCGATAAAGGCCAGCAGTGCCCTGTGTTTGAATAATGAGTCTACAGGTTTGCAGACCGCCCCGACTTGATTGTCCCCCATTCTTCGCATTGTCAATGAGAGCGGTCTTCACGCGCTCCGTTGGGGTGACCGCCACCACACTTTCAGCAGCACCCGCAAGCATTCCTGCCAATACGCCTCTCCAAGGGGATAGTACACCTTTCTCGTCGGCAAGATGACGACGTATCGAGTCAAATGATAAAAACCGGACGCCGGCCTTGAAAGCAGTGCCCAGTATCAACGTTGAGCAGCCAGTGTATATAGCTCCTATGCCGTCGTTACGTGCCACTTGAGCGATGACCGCGAAAGGATTTGATGATGAGCTCGCGCCGACTTGAAGCTGTGCGCGCGTTTTTGCGAATTCGAAGGGATATGTCGCGGTTGCTTCCACCCCACCGGCAATAGCACCAGAACAAAGCGAGACAAGAGCTGTTGGAGCCTGCTTTGCTTTAGGAGGCGTAGCTTTGGTCACATTGGCCGTTGACAATGTATGTATCGAATTGTTCACAGGTGCGGATGCGACGCTCATGGTGGCTGTATGGGATGTAGAAAAGGTGCAGAGAATAAATTTTGATACGGATATTCTGATTCATCAAGGAGTATTTAGATAATAGTCTGGGCATGAATAAATCCGTACCCAGAATAATGGAGAGAAATACAGTACCTATACATCCAATGCCTTCCATATCGGACGCGGCCCGACGGGAGCGCCGACTTCCCGCTGTCCCATAACCTCTTCGCCCTCCTGCAACATACCCGCCGCTCAACACTCGTCTGCTCTGTTCTTCATCAAGTTAATCGAATATCCCGTTCAGAGTATCTGTTTGTGCCAAGTACCTTACCGCGGCAGCATGAGTACGGAAGGCAACGAGCCCTCGCCTAGTCGCCCTCGCAAACGTGCGCTTGAGGCCTGCACCTTCTGTCGCCGTCGCAAGGTTCGTCATCGCAGCACCCATGCCAACATTCAAGACACTGAGATTTCGCACAGATCAAATGCAGCGCAGAGAGGCCTTCATGCGCAAATTGTAAAACACATGGAACGACATGCAGCTATGAGCCCATAGAGGAGGCTCAAGCTCGCAGCCGTCCAAGCAAGGCTCCACGAAGGGAACCCACTTCAGAGTCGATTACCATCACCATGTCTTCGACACCACAAACAGTGTCGCGTATTGTTGTTGCTTCCAATGGTGCTTCTAGTTATCATGGCCGTACGAGCACTTTGTTTGATGAAAATCCCCATGACCGAGCCAATACTGAAACGCGCCCTCGAATGCCTGATGAATGGGTTGAAAAGGGCCTCGTTGCTGAAGCTGCGCGCCAGCGACAACTCGAGGAAGTAAACTTCCGCCTTGGGAAGCTCGATTTTGATGGTGTTGAACCCGATTTGGGAATGCACTTATTGTCCTTACATTGGAATCGTCAACATCATTCATTCCTCACAACATATCGTCCAGCATTTATGCGTGATATGGCGTGTGGGGGCCCATACTTCTCCAAACTTCTTCTCAATGCCATCTACTTTGGCGCTTCAAAATTCAGCCCACGGCACGAGGTTCGGCGAGTAGCTGACGATGTACGTACTGCTGGCTGGCAATTTCGTCAAAGGGTGCGCGAACTCCTAGGCGGTGCTCTCGATAAGAGTGAGGTCACCACTATCCAGGCATTGCTAGTGATGACCAACTCTCTGTTCGCTTTGGGTGATGAGCGTAGTGCTGCCTGGCTCTATGCTGGCCTCGCCTTTCGCATGATTGTCGATTTAGGAATGCACGTAGATACCGTAGATCTGGCAAGTACTCGCAAGTTTTCGGACGAAGATTATGAAATACGGAGGCGCGTGTTCTGGGCAGCATTTGGTATAACATATTCTGTCGCCAGCCAATACATTCAACTGATGGAAGATAGTCGTCGATAAGATCCAGAGTTTATATCAGGGTCGGCCGGTCAGCATCAAGGAATCCGACACCCTTGTCCCTATCAAGTTTCTCGATACTTACGAAGAGCTTGAGAATTGGTCACCTTTTGCATATTCTACTCAGTCAAGCTCTACCTACCAGGGATCACCGGCCTACAGCATCACTACCTTTCAACATTTGTGCAAGCTCTCGGTGATTCTCAGCGACATTCTTAGCACAATATACACGGAAAGAACTTTCGACTCCAGTCCAGGAGAACTCTCGGCCAAATTGGAGAGTATCCACTCAAAGCTAACAACATGGCATAGCCATCTGCCTGCTCATCTTGCTGTTGACGTGAAAAAAGAACCTATAACACCCCCTCCACACGTATTGAGCCTACAGTAAGTCTTCCCAGACCCACCTATCCCACTTTCATCTGAACACCGATAGTGCTATGTACAACGTACTCATGATACTGCTACACCGCCCATTTGTTGCCGACGGACATCTTTACAGTACATCTCGCAGCATATCTGTCAATTCCTTTATAGCCTGTGCCACAGCAGCTGAAAACATAGTCGATCTTCTACGTGTGTATGACAAAGCATTCAGCGTACGCAGGGCACCATACTTGATATCGTATGCGACATACGTTGCCGCCACTATTCATGCTCGCATTGCTGCAAAGAGAGGCATCGGTTCAAATGCTCATAGTAATTTGAAAGCGTGCTTAGCCGTATTTCGAGAAAACCAAGAGACAAATTGGGCTGTTCGGCGCGCTAATGCTATTGTACAGAACCTGATGAAAAGGCTAGGAGTAGACATTCCTAGCCCTGACGAAACTCGAATTGATCGAGACAATGGCGGGAACAGTCAGAGTAGTACTCCCGGTACGTCAACAAGCAGGTCAATGGCGAGAGAACCTAGCTTGCACAGTCTGGATATCGACGGCATTATTCAGAGTTTTGTACGAGAACAGGAAACTATGCAAGTTCCCCAAGCAAGTCAGTCCGGTCGCAATATGTCATCAGATGCCACATTCCCCGCGCAGCAAATGTGGTCCTTTCCAAGTACAGAGGTTCAAGGTGTGGGGCCGCAATCCGAGAATCAGGATACGAACACCCTTGCCTATGAAACCGATTCGAGTTGGTTATACCAAGGGCAACAACAACCGTTTGGAGAAGTTTCTATATCGGTAGATGACTTACTCTACGGTTTCAACGGATCGGCACTAGACAGCTTCCCCATCCTCGATGGAACTATGATGTGAGGAGCGGCGAAATAAGAACCGGGACGCACGATGCAATCAATCACTACCTACCCGTCTACTGATCAATAGAGCCGCTCTCAGCCTAAGGGGGAAGTCGGAAATAGTCCAAGGAAGGCTCGTGAGGCTATTTAATTGACTACAGAGACACTTTAGAGGGCAGAATAACATTATATTAAACACACCTCTTAAGGCTTTATAATAGTGCTATTAAATTTAAATACTAAATGCTATAATATTATTTACTAGATACAACGGTGCTTAGGTGGTGATTATAACAATAGGGGGTGGCCAGGACTATTTCCGACTTCCCCCTTAGGTTGAGAGAGCCGCTACCTAAACACGCTGCCCGCCTTATTCATCCGCGGCTAAACTTCGGGCCCCACACCCCTTCCCGTCCTCCCTCCCGTTCCCTCTCAGTAGCAATGCCGCGGGAATGGTGCAGACCCGTCAGGCAATGCAGACTTCAGACCTCACCAAGAGCTACCCGGGCAACAAGATTTACCAGCAATAGTCATATAAAGATATTTCACTTTGGGGCCATCATGGAAGTACTCCCATATCTGACAGGCTTTTTCCAAAATTATATTCCTGGCCTTTGGGGTTTTCAATGCTTCGCGCACTTGCTAAATCATTTCACACAAAAACATCCCATCTTTCTATAATCGAGACATCTACCACTGCCCCAACCCCGACTTGGCTTTTACCGACTTTCATAATGCATACCGAACGACCTCCTAGAAAGGTCCGATGCAAATTGCCAGCAGTGCTCATGCGTGCCGGGACCTCCAAAGGCCTTTTCGTACACCGTCATCATCTACCTGCTTCTGAAACCGATTGGACGGCTCCATTACTTGCCGCAATGGGATCTCATAACTCAGATGCTCGTCAGGTAGATGGTGTTGGTGGCGGAACGTCCACAACTTCAAAGGTTGCCGTAGTATCGCCGTCAACACGTTTAGGTGTGGATGTGGACTATACGTTTGTTCAAGTCGCAGTTGGGAAAGGAATGGTCGATTTGAGTGGGAACTGTGGGAACATGTGCTCGGGTGTCGGCCCATTCGCCCTTCAAGAAGGACTTGTGCGTGCCAGGCCCGGGGACAGGACCGTAAGTCTTCTTCAGTCGACTCGCAGTATCGTAGTATCTATTAATTATCATAGATTGATGTTAAAATATTCAACACTAATACATCGCGGATAATTGTCGACACTGTTGAAATAGATGAGTTTGGCCAGTATGAAGAAGATGGTGACTATTCAATGCCGGGCGTGAAAGGAACTGGCAGCGAAGTCAAAGTTGCTTTCGTCGACCCAGCAGGGAGTATGACTGGCAAGCTTTTCCCAACCGGGAAGCGTAACGAGACCATCGTAGTGAAGAAGAGAAACGACAGTCCGTTCTCGGTCAGAGCAACCTTGATTGACGCTGCCAACCCCTTTATTCTTGTCGACGCCAATACGCTACCACTACATCTTCGCTCATGTTCCAAGGATTCAACCGGATATTTGGAGTACATGGAGATGATTCGACGTACTGGTGCAGTTACAATGGGCCTAGCATCCAGTACTGATGCTGCAGCCAAAGTGAGAGGAACGCCGAAGCTTGCCCTCGTTTCAACTACCGACGATGCGAGTCTTCAAGTGCAAGCGTTCAGCATGGGAAGACCTCATCCGAGTCTACAACTGACAGGAGCAGCATGTATTGCTGCCGCAGTGTGCATTGAGGGCACGGTAGCTCATGATATCGCTTCAAAGTCGGGAACCCAGGCTGCGTGGCAGCTCTCAACACCTGAGAGGACCCCGAGTCCTTCTCTTTCGGACTCGAGTGATCACAGCTGTCCTGTCCTTCCCGACAGGAAGACTGTTAGCATCGCGCATCCGAGTGGATTAATCACTGTCGATGTCTCTGCCGCGAGCTCGCCTGAAATAGCGGTGGTGGACCGATGTATTGTTTCGCGCACGGCTCGACGATTATTCGAGGGGAACGTGTACTATTATCAAGATGCAGCGCAATGTCAGGCCTAGAATTAATACCACCAACTTTGTACCCAATGAATACCCAATAAAGATCCATAATCTACACACTTGGCTAGATTTACAGCCGTTGATTCTTGTGGGAATTACAAAAGCTCCCATGAATGCTTTGCGCATAGTACACCAAAACCACTTTTTAAATTACACACGCAACAAGAATTAATTATCTTGCAACCAGTCGCCTCTTAGCATCATCTTACAGCATCGAGACATATCGAAGCGCCCTCTTTCCTTTCGACCCCTCCATCAACTTGTTGAATGGTGCCTCTCCTTCTTTCAATGACCTCCATTGCCACGACTTAATAGGTGCTCTTTCCATACCTTTGTTTTCAATAATATCTACTACCCAACCTCCAATAGTTGGTAGGAACTTAAATGCATGCCCGCTTCCCGCCGTGACGACCATTAATCCTTCCTGACCGGGCACATGATCGATGATGTATTGGTTATCGAAAGAATCAGTATACCAACACAGTCTCGTCAACCAGATGTCAAGATCTGCCAACTCGGGAAGATACACGTTTGTAAACATTCGAATGACTTTCACAGCTTGGGCTGGAATCTGACGAATCTGCTCATCTTGCGACCACCTTGTGATCGGAACACTACGCTCCTGTCCATCTGGTTGGACTCGTGGATTGGTGTACTTTGTTCCTCTGTAACCAATCTTGAGAAGGCCGTGTTCATCGACGGGGAATCCATACAATCCGGCTTCAGGTCCGTCACCAATCTTGAACGCCCATGCTGGAAAGTTATCTGGTGCAAACCTCTGGCGGAGAGGAGAAGACTCTGGAATTTTGAAGATGACAACCGATCCAGCTGTAGTCTCGGCCATTCCATCAAGAGATGGCACAAGACTTGGCGTCCACCCACCGCAGGCAACAATGACGAGAGCAGCGTTGTGAATCTTTCCATCGGCTGTGCGCACTCCGACAACCTTTCCTGTCGGACTTTGGATGGTAGACAACACATTCCCCGCATTTGAGTCCAAGAAAAGATGGACACCCAAGCGCTTTGCCTTATGTAACGCAAAGCGACAAGCCTTGTCCGCCAATGCGATACCCCCAGTTGTGTCCATCACACCCAGCAGCTTCTTATAAAATGGGTTCATTCTTGCTGAGAACCCTTTCTCCTCCGCCAAGCGCAAGTGTGCCTCATTGTTGTTAACGAGTTGCGTATCAGCATATCCCGCCTTCTCCATGTTCTTTATTGATGAACTCTCGAATTCAGGGAGAACATCGGCATCAGTGACCGACAAATCTCCGTTATTGATCCAAAGCACGTCTTCGGAGCTCATGCCTGGAGGTACAGCCGCGCCACCGTCACGCAGCTCCTGATTCCACGCATCCCATGCCTCTACAGCATGGAGACTTAGGTTCTGGTATATGGTTTGCGTGCCATAGGCGGAGCGGATGATCTTGTTTATATCGGCCGAGGCGGCGTCGCAGCCGTTGAGGTAGGAGTAGAGTGTGCTCTCGTAGGGGTTCTTGTCGAGCAATGTTACGTTGGTGTAACCTCGTTCTGCAAGGTGAATTGCGGTGCTCAGGCCAAAGATTCCGGCTCCTACGATGATGATGCCATCTGACTTCGAGGGAGGGGCTGGCTTGGTGAACATGGTGGTCTTTTCGCAGTGTTTGTTCAAGGGATCGAGGACTGAGGATGACTTGACGAGTTTGACTTGTGGTTGGAATATGGCAATTATTAAATTCAAAGAAAGTCGAACTTAGTCCAAGAAAAGAGTTGAAGGCAAAAATGACTCTGAAGCGCCTTCTAGCCTACGCGCGTTGTATACCTTCCATGTCAGCGGAAGGGAAAGTACCGGGATAATCGATTACTCGTATGATTCGAAACAGATCGTCAATTGCTTTAGTTCAATTAATGGGAGTATTTCAGATAACCGGGAACATCTAGATCCAGTGGCGCGGTGATTTATCGTAACAATTGTAAATAGCGACCCTATCGCCGTGGCCCAAAAACTCTACATATCAACAGACTAATTGACGAATCCGAGCGCATGTTCCCATTGGTGGGTAGTTCCCTTCATACTTGGAAATACGGCCACAAAGGGAGAGAGATGACCAACTCAGTCCTAGTCGGGGAATAGTACCCACCAATCGGAAAACTGCGTCGGATTGAACCGCTGCCGACTTGAGGAAGTTTCCTATCAGTGAATTTCGTTCATGTCCATATCGCCGGCGCAAACCTATTATCGCAACTATGTGAACAGCAATATCTATACTTTACAAGATGCAGTCTCGAATACAAAGTCCATATCTCTGCTTCAGCTTTTAACACTCAACTCGAAGCATCAATTTCTCAATAAGCTCCGAGTGTCTTCGAGGTATTTTAAAATGTCTTCAACCGATCATTTTGATGACCCTATGTGGCCTCCTGGGACTGTTCGTCTGCAAGGTAAGCAAGGCCTTTCCTGATCAAAGCAATGACTTGGTTTAATGTGGACCACTAATCCACTTTCACTCCAGAGGAACATACATCGAACGAGATCATTCTACAACCCCAGCCGTCTCAAGATCCAAACGACCCACTGGTTAGTCATAGCAAGTACCTTTCGATGCAAGATCCATCTGCTGATGTGGAAACTCCAGAACTGGTCCAATAAACTCAAGTACCTCAACTTTGGTTTGGCAGCATTGTATGCCCTAATCGTCTTTGCATTGTATGTCACTTCTGCCCACGTCTATGCTGTGTATCTCAATTAACGAGGTTCTAGAATCGATGCTGCCACCCCGACCTGGGACCCCATGCATGAAGAGCTCGGATATAGCTACGATGATCTCAACAATAGCTACGCTGCTGGATGCGCAGGTCTCGCTCTCGGAGCTGTCGCACTGATACCATTCGCACACAAGTATGGACGTCGTCCCATATACCTGTTCAGCTGCGCTATACAGTTCGGGGTCTGCATCTGGTCTGCACGTCAAAAGACTGTGGCAGACCTGATTCTGGTCAACATTTTCAGTTGTTTCTTGGGTGCTCTCGCAGAGACAATCGTGCAGATGACCATAGCGGATATGATCTTCGTAAACCAACGAGCATTGATGAACAGCTTGTATTTTTGGTCCACCAGAATTGGCGCATCGTTGACGCCCTTGGCTGCAGGGTATGTCACGGTCGATCAAGGGTGGCGCTGGGTCTGGTGGTGGCTCACCATCATCTTTGGTGCTCTGATTATAGTCATGTTCTTCGGCTATGAAGAGACAAAGTTCGTTCCACCGGCAACTGAGGGTATCGCTCTGGACCACTGTTCTACTCTCGAAAACAACACCACCAAAGATGGCAAGGACATCAAAGACCCAGAAGTCGGCCGAGTCAAAGTCGCAGACGAGACCACTCGATATGCTACGAAGATATCGATCGACCCTACTATTCCAAGGAAGAGTTATCTCAAGCGCCTTGCACTTACAACATCATCACCCGGGTCTCTCAATGATCTGCTTCGCCACTGCTATCAACCATTTCAGATACTTTTCACTATCCCCGGTGTTCTCTACATGTCTCTCCTTTACGGAGGCATGATGGTCACGAACAACATCTTGGTCACAACCGTATCAACATACATGACTCAGGAGCCATACAACTTCAGCCCTGATCAGATAGGTTTGATGAGTCTAGCTCCGTTCATTGGCTCAACCTTGGGTACTCTCATTTGCGGCCCCGTCAGTGACTGGTCGATTGTGTATCTTACCAAAAGAAACAAGGGCATCTACGAGCCAGAAATGCGTCTGTGGCTCATAATCGTCTTTGCCACTTTCCTGCCTGTCGGCATGATTTTACTCGGCGTTGGACTAGAGAAGGGCTGGACATGGCCTATTCTAGCCGTTTGCTATGCGCTATGCAGCTTTGGAATTGCACCAGCTGGCACGCTCTCTCTCACTTACATCACCGATGCATACACTCAGGTAAGATCGCCGTGCAGACAAGTACAGTTTCATTTCGGCTAACACATCACTTTCAGATCGTAGGAGACGCCATGGTCGGTGTGACTTTCATCCGCAATTTATGTAGCACCATCATGATTTTCGCGAAAACGCCTTGGATCGCTGGCATCGGCTTGCAAAACACGTTTATCATGATTGGTGTCATACTTGCTTCCATTCTCTTTGGCAATGGATTCTTGGTCTATTATGGAAAGTACTTTAGGTACAAGTACCGCGCGACTTACCAGAAATATGCGATGAAGCAGTTTGAGCCGCGGGTCAACTTTTCCTAGGTGGTTCAGTTGAGTACGGCGAGGCCGCAATCTGAAAGTAGCTAGTAACGAGAGAACTCGATAGTCTGTGAAATAATATGTTGTTTATAACAAAGAATATGTGGATGTCTATTAGGTGAAGGAAATCAAGTTCTTATATTTAGTGGATTGGTGATCTCGGAATCGTATCTTCCAAACAGTCGTGACTTCCTATTGCAAGATCAAGAGAATCTGTAGTAAAAGAGTAATGGCTAATGGGGTAGCCTCGGGCAGAGCAAGTCTCTTCAACCATACGATGTCAATCAATTGGTCATATCCCGTAAAAGATGAATACTAAAATAACGGAACGTAATGGGTTGATATCCAAATAATGGTAGATAACATTAGCCCTATCAGGCTTAGCACGTGCGGAGTCGACCTCAGACAACATACTCAACTCGCGATCCATTATCTACCACCAATCCGGCCATGCTCCAGATTGATCCAAAACGACAAAATATTGCTACTCCAATAACTTCGCGCTCGACACATGGTCATGCTTCAACACAACCGTCAAAGGCGCCCAATGCGACCGCATCCTAGCGAGCCGAAACGCCGGTCTCGAGCACAGGCGGCTTGCACTCATTGTAAGGAAAGAAAATTAAAGGTACCAGCTCCGCAATGATCGAAGAATACATATTCGAAACTAATCACATCCCCCAGTGCGATGATTGTGTGCCATCATGTACCAACTGTTTGCGCTTTCATGTTGGTAAGATGAAGGTCCAAATCGTGCGAGAGTGGCCACTGATAATGATGTCGATAGCTTGTCTCATTGAGGATCCATCAACCAGACGCCAACTACCCAGAAATTATGTGCAAACGTTAGAAGAGCGCCTTGAAGTTCTTGAAGGTCTTTTGCAGCAACAACAACAACGCGGTCAAAGCCAGGCAGAGACCGTTGAGCCACCACAAAGGTCCCAATCTCACATCCATGACTATGCGAACACACCTACAACACGTTCTGTCGCCAGCGAAAACGACGATCCCGAAGGAAGTGATAACCTAGTCTCCAAAGCGGGAGTGCTAAGTCTTCATGCATCAGGTGCGGAACCGCATTATTTCGGACATTCATCGATGTTCTCCTTCTCTCGTATTATCCGATCTTGTGTCCGCCAGGTTGGGCAAGGGAGGTCGGACGAGCAATTCGAGTCAGCTTTAGGTGGAGCGGGAAGTTCGTCCATTTCACCTTGCAATCTACCAGACTTGGGAGTTGGTCTGATTCTCAGTAATGCGTATTTCGAGAATATACACTTGCAATACCCCTTCTTGCATGAACCAACTTTCAGGCAATGGGAGAATAATGCTCATGGAATTGGGACACAAGTCACCAATTCTATGGAGCTATTTTTCGTCAACATAGTAAGTCGTTTGTTATAGTCTGTCCAAAAGGAAAAAATCTTTATAACGCGATCAGGTATATTCGGTGGGTTCTCTTCTTAAGCCAAACACGGGAACCCTTTCACAGGTAAGTGGGCAAATTATTTCACTTGGAAAACCCGACTTACTTAGTTCATGCAGCAACTTTATGCCTCCGCTCTCTTGTATTTCGACGATGTGATTGCCCAGAAGAACATCGAATCAATTCAAGCCGTGCTTTGCTGCGCAATGTTTTCATTGAGGTCTACGGTAGGACCTTCCACATGGTACGTTGTTCTACACTATCACCACAGAATGCCGCTAATAACTGACGTTAGGAATCTATCTGGACTTGCGTTACGCCAGTGTATTGAATTGGGCTATCATCGGAATTTTAAGAAAGCCAATCCGATCACGAATACTTTGCAGTCAGAAATGAAGAAGAGAGTATTTTGGTGCGCCTATCAGATTGACTGTGCTTCCTCTGTCAATGTCGGCCTCCCACTCAGCCTGCCTATTGAAGAAGTGGACACAGAGGTCAGTAGTAGAACACCACTATTCACAGCACCAAAAGTGCTTACACAATAACCATTCCAGTTTCCTCTCGATATCAACGATTCCGCCATCAGCAATGAAGGTATTGGGGAAGCTCCACGGCAGTCACGGCTTGATCCCGTAACCACTGTCACACATGCATTGCACCAATTTCGCATCCGCTGTATCTGGGCGCGGATCTATGCGGCGCTTTACACCAATGCAGCCATTAAACGCCACAACAAGGAGAGCTACGAAGCGCAAATAAAATCTCTGCGCAGCGAGCTCGACAATTGGATGTCATTGACACCGCCCGAACCCCATCGAGCAGGCCCTACACTATGCGTATTTGCCAGCACGGAAGACTACAAGATCACATACAATGAGACCATCATCCTGCTCTACCGAGGAAAATTAACCAGAGCAAAGGACAATCCACCAGACGACATCTTCCTAGAATGTATGCAGGCCGCCAGCAGCATCTGCGACTCCTGCAAGCGTCTCTACGTCGGCAAGCCCATCAATTACACTTGGTCTGCGCTCCACGTCCTTTTCCTCGCAGGATTGACGTATCTTCACTGCCTCTGGGCATCGCCGACCTGTCGACAAGCAGCACGATACGACAAGGCGAGCAACACATTTACAAACTGCACCATGCTCCTTGCCATAATGGCGGAGCACTGGGCGGGCGCTGCGCCATACCGCGACTTGTTCCAAGCTCTGGCCTCGCGTACCATGACCATGATTGTGGAGCAAGGCCAGGATGCAAGTCCAGTTTTCACAGCCCCGAGCCCGAATACGGAGGAGTTGACGCAGTGGGCGGCACAGATTGCTGATCTCAGTATGCCGGACGCATTTGGGACTCTTTTGACTAGCCTTATCGGGGATTATAACCAGGAGGGATATGGGTTTTAGACAATCAATGCTCAAGATATTCGGCTTGTTGTCACAACTGTTCGCTGTGAGCGATGCTTTCTGTGTGGCGTTCAGGCATATCCTGCCTATCCTGAGCTACCCGATCCTCAAGACCCGAGTCAATCGTGACTACAACCAGTTTACCGCCACTGAATCTACTGGGCATCGCCACGTCACATATGTTGGTATACGGCTGTTTTAGCCATGGCTGCCTAGGCTGACACAGCGTTACTGTATCTGTCGTGTAGCTTCAGCACTTCCCCAACCTAGGTCTAGGTCTCGCAGCACAAAAGATTGTAATGAATGCCATCACTCTGTACATGATTCAAGTCAAGAGTCTCCTCAAGTAGAAATAAATATCGTCCTCAGAGGTGATGCTAAGGTTTCCTTCGCTGTGTGGCATTAACTGGTCACGCAGAACAGCAAAAGCCTTTTGTTGATCAAAACCTCGTTTGCCATATCTTTGAGGGACTGATTCTTTGGGGGCAGTTCTCACCTTCAGAATGTGCTCCGATCAGAAATTGCATGAGAGCACCTTCTTTGCTGAGAGATCTCTACACGGTTCTGTCCAATCGAGAAGGGCAGGTCGCAAGGCTATTTCAGCCTGGCGGTGTAGTCACTTGGCATTCGATTTCGCAACCTGTCGCGCTCTTGAGATTCAGCCTTGTCAAGCCAATTCCTTCTTCTACCCCGCTCCCCATCATTCTTTCAGCCTACTTGGAATTCCAATTCTCCTCCTTTTGTCCAAAATGGACCCGTTCTCCGTGGCGGGTTCGGCCGTCGGTGTCACCTCTCTCGGGCTGCAAATATGCCAGGCTCTAATCGTATATTACGGGAAGTTCCGAAGTTTTCACGATGATGTCGACGCAGTTGTAAGAAGATCAGAAAGCCTGGGCAGAAATTTGAAAGCCTTAGAGTCGTTGAAGATCCGACTGGGGGATGGCGAGGTGTCCTCGGATCTACAAAAGTCCATGGATACAGTCGCTCTGGCGCTCAGGAAGTTGAATGAGTATGCGAAACGATGTGGAGAGATCAAAGTACCCGTGAGCCAGCGAGATCAAGCAAGGCTTGTGACGAAGAGATTGTTGTGGCCTTTTCGGCACGACACATTACTCTATCTCCAGGATACGCTGGACCGAACGCAAGCGGATCTGGAGCTTGCTTTGCAGATTATAGATTTTGGAGTCGCACACAATCATACAGAAGCTCTTGAAGAGGTCAGAGAGACCTTGAAAAGTCAAAATGATATAATCGAGATCGAACGTGGAAATCGGACAATCGAGATGACTTCGATTCAGAATCAGACATCCCTGATTTCATCGCAGCTTTCTGCCATCAAGCGGAGGCTTGACATAATAGTGAGAACACCCTTGAAAAAAATGTACATTTTTACTAAATTGTAGCAGGTCTTACCCAATGCAAGAACTATGAATCTGACTAGCTTTCCAAGTTCTTCATCAAATGAGAAAGGCCACGATGAAACGTTGCTCTGTTCACAGAATCAAACAGCCGAAAATCGTCGTGAGCCACTTCAAGAGATAGCAAATTGGAAGGGTTCGCGAAGTGCAAGATGTCATTGTCGCTATTTTGCGCGGAATCAGATTCAAATTAAGTTCAGTATTTCACACTGGCTCTGGTTTCCTATCCGCATCGAGGAGGTGTCGGATCATATGCCAGGTTGCCAATATTATGCAAGCGGCGATCGCGTTCAAACGATCAAAACACATTTCAATGTGAGAATAGCTGGAAGCTGGAATTACCATGTAAAAGCGAGCTGGACTCACGCGCAAACATCAATTTGGTCGACCATATCCCCTGTTTTACGATTCCATCCCGTAGTTCCAACCGATTCGCCAGGGTTTGAACCTTTCAACCGGTTACTCCAAGAGTCTTTGAAAGAATTTCGGTCACTCCCTCGCATACATCATCTTTCAGATAAGGGGCGCAAAAGGAATTGGAAGTTGCGACTTTATCAAACATTAAACACGGTTCGGGACAACTTTAAGCATCAACGGGCTAGTCCACTCGATATTAACACAAACGGGATGAGTATAGTGAAGGTGAGATATCACTCTTTCTCTTCGAATCTTCAATATTCTAAACTGGGTAGCTTATTCTTAAGCATGTGATGTTCTACCTTGAGCAAGGATTGCTTGACATTGACGAATTTAACATTCTCCTCAACGATCTAGAACTTATGGGACTTAGACTGAACCAGGAAGTCAGCTATGCAATGTAAGCCACACTTGCAGATCACAATGATCGCGCTGATTATCACTAGGCTTTTGCTGCACATGAAATACGGTTCCCAGGTGGGGAGTCTCTGTCTTAAATATGACGAGGACGATGTTGCTCTCATTTATTCACATGTCATACGCACAACAGGGAGTTGGAGCCTCCCCAATACAACTTTGCTATTGATGGCACCTCAGGGGTTCTTCGACTTCATATATGAACTGCTCTTACTTGAAAAATATGACAGAGGTATAATTCAAGTGGCTATTGCTATTCTTTGCTGAGATATTCCAGACTTCGAGGAGGAATCCCCCCTCACATCCGCCATTGTCCATAGATCGCAACAGGAGCTCTTGTTGATACTTCAATCAAAGCCGCCATCTTCATTTTACACTAGTATCGAGTTCAACGAAGCGTTATCAATTGCATTATCATGGCCATCTGGATTAAAATCACTGTTGTCCAATATCCCTGGGGGCCTATCTATTTTAGGCGCGGACCAGAGCCTCCTGATGAATCATGCTTTGAACCTCAACAACAGAGCATCGATACGTATCCTTCTCCACAACAATATCTCTGTAACTCCTGATTTATGGAGGTGTGCTTGCTATCTGCAAGACGGCTTTGAGGCAGAGACACGAAATGAGATCTTCACATACATGGCCACATACTTGGCACGAGCTGGGTGCACTTCCCGACTCTACCACGAATATAAGTTGACTCCAATCGCTGCTCAATGTCTTTGGGATGCAGGTTTTCCACTGGACCAGGACACTGGGTGTCCTGGGAGGTCATCACCGTTGTGGTCTCATGCTAGACTTGCGGATCCCAAGGAATCCTCATGGGCTGCTACGGAATCACTTCTAGAGTGGCTTGTAAGCAAAGGGTGTAGCCTTGACTGGGTTCATCCACAGCACCGCACCACTTCCGCCCATTTCATTGCGCGACAGTTTGCATGCTCAGGGGTCTTCACTTCTATTAACCTAGATGATTCATTGCCACCGTGCAGTGAATTCATGATGGATGTTCTCCTACGTGGGAACCGCGACGTCTGCTGCTGCCACTGTTCAGAAGATGGATGTACTGTCATTGGAAGTGCCATAAAGTTGTCCTCAGGCTTGGTCGATACAATAGAGGAAAGACGAACAGGCATGTTGCATTTTGTCTACGAGATCGTAGATTTGCATGATGATCGTCGTTGGATGGCACCTGCGATCATTCGAATCCTCACTTTCGACAAATTGAACCTCACTCACACCTGCTGTCACGAGTCACTTAAGAGGTGGTGGCTTTCAGACCCTCCAGACTGCAGTGAAATAGACGAGATACACGTTATCGAAAAGAAGGACATTGAGCTTTTGGAACGACTCATGGAAGAATTTACGGCTGCTTGGGAAACACACACAGGGAAATTTCAGGAGTTCATCGACAACGTCTGGGAGCCAAAGATGGAAGAAGAGTGTGGCGAATTGTCTGATATCGATGAATCACAAATACAGAGGATTATGGACATTGGTGTGGTTCTTGACAAGGTTGAAACGCAGACTGTATCTACGGAAGAAGGGTAGGGGATGTTAGCCTTTTGGGGTCTGTTCAATTCATCAAGGTGTCAACACATGAACTCATCAAACCTGCCTTTCGACTACAACGCACCACCTGCCGATCACACCTAGGCACCTCTGTGTCAAAAACGATACAATATTATGGAAACGTTGTAAAGACTTAAGAAATGTTTTTGATATTTTGTTATTCTACCATCTGTAATGTCTCTATAGTCGGTCAAACAACCTGACAAGCCTTCCCAGGACTATTACCAGCTTCTCCCTTAGACTGAGAGCACGCATAACGATACCGTACCTTAGCACCCCCCTAACGACGAAAGTAACAAGGCCTAGTAGCACTTCTTCTCTACCTCTTGTGTCTACGCATTACAACATCTGTCCATCTCTATATACACCCACTTTCCACCACCCCATCCCACAACCTCATCTCCCACCTCCCATCCCCCACCTCAATCCCTCCCCCTCCTCCCCCTAACAGCCCACCAAACCCCACCCAACGCCCACACGCCCACCAAAACCCCCGCCTGCAGCACCTCCCCGACCGCACCCCTAACCACCACAAACCCACTGATAACACAAAACACGCCCGGCACCACGATACTCGGCTTGACGGGCCTCTCGAGGTCCGGCTCGCGGAAACGCAGGACGATGGCGCCGAGGACCGTCAGGAAGAAGAAGAAGTACTCTGCCAGGCCATTGAGCGTGAGGAGGGTGCGCATGGGGAAGAGGAGGATGTAGATTGCTGAGAGGAGGAAGTTTAGGAGGAGTGCGTTGCTGTTTCTTTTGTCAGTGGAAAGGGGGGAGAGAAGGGGGGATGGGGATGGGTTACATTGGTGAGTCGCCTCTATCCAGGGCGTCTTCGTCCGACGTATCATCGTCGCTTTGGTCGATTAAGGTGGGAGAGGAGGCGGAGGAGGCGTCGGCGTTTGAGGCGTCCTTTGAGGAACGCAGGTGGTGGGAGATCTTGAACGGACCTATCTGGCCCACGGTGCCGAATACGGCGGGGATCCAGCCTTTGTTCGCGGCGGCGACGGTCATGCGGCCTGCGACGAAGGAGTTTCCGAGCGCGGAGCCGGCGATCACGAGGCAGATGAGGAAGGTCGCGATGTAGGCTACGGTTTTGCCGAGGAAGTGGGTTACTGCTGTCTGTGTTTGCGAGTTAATGAATTTCCGTTGTCTTGCTTTCGGAGATGATATCTTTCTTTTCGAGATAGTAGTGAGAGACCTTGGGAGAGGGTAAAGAGAGAATTGAACGTACGACGGCGGCTGCATCAGTGATGGAGACGACTTTCCAGGGGAGGAGGACGTAGTAGACTGCGTTCGCGGCAACATAGCACACGATGATAGTCGGAATCGCAGTGTTGATAGCGAGCGGGAGCTGTTTCCTCGGGTTCTTGAGCTCCGCGGCTACATAGTTCGCCTTCATCATAATTCACATGGTCAGTCTTCTTCCTTTCTGCTACAACCTCACGTTGAAAAGGGGGAATCCAAATACCTTATCCCAGCCCGAGTACGCCCACAACGCCCCATACAACGCCGTACTATAAAACCCCAACGACTCCCACACACCCACCTCCTCCCACCGAATCGTCCCCCCATCCGGCAACACCGTCTCCCTCTTCTCAAACCACCCCCTCTGATGCCAATCCCCACCCCCTAGATCCCTCCCTCTCGTCACAAACACCCCCACCGCCGCAACCCCCGCCACAATCAGCAAAAACACGGACAAAAACTTCACCCCCACAAAGAAACTCCCCAACCGCGTACTCGTCCTCGTACTAATCGAATTCAACACCGTCACCGTCCCCACAACAAGCAACCCCCAAAGCTTGTGCACCACCCCAGGCGCCGCATCATTAACACCGAGACTCGAATACACACTCTCCACAAACGCAACGCTCAAGATCGCGAGCGTCGCCGGCATCGTCGCCACGACCCACGACCAGGCCGCCAAGAACCCGAAAACCTCGCCGTACATGTGGCTTAGGTAGGGTTGGATGCCGCCGGGCCCGGGGAAAAGGGTGCCGAGTTCGGCCATGGTGAGCGCGCCGGTCCAGGCGACGATGCCGCCGACGAGCCAGGTTAGGAGCGCGGCGCCGGGGGAGGGCACGTTGGCGTCGATGGGGCCGGGGGAGCTGAAGATGCCGGAGCCGATTATTATGGAGATTAGGAGGGTGAAGGCGGAGGTGGCGGTTAGGCGGCGGGCGAACGTGGAGTGTGGTTGGGAGGGGACATTTTGGGATTGGGATGAGGGGGGGATGGAGGGTTGGGCCTGGGAGTCCTGGTTTTCCTGGTCCTGGAGGAGGGGGGTGTTCTCCGTTGGCATTTTGGCTGGCGGGGGAATTGCATGTGGGTGATGGTGGTGGAGGGTTTGGAGATGTGAGGTCGTTGATATGTAGTTCGAGATAGCATATCATTGGCTGGGATGATTGCGTGCTCTATGGAGTCATGGTAAGTCACGTGAGCGCATATCTTCTACTTCATCGACCTACCCGGGTAGTCATATACACCCAAGAGAGAAGCTACAAATGTGAATATAAGGAATTCTTACACATATAAATGCAGTAGGGAACTACATGATAAGTCTTCAACAGCATCACAACCCATTCTTACACTAAAGAAAATTGACCCCTTGAAGTTCTGGTACTCAAATAAATCAGTAAATATATTGAATTGGTACTTTTCCAAAAGATCATGAGAAGACCTCTCTTTAACCAAAAAAAAACGATAGTCTTTCCTTTAAACCAATAACGAGTCTCTCATCTCATTGAAACAGAAAGGAAACAAAAAACCAAAATGATTCCGAAAACAGTATTAGGATTTTTCAAAAACTAACAACTTCCAGTATAGAGAATCGAAGTACCATTAAAGAAAACATAAGACAAAAGATGACAAGGGTATCCTTTCCTTTCCTTTTCCACCTTCCTCCTCTCATCACTCAACCACACACACACGAACACGAACACACATATCCTCCTCATGAACGACAACTAACCAAAACTCTACCACCGACTCCCCTGCTCCTTAAACCCCTCCCCGCCCTCGAGCGCCGGAATACTAAACCCATACCCATCCGTATGCCCCTCCCTATCACTCGGCGCCACCTCAACCCTAATCGTAACATCCAGCCCGTACGGCCCACACAGCCCCGTCGCCCGCAACCCACTCGCCGCAGGATGCGTGGTCCCGGCCCCCTGCTCGCCGTTGTGAATCGGCTTCCTTGCGTTGGCTTTGCGCTCGGGGGGCTGGGAGACGGTGGAGGGGGCGATGGAGGAGGCGGGACCGCCGGTTATGGAGGGGGCGTTTGCGTTTGCGGAGGCGGGGGGTTGGAGGGTTGAGGAGGGAGGGGGGAGGATGGGGGAAGGGTTGGACTCGGCGATGATGGCGTAGTTGCGGGAGGGCATTGTCGCGTGGTTGGAGTCGGCGGTCTTCTTTTCGACTTTGATGTCTGAGGTTGGGGTGTGGTTTGGTGGGTTGGGGGCGGGCTCGCCGTTTGTGGTGGTGGTGGCTCCGTTGGTGGTGGTGTTACCGTTGGTGACGCCGTTGGTAGGGGTGGTGCCGTTGGTGATTTTGCCGTTGCTGTTCGGGTCGCGGTCGAAGATCTCGAGGAGGGTCTCGTCGGTGTCGTGGTCGAGGTGGTGGATCTTGTTGCGCTTGGCGAGGAGGTTGGCGACGGCCTGCGGGGGCGGCTTGTTGGTGATGGCGGAGCTGACGACGTTGGGCATGTAGCGGAAGTCGTGTTCGGCGGGGATCGCGAGCTTGGGGTTCGAGTAGAAGCGGCCGATGGCGGCGAGATGCACGTCGCCGCCGAGGATGGTGACGCGCACGTTGTTCTTCTTTGCGGTGTTCTGAAGCATGTGGATGAGGTCTCTGCGCTCGTGCTTGTGCTGGTGCGCGGTGTAGTGGTCGTCCAGGTCGTCGAGGAGATCGACGTTGCCGTCGAACTGGTTGAACAAGCTTCCACCGAATCCGAAACGCTTGTTCAGGAATTTGATGGGCGCAATGAGGGGGGAGGAGAAGATGTTCTCCAACCACTGCAGACGGGGGTACGCAATTGGGACACCGAGCAACAGAATAAGATGCTTGATCTCCTTGTTAGCTGCCAACTCCTTGTTGACGCGATCGAAGATCAGCTTGTAGGTCTCAGGGTAGTTGATACGATGCCTGGTACGCTCCGTCCGAGCATCAATACCAGCAAATGCAATGCGCGCACCGAGCTGGCAGTAGATGTTCATGCTCGTCTCCTCGACATAAGGACCAGGCTTATGGCCGATGATGTAGGATGGATCTTTAGCATCGTCGGTCTTGACCCAGGTCGACTTGAGCTGCGCAGGATCCGCAGGCGTGCCCTCTGGGCCGACGGCCGTGGTAGCTGGCGCATCCGTAGTGAACGTACTCTTGGGAGGCGCAATGTGGTGCTGGAACAGCAGATAGTACTTATGCGCGACACCTCCAATGCCTCGGAAGACAGCGCACTTCATGAAGTGGTCGGTATACGAACCGAATCCGTCAATGATGTCGTGGTCGTCCCAGATGTTGACCTGCGGAATCTGTCCATTGGCGGTGGAAAACGGCTTCTGGCCGTACCAGCGCACATAGTTGTTGTAGTAGTACTCGTCGCAGTCCGCGCGCATCTTCTCGTTGAAGGGGTATTCGCGTCGCTTGTGCGGGTTGCCGATGTCAGTCCACGGCCTCAAGGGACCATCCACTCGCACGCCGTCGTTGTAGATCTGGTCGCCGCCTCCGATCATGACGTGGAACGGCTTCTGCTCGTGCATCCGGAGGACGTCGTTCCACAGCGCGGGGCCCGACCAGGCGTCGATGTCGGTGCCGACGCTGAAGCCGTTGCAAGAGTGGAACATGATGCGCATGGACTGGTGGACGGAGGGGACCGCAAACGTCTGGGGCTTGTCGGTCTTCTTCTCGTCGACGTACCTCAAGCCCTCGATCGAGTACTCCCACCGCGACTCGAATTGCTGGAATGGCAGCTCGATGGTGAAGCGCCAGAACGCCTTATTGGGATCTTCGTACAGCTTCTCGCCGGCGTACCTGGTGCTGCCGGAGACGGAGAACTGCTGGTTGCCCTCTTGTGGGTTTACTGCTCCGGCGGGTGAGAGAGTGAGGCTGGGACCTTGTTGGCCGGGTTTTGTCACGATGAGCACGCTGCCGTGCCAGATTGGCTGTCCGGTCTGTTCATTGCTCATGCGCCTGTAGTTGAGGAGCGGCCCGACGATGACTTCGAGGCCATTGGATGTGCTGATGACCTGGGGACCGTTTCCGACTCCTTGCGCGCCGTTGGCATCTGTCTGTGGCTGTATCTGCGGCTGCGGCTGTTGCGGTTGCGGTTGCGATATGGGTTGTTCGGCCATGGTGTTGGTGGATGTTGAGGAAGTCTCGGGTGAGGTGGAAGTATTAAGAGGTTGCTTTGAGAATTGTCAGTGACGCGCAAAAGAAGACATATGTAAGAAAGATCAATGCACCTGCGATGTGGAATCAACAATAAGCGCACGGCTATTGGGGCTGATTGACGACAGGGGAGCTGACGATGAGGGCGCTTGTGAGCTGTGCGCTTGGGGGTGGCGCGGCGGCGGAGGTGATGCGAGGTGAGATGGGATGGAGTGAAGAAGAGGAGGATGAGGGAGGGAGGGAATAATGAAGTGGTGAGGTGGAGTGAGGTAGTCAAGTTAGTGGTTACAGTAATTCAGGAATTGGTAAGTAGTTATTCTGTTCAGCCATTACTCGGTACGTATGCGATGATCCAAGGTTGTTATGGAGACGTGTGATACGCCCACCCATCGCAATGCACAACCACCACCTCAACAACACAAACTCCGCCCCTTTTCCTCCTACCCTCCTGCAATTCAATTACCAATTGCATTAATTACAAGTCTAAACCTCCCCTTACTGCCCAAACAATCTCTGATTGAAAAAGAGGAGAGGGTAGGGAGTACCAGGAGTACAAAAGATAAATGACCTTGTTTTTGTGTTTCGATGACGATGTCATAGGCCGGCTAGCGGCATCTTAAACCCCCTTGGCAGATTACAACTTCAACCTCCAATCATTCACATGTCTATTATGTCGACTCATCATGCATTTCAGTGATATTTGCCGTAGGAACTTTACATTACACTTCCATTCCCTTCCCTTCCCTCCCTGATGATCGATACTCCTTATGAGTGGTAACAATCGTGAATGGATGGTCATGTCCTTTTCATAAGCTGAACTGAGCCACAATTCATCTTAACCTTACTGGGTGGAGACCAGCCGGGTACCCACGAACGCGGGCCCAAGCTCCCCCCACTCGAGTACCACACTGAATCGCCCAATCACATGCCATCCTTTTTCAATCTCGATTTTATCAAATGATCTGCGGGAAAACAAGCATTCGAGCATCACATCCAAAACTGAAACGTTCCGAGAATTTCCTCGTTATTGTGTGGCGCAGGACGTGAACAGCCACCCTATTGTTGTCGTCGAGTCTAAGAACAAGAGGTTTCCTCGACTGGATAATGGAAGCATCGATCGCACATATACGACATTTCCTTGTGGGCTATGAATTATATACACAGCAATGATAATGCATATATTTATACAACGAATCAGGTGAAAACTATGGCGGAATCGGTTGTTGCTGTACGTATACCTACCTATGTATACTCATATATATGATATGCCCACCTACGTACATATTTGGGCTCGTCAATTAAGACCTCTCAAACGATCAAGTTCAATGCTAGTGACTTGTACATGGCAATGTTGGGATTCGAATGGAGGGTAGGTTATACTTGAAGAAAAGTGAATGATCTCTATAGTATAGCCATAGATATATGTAGATTGAATATGAACATGAGTTTTCTAGTATGTAGTTCTACCGTGGCAGCAAGACGAAGATATGGTATTGAGTAAAGTGCTCTGATACAGGAAGTACCAGAACTATAAACGCCGCCGAATGCTTCCAAAAAATGTAACTCCAAAAGATGCGGAAATGTCATGAACATGAAGAGAAAACGTCTTCCTCGTCGTCATCTTCTTCGTCAAGGTCCTCGCCGTCCTACTCCTCTCCATCCACCACAACACCCATCTGCTCCCCAACCCTCCTCACCACCTCTCTAATCGCCGCACACGCCGGCGAGTCCGGATACGCATCGAGAAAGCTCTCCCCATAATCACACGCCATCCCGATCCTAGGATCCAACGGCACGGCCCCAAGATACGGAATCCCCACGTCCTTCGCCAACCTCTCCGCACCCCCCGTACTCGCCCTAAAAATCTGACTCTCATGCTTACATCCCGGACAAACAAACCCACTCATATTCTCCACAATCCCGAGAATCGGAATCTTCGCCTTCCTACAGAAATCAATCTCCTTCCTCACGTCCAGCAGCGCCACCTCCTGGGGTGTCGTAACTAGCACCGCACCATCCACCCCGGACGCCTTGAGAAACGAATTCACACTCAGATGCTCATCACTCGTACCCGGCGGCGTGTCCACGATCAGGAAATCCAACTCCCCCCACTGCACATCCATGAGGAACTTCTTGATGAGTCCGTTCTTCTTGGGTCCCCGCCAGATGACCGCGTCGTCCCGGTTCGGCAGCATGAATTGCACGCTCATCACGCCCAGGTTGTCGGACACCCACACGGGCTCCCACCCGGAGCCAGTGACGTGGATCGTCTCGTCTTCGACGCCCATCATCTTCGGGATGCTGGGCCCGCAGATGTCGGTGTCCATGAGGCCGATTGTGTGGGAGGGGTTCGCCGCGAAGCCGTGCGACAGCATCGTGCTAAATGTCGATTTGCCGACACCGCCTTTGCCGGAGAGGACGAGGATTTTGTGCTGGATGGACGAGAGGCGCGAGGTTATGAGCGGGATGTCCGGGTCGGGACCTTTGGGCGCGGAGGCGCATATGGCTTGGTTGGGACAGCCGGCGCAGTTGTCTGCGAGGCCGGCTTTTTCGGATTCGGGGCCTGGGCAGTGCTCTGAGGGGAGAGGTGTTGGGTGAGTATTTGGCTGGGGTATGGAGGGAGGAGAGAGGACGTACCTGGCTCTGGGGCGACGAGTTTGGGTGCCGCTTTGATGGGCGCATCGAAATCGACTTGGGTTGGCTCTTCCAGTGAGGGCGCCATGTCGAATTCCTTTCGTGTGTACGAGTGTGCGAGTGTGTGTTGTAGGAATCGAGGAGTTATGTTCTTCCCCAGCTGAGTTTTCGAAAAAGGATCAGTCGTGAAAGTTGCCCGTGATTGGAAATCCAATCCAGAGCGGGCGGCGGGCGCTGACATATCGATAGGGAACGAATAACTAAACGCTTGGCAAACTTGCCCCTCGTTCCGACCGGAATCGGAACTGTGTGGTCTGATTTACTAGCAACCCTGTCGACACCAATGGCCGAACCCATCATATCTGCGTTCACATATAGATCTCAACAGGACATGCAGAGGACGAATAGCTAATGATTTCACTTTCATTTATTTATCATCTATGTAATGGTAGTCAATGCATCCAGTAACATCTATTCATCAAGTGTGATCCGTGCAAACAGCAAAGCATCCTCGCAGGAGAGCGATCTCGGACACTGCTTACTTGCGGAGCTTGACCATCACATACGGAACCTCAACGTCTTCCTCGGTCGAGTCCTCGGCGGTGATCTCGAAGATGACGTTCTTCTGGTGTTCAGGGATGGGCTTCTTGCTGATCGTCTCAACAAGTTTGCTCATTCTATTGCAGGTCAGTCACAGTCTCAAATGGTCACTGATCTTGGGATTACTTACGTCAATGGCAGCCTGTCCTTCAGTTTGCTTGGGGGGTAGAATGATGCATACAGCAAGCTCACACCCGAGCTAATCATGGTGATGCTCAGGCCACGCTTCTCAAAGTCTGCAATGAAGTCTGAGAGGGGAATATCGTCGGTCTCGAAACGGTCCCAGAGCTTGTCAATGACGACCTTTGATCCGTCGGGACCAACGTAATCTCCCTTGGGGCTGGCAATGGGCTCACTGAAGCCGAAGAATGGCAAAGCCAGGTTGATGAAACCGTTCTTGTACTGCTCAATGTCGGTCTTTCCATCGAGGATCTTGTACAGCTCAAGATTGACAAGACCAGTAACGAGAGCAGTCGTCGTGGCGATGGCTGGAATAATCTTTCCGGCAATGAACTTGGTCTTGTGTCGGTCGGCGTTTTCGATCTTGTAGTTCTCTGCACGCAAGTTGCTTGCAGCAGTGATGAAGTCGATGTGGAAGTTGGTGTCATCGTCCTTCTCGAACTCAACTGGCTCTAACCTAAAGCCAGCTAGGCTCTTTGGTGGTGGAAGCGACTCGATGATCTTCGATAGATCATCACCGTCGTCGCCTCCGGCTGGCTGGGCGTTCGGGTCGGGGTCGGAGTCGTTCGCCTGTATCTTGACAGTGGGGTCGGGCTTGAAGTCAGGAACGATCATATCATTCAAGACGGAGATGTAGTGCTCCTTTGTGACTCCCTTAGGATTGATTCCGTAGTTGAACGCATGCAGGTTGGCACCGGCCTCGACATAACTGAAGTGAGTAGGGTTGTTGGCATCAAACTTCAATGCGTCTGGGGCGCGCTTGGGACCAGACCAGAAGGGCTGGCCGGAGCCAGTTGTGGAGTCCTTGGGGAAGTTGTACAACAACTGCTCGATCGAATGGTTGTAATTCTTCTCGAATTGTTGGCGAGCCCAGATGATACAATCGTCAAATGTCAGAGGCTTCTCCGTGACCAAGAAATCGCGCAATGTCTCAAGAGTTTGCTTCTCACTTCCAGACTGCTTCAATGAGGCACCGAGGTAGTCAGGCTGTGTCAAGTAGAGGTTGACAGTCTCAGGGCCCTTGACGAAGAAGGTGTCGAACGATTCGCGTGCCCAAGCAATGGTGTGCTCGATACGGTTAGGGAAACTCCTCAGTGTGCACATGGGGAAAGACTTCTCCGGGGGATCTTGAGAAGAGGAGTACGACTCGGTGATGTGTGGAAGGACGACCTGGGTGTTTCCTTTGGTTCCAAGAGTACCGCTGTCGAGGAGAGGCTTGCGGAAAAATAC
This sequence comes from Aaosphaeria arxii CBS 175.79, assembly GCF_010015735.1. Taxonomy (NCBI): domain Eukaryota; kingdom Fungi; phylum Ascomycota; class Dothideomycetes; order Pleosporales; genus Aaosphaeria; species Aaosphaeria arxii. Next base: position 908,758 of record NW_022983485.1, read on the forward strand.
GCAGCGGCGATCGACATATGTTCGCGCCTCGACATTGTCAAGCGCATTGGTCACAGCATCCAAGCCCTCCCAGAACTCCTCATTGAAAATGTCCTCGGTCTCGGGTCCAACCTTGTCCTGGAGAGTGACGATCTTGCCCTTGAGATCGGGGTTCATGGCTTGAACGGCAGCGGCAGCAGCCGTACTCTTGAGCTTTCCGACATCTGCAGGCCTGAACAAGAATTGCCTGTTCAAGTTGCTCTTCTCAATCTGGTCGTTATCTGTCACGGTGATCTTGCCCTCAGGTCCAGCGCCCAAGCCCATCATGGCCCAGTTCTTGAGCATCTCGCAACCAATAGCACCGGCACCAACGAGGAACTCCTTGACATTGCCGAGCTTCTCCTGGTACTCCTTTCCGAGCACTGCAATCTGGCCGTCATAGCGAGAGCCGATAGGCGCGCATAGCTCCTCGGATCGCTTGGTTGATGTTGGGAGGGACTCAAGAGAGTCGAAGTAGAGGAACTGCTTGATGGGGTGGAACTTTCCGGACACTGATTTCAAGACTTCCTGTGCAGCTAGACCACCGTAGAATGCAGCGACAGGGCTAAGGTCTCCGCGTGCCTGGTAACTGAGCTCCTTGATAACCTTCTCATCGAGTTCAACCTTCTCTTCTCCCTGGCCAGCAATTTCCTGAGCAATCTTGAGCACCTCGGCTGCGTCCTGCTCATGGTGAGGGCGGGGGAAGTCGCCGCCATTCTTTTCGGCAAACGCATGCAGAGCCTGGACACCAACGTGCAACTGCTGGGGTCTGTCGAACTTTGCGAAATCGGAAATGAGGTGTTCGGGGTTCTTCAACTGCTTGCTGAATGGCTCGAAGTCGATGATCTTGGGCATCTTGACCTGGTGGTACTGGCCTCCGCGCTTGTACTGCCCGAGTCCAGCAACGTCACCGATAGAGAAGGTATAGGGTCCCTTAACTTCAATCTTGCGTGGAGCACTGTCATTCAGTGCCTCCATACCCTCAACTTCCGTGAAAGTAACGAAATCACCATCCTCCAGTCCATGTCGCGTCTCGTCCAATGCGGAAACTAGGCCTTCGGAATCGATTCCAGCGATGATTCCGCTGGTGGTATTCTCGCCGGTCGGGTCTCCAACAGTGAAGTTCTTACCGAAATCGGTGAAGATTGAGCCGAAAAGTCCATAGGTGTCAGTAATGACCACATAGATACCATTCTCGTGACAGTAGTCGGCAATTGTGATTTGGTCCTTCAAGGGTGTATCCGTCAGAACGATAGCCTGGAACTGCTTCAGTTGCGACAGGTCTGACGTCAGATCTGTTGGTGTGAACTCCTTCACGGGGGTATAAGGGTTGAGCTCAGAGACACGAGGGACAGTGACGCTCGCTCGGGGCTTTCCGACATCCTCAGGGTGGAGGAAGAACTGGGAGGAGAGGTCCGCGAGAGCGGCGGGCTTAGGGTCGTAGAGGGTCAGAGACTTGACACCAGCAAGTGCAATGTTCTTTGCGATTTCGACGCCAAGGCCACGGAGGCCAACAACGAGGACGTTGGAGGCTCCCATGCGCTTCATGGCCTCGTGTCCGAGGACGTACAGCTGCCTGCTGTAGAGGGACTCATCGATCTCGCCCTGAGCATCCTTGAGCTGCTCAGCGGCTGCCGCTGGGTCATCGATCTGCATGTTATCCTTAATCGGGGTCAATAATTAGTTGGGCGACGAATTTGTGGTAGGTGAAAGATGAACAGCTGGTTGTTGAGACGATAACTTGTGGAAGGATGCATCAATGATGTTTATAGATACACAGCCTCGACCCATATGTTGTTTGGATGCAGAGGGTTTGCTTGGGAAACTGATTGCCGGAATGGCGCTTACTTACGGACATGGCTTTCTTTTGTGGACTCCCAAGGTCCTCACCGGAAAACCTTCTCTTCCCCAGCTTGCCGGCTTGCACAAAAGCCCCGGAGCTGTGTACTTGTGGCGAGAGAGCGGCGGTTGGCGGGGATGATGTTATCGTTCACAGATGCGCAACAGCCGGCTGTGCTACTGAATAGAAGAGATGTAGAGCGTGAAGATGTTGATTGACGTAGATATTGTGTCCGTTGGAGGGAGTAAGTCTTGTGAGGTTGTGAGAGAGGAAGAAGGCGAGTGTTGGTTGCTGATTGAGGAGCAGCAGAAGGTGCTGGATGCTTAGAGCTCGCTACGTCTCATCCCACTTTTCTCTTGGCAGCCGATCGATGACAACAAGGTCTTCTCTACCTTCCCGCCTCCAGGCACCACCATAAGCTACGCGCTCTCTTCTACATAACGACCCAAATCATTAATAATACACCCTGCACACACATCCTGCACCGTTCACGTTACATTAGCCTCTACATCCAAAGAATTCAATTCGCTGGGCCTCAATGACGGATTCTCACGCAACGGAATTTGGGCGATAGCATCATCGGTCACGCACGGATGAGGGACGGTTACTAATTGAAGCAGAACAAGATCGAGCAAAATCCACTCGAAAAAATCGTATTCACAGCCTTTCCTGGCAGCCTGGTCATCTACATAATCCATCGGTCGTAATATCCATATTCTTCTCCATCCGCGGCCATTTTGACCAGTCATTATTGCCACATATAAAACATGTTGAAAAAGGCTGCCACCCTGAAACTCCTTGGAGAGACTGCGGCCTAGGCCTTGGAAAAAATACATGCACGCTCAATCGTAACGCCACAAAATCTATGCAGTTAAGATGAAACCCGGAAACTTTTGTACAAGAAGGCGAAAAAGAAAGACCCTTATCGGCGTGAGGAGTGACGAGTAGGGCGTGATCGACGATCATCTGAGCTTGCGCTACCTATAAGGATTGTTAGCATCTGGAGATCGATACACATATTTTATGGAAACTTACTTGAGCTTGTGTAGTCGCTGTAGTATGCCGAAGAGCCTGTGTAACTCGACATCTCCGGCCTGTCGTGTCGGGCGTCGTGCTTGCGCTTCAAACCTAGGGCAAGCGCCAGTCCAGCAAGACCGGCGCCGATGCCCAAAGCATTTCCAAAGCCGCCCGAGCCGGATGGACGATCTGGGCGGGAAGGACGAGTACCGAACCAGGTGCGACCACCGCCGGCAGCCGCGCCGCCATGGCTGTGGTGGTGTTCCTCGATGTAGGTTTCCTCGTGGGTGTGCTTACGCTTCTTGCCGCAGCCGAAGCAGGCGAGGATGGTGTCGAAGAGAGATTTGGCACAGCAGTAGAAGCAGATGAGAAGTAGTAGGAGTAGACCGAGGAGCACGCCGATGACGATACCGGCAATGGCTCCTCCGCTTAGACCACCACTATCTCCAGGTCCCTGCTCCACTAGGGTTCCATTGACTCCAGTGGGGATGGGAGTTGAGAATGGCTTCGTTGCGGTGGGACTTCCGGTGGCTGTGACGATAATCAGAGTCGAGCTCGTGGGCCGTAACGGTGCGGACGGGGTCAAGGTACCAATGATTCCACCAGAAGATCCTCCTCCTACCAAGGCACACTGCCCGGCCTTTAAACAATAATATCCGCTGTCGCAGCAGAGGCTGCCGCATGGGTTCTGCCAGTCGCTGCAGGCAGCAGTAGCTTGAGGGGTTGCGGCTCCGACGTAAGAACTGAAGACCTGGGTCTTGGTGACGGTCTCACTCTCGACCCAGGTCGAAGTCCAGTAGGACCATGATCCACCAGGGTTGGCCTGTCCCTTTCCGCAAACTGCCTCGTTGTTCGCGTTGGTGTAGCAAGTCTCACCAGCAGCACAGCAAAGCTGATTGTAGAAACCGCAAAGAGTGCCCGCGCATTGCCTCTTCTCGATTTGAGTATCGTTCTGTAGGCTTTGCTCGGGGGTTTGCTGGATCTCAACTGGATATGGCTTGGCTACAGCTGAAGGCAAGTTTGATAGGGCAATCAGGCCGATCGCAGCCACTGAGGGTTGGAGGAACCACATCTGGAAATGTGAATGGACCAAAGGAATGGCCAGACGGGCGAGTTACTCTGACTCTAAGGCTTTATGAAGAAGCGCAAAGAGGGAGGAATCAGCGGTGAACGGGTCGAATGAAGTCGTGAGTGGTGAGATGCTGCGGGGTGGGGTTGATGCAGTTGATTCGCTTAGCGTCCTGCACGTCGGATTCTCTTGGAAGTGACTGTCTTTGGAATGCCGTATGTCGCGAGAAAGACAGACGAATTGATAGAAGTCAGCGATGGAATGTTCGGAGAATGTAGAGAGCAGTTTGTGTGTGTGTGTGTGAGAGAGAGAAAAGAGTGGAAAGATGGAATGGTGGATTGAGTGCAGGTGGTGGGAGGAAATAGGGTACTTAGATTTGGTGATGGCTGGGAGGAGGTTGGCTACCAACCACCGCAACTGCGCTACTGCGGGTCTTTTGGGACAACACCTTCCCTGTTGATATATCGTACCGCTCGTGTCCGAGATAAAATATTCGCTGTAAGTTAATAACAATAATGTTTGCGTTTGCGATGCAGGTTTCGAGGTTTTTTGAGTGAGGTTATTGTAATAATGTGAAGTTGGTTGAGATGATGATGGTAGATGATCTCCGCCTACTCTCCACCCCCCATCCTCCCCCGTATACAAACACAAGCGAACGTTTGTCCTAGCAACCGCCGCCCCTCGGCCACTCTGCCAATGTCCTGCCCTATTTTTACTCGGAGAGCCCAATAACAATAGTGCACGGCCGTCTCACGTTTCATTTTCAAATTTGACATCATCCTTCTGTCGTATTTTGTTAAGGTCCAGGCCTAATTATTCCGCCATACATTTGTCTGCTGCCTGGTTGAAGATGCCGTTACCTATTCCTCGTGCTGGTTGCGCTCCTGCCTTGTTTGAAGGCAGTCACATGATCACATTCGGCACCCCATCTATTGCCGTCACATCAAATAATGAACCTCTGGACCTCTGTCAGACCATCATCCATCCATCACAAAGCATGTTCAACAGCCTCGGACCGCTAGTGTTCCATACTTGGTCATTTTCATATCTCATCTGCATCGTGTATCTTTCGTAAAGTCATCATCATATAACTGTAAACTCAGACTAATCTAAATCTAAGAAACAAACCGATATCGTCCACATATTGTCTTCAAGTACTCTGTATTTCAATACACTCCCGTTATTTGTCAATGTGTAAGACGACGTACGTAAAAAGCATGGCTGCTATAGGACTTCGTCGTAATGCAGCCTGCGCTCTCTCTACAACTTGGATGAACCGACTGTGTCCAACTGGTACTCGGCAATGAGCTTTTCCGCAGCCTTCTGTCCCACCAAGTATGCCGTTGCTTGCGTGTGGTTGCTATGATCAGATTAGCACATTGTCAGGATGCTCAGCTCTTCTCCAAGAAACTCACTTTGTCGTTACAGGACAGACACTCAAGTCTGCCACGCGAAGCCCTTGCACGCCATACACCCGGAAACTAGTATCCACACATGCCTTGGGGTTCTCCGGCTTGCCCATCACCACAGTTCCATTAGCGTGCCAAACTGTGCCAGCGGCATCTTTGACAAACGCATCGACGTCTTCGTCGGATAATGTCTCAGGTCCGTACAGCCTACGCTTGATCAATGGCTTGATCGCTGGGTTTTCGAACAACTTGATCCACGACTGCCGCACCGACTCTCGCATGATGCGCTTATCATACGGATGAGTGAGGTATGCAAAGTCGATGACTGGCTTGTCGTCTGGATTCGACGAAGAAAGTGTTATAGAGCCCTCTGATTGTGCGTTCATCAGAAACGCCACAGCAGATAGATAGGTATTTCCCTCCTCGAGCGGCGTGCCTGGCGGGAACAGGATGGAGGGAGCGGTAAACTCATAAGCCGGCACCTTGTCCTTCAAGAGGAATCTCTGCATACTCTCGTCCAGTCCCTTGAATTCGGGGAGATTCTCGAGTTCTGGAAGTTTCAGGAACCCTCCCCAGAGGCCGCTGAAATCTAGAGAGTACCTGCCGGTGTGGTCATTCTTCCACTGGGCATCTGCCTCGAGCATCATGTTCTCGTTGCTTTCGAACGCATACCGATCGTTGTGAGATCCATCGATTTCCACGCAAAGGAACGTCATGACGTGATCGTGTAGGCCCTTACCAACGCCAGGTAGGTCCTTGACGACCTTGATGCTGAGGGCTTCGAGTTCCTTGGCCGGTCCGATTCCGTTCACAAGAAGCAGCCGAGGAGTGTCGATGGATCCACCCGTAATGATAGTGTCATGTCGCGCAGATGCTGTTCAACGTCAGTGTAGCCCTACCCAGTGTGCTTTTTATCAACCCACCAGTCCGGCCGTCAGTCGTCTTTACCCCCACAACCTTCGTCCCCTCGAACACCAATCTCTGGACCGTCGCCCCAGTCCAGATGGTGAGATTATCCGGACTATTCAAAAGATGCGCCGTTGCGCTCGTCGACCTCCCTTCTGCCCCATACGACGCAGGAAACACCGATATTCCCACCGGATCCCCTGAATTCGCATCCAGGTTCACCTTCTCCCCCGCCTCGATGACGGCCTCCATATGCGACGCGAACCCCTTTTCTAGGACTGGTGGAACACAAATTTGAACCTGGCCACTTTTCCCATGCACCTCTGAATCCGGATTCGCTAGATGCGGGTAATCTTTCGAGCCAGTGGTATCGTAGTTTTCAATCGCTTGAAACGACTTCAGCGTGTTCTCCCACTTCCACGCATCATCCCCAACTAGCTCAGCCCACCGATTATAATCCTCCGAGGACCCGTACAAATACACGGCGAAATTCAATATGCTGCTCCCTCCTAGTCCCTTTCCACGATTGTACGGCACAACCCGTCCGTTCAATTCCTTTTGCGGGATAGTGGAGTACTCATAGTCGAGATCAGGTCGTGTGAACGCAGGCGCAAAGCGGTGATATGGCGCTCGGAGGTGCTCACCCTCTGGCTTCGGGCCAGCCTCGACGACGAGGACCGAGGGACGAGACTGTGTGTGCGCGAGACGATGAGCGAGGAGACATCCGGCCGTTCCTCCTATGCATATCAATTAGCTTCAATGTCCACCTCTGCAAAGCGAATAAACATTATAGACAATTCGAACCCACCTCCGACAATAATGAAATCGTATGTCGAATCCGACATGACTATGCGCTATACAACAGTAACAGCTGTATAATTCCGATCTAAACTTTCACAGCGGTTGACTTTCGAAGCACCAAACAACTACAAATACGAGCAAGAATCACACCAGAGAAACAAGTAGCAAGGCTGATAGCGACCTTTTCGTTCAAACACCAATGAAGATCTGTCGCACAAAACAAAGGCAAATAAAGTATATACTTAAGCACCATGAAACAAACAACCGCCGTCCCTCGTATATATACCTACTTACCGAACTAGTTACCACCAACATCCACCCCGCCTCGTCTCCACACGCTTCCGACGCAGCTCCCAAACTCCACTCCGATCCGTTCTATTTTAGCCCAGTCCAGCCCATCATCTGCATCATCAGCATCATCAGCATCAAGTCGACCACAAAACCCATTACCCGTTAATAGGCATCTACCTTGTAAACCGCCTCGTAACATCATCAATCCATTCCAAATCAACACAAATCATCCTCGACTCGAACCAATTCAAATAACCCCGCTACGCACCGATCGCACGCCGCCAACCGCTCCCAACAAACACGAGATAGAAAAACATCCAACATCAAAAACAGAACAATCCCCGTGATGCCTTGCACCGCCCAACGATTCCAAATCCCTTCACATAAGAAATGACAAAACAAAACGAGACATGACAAAAAAACTCAGGGTCGCACACTAACCTACCTTCTACTAACCACACAGCACAGCACAGTACGCTACCCTACCACCTACCCACAGCACCGGCAGTGCACTGCGGGTATACACCAGTGACCATCGGCGCCGAAGCCCCCCCCTCTCCCCGCCTTTCACACATTGTCCTTCCCTCCCCTCGTACTCCAGACTCCCGAAGTCGCGCCGACGGACAAATCACATGCATCCTCACCATCTTGTCCTCCTCACCAACATTCCCCCATTCCTGTACTTCCCATGCCGTCGTCGTTACCCGTAGATATATCGTACGCTGTGATACTCTTCCGATGATCGCCAGTGCATGAAGCAATTGAGACGAATTGTGGATATGTACGCACGCGTGCTAGTCGAATTGTGGGGTAAAAATGTGGTGTGTGGTGTGCCTTACGCTAAGTGTGGATAGCCCTGATTATGATCGACGGAGCGCGCTGGGGATGGTGGGAGATCGTGGGTGATGTGATGTGTCGTAGGATTAATGGAGATGTTGGGAGGAGTAGGTGGTTGGAAGTGCGGTGAGTGTGTTTGTGTATTAGTATGAGTATGAGGGAGGATGGTGTTTGTGCGTGAGATTTGAACTAGAGACAAGAATGAAGCCATCACGGTCTTCTCAAAAGGACCAAAGGCGAGAGAACATATGTATGTTTTTGATATTCATGCTTTCCACCAACGCTTGCGAAAGAGGGGATGTATCAAGGTCAACGGCTAGGGAGATAGACATGGGAATTGAAAACGCGTCGTATCGTACATACATACATCTGTACTCTAATAAATAAATGCGCAGAAAGTCTACCTTGTACAAGTAAGTTTCGGGGTTCTGGACAGTACATACTCCCAATAAAGATCTAGTAAGAAATCCTCGACAACCTTCTTAACTCTACATCTATTCAATCACGGAAGTACTTCCTCGCAGTTTCTGCTAATCGCTGTGAGATGTATGTTTAGATAGATAGTACGCATTCTCCTCGTGTGCTTTCGCACGTCGTGTTCGAAACAAAAAAGAAATCAGACACGCATTCGCACAACCAAACAAATTCAAGCACGATGGAAGTCTCATACATGTCTATCCATGATCCTCGTCATCAACACTCTACAGCGAAAACCACCCCACCCATGCAATATCTGTTCATGCAACTTCTTAACACTCTTTTCCTACAGCAGGCACCTAATATCCAACATCTTCAAAACAGCTACCCTCTCTCCGTACTCTCGCTACGCCTTCCAACCGCACCATAACCCCCTCCGCACATCAACCCTCCTTCTGCACAAGTGCGCCACGAATCGCACGGCAGCAGTACACGGTACTTACCCTCCCTCCCCCTCCCCCTCTCATCACATACCACCCCTCTATCAGTCCATCATGCAGGGCCCCCGACGGCGTCGTGCATCTAACATCGAACGTGTGGTGACGATGGCGCATGCGGATCGGGTAGCGGGTAGGTCGGGCCGAAAGGGTCGTGTCTAGTGTGTGATGCTAGACCTATTCGTGTACTTCATGGGTGCGTGGATGTTTTGCTGTTGGCCTTGCCTTTCCTTTCCTAGGAAAATAGGTCCTTATCTAGGTATGAAAGTATGTTCATGTATGCGTTTGTGTATGGTATGATGGGTGTGGGGATACTGTTCGTTGGGGAGCGATGTTGTATGTAAGTGTATGATGAAGCGGCCGTGAAGCTTATGTGAAGCATTGGTAAGATTCCAGGAGGATGGGAAGGACCGATCCGTAAGATAACGGGTCCACCTAGTCGACAGTTTGGGAAGGGCTGTGGTAATTATGGTATGTTTCTGGCGAGACTGCAGCGGAGGGATTCAATGTCTTTGCTGAGGCTGAGATGCATGCGCAACAGACACGATTGTTCGCACTCTTGCTCAAAAGAGTTGGATGGCACGAAACCTTCTTTGCCGGATGCGTGTGCATCATTATGGCAACAGCAAGTCAGAAGCTCTCGATTTCCAACGCCGTTTGGGCATGCATGGGTCTGGCACAAGGTGTAAAAGCACAGAATCATCAGTCATCAATTCGTCAAATCATGTAAGTTATAGAGCCGCACTAGGCTCGCAGATATCGGATCTTGCTTCCGGGGGGACGTCGTATGTATCGTGTATATATATTACTGCGTGGAGAGCTCGCTTTTTTCGCTATGTTGCGGCAGTGGTGTAATATCTGCCACCGTCGCGCGCCTGGAAAATGCGCTCCCTCGTCGAGGCTGTCCGCTCCTCATGCCTACGCCCAAACCCACCCCGACTCCGAGACTCGAGCTCGATTCATATCCGAACCTGGCCTGTCCTGTCTTCGCTCCCTCCGGCCGGTCTTCCTCGCACGAAACTCTGGTATCTCCTGCTTCGGTGTCCTGCGGATTCCTGGATTCCATCAGACTCGCGGGTATCGCCGATCGCATCCAATCCGGAATTCTCGATTCACGCTTCTGGCATTCTTGGGCCCGTTGAGGATATCGCAACGCATCTCCACCATTTTCCGCATCGCCATAATGTTCGTGCGCATCTTGTTGGGCGTCCCGGCCACTGCTGCTACTCCGATGCAAATGTTCGAATTTCGGAAAGAATCTCGCAATGAGGGCCCGCAGATCCGGGAGTGACGCGGCGATTATGGCCAAAGCTAGCTGTATGGCGATCAGGAGGTTGATTGCGCCGCCGAAGTAGTTGGGGTTCTGTTCGCGGCGTTGGATAAAGGGTATTTGGGTGAGCGCGACTGCGCAGACAAGAAAACCAAGAGCGAAGATGATGATAAGACTGAGTCGCTGCCGAAATCGCAGCTTGGTGAGAGACCATACATAGGGAATCGGGAGTGCGAAGATCAGACAGTCGAGAATGCTATCACCGATTGCGGCACTATAGCTGTACGTCGACGACGAGAAACACCGCGACCCACGGAAAGCGATATAGTCATTTGTCCAGATCTTTGAGATGTCTTTGCAGAAGACTATGAGCACGGTAAAAACCTCGATGAACTGAGCAAGGGCAAGGACTAGCAAGACCCACGAAAGGCGACGGAGGGACAGAAGTGATGGGGGGAAGATGCGAAGGTAGTATGACACGACTGATGTACGTATGAAAGCTACGGCGAAGATGTACGCGATGCGACGTTCGAATATGTGCTGTTTACTGTCAGAGACATGCAGCACTAAAACTCCGAACATGCAGACGTCATGCTTACCTGGTAATATGGTATCTCAGCAGGTTCATCAGGTCCGTCTATGCTGAAACCATATGGATCATCTGCACTCATGCATGAAATGACTGTTCGCCCGAATGCGCACGCCTGGGTCGACAGTTAGAGGGTTTCTTCTTACGACTCTCCCTCGAGTCCGCATCGAACAAAGTAGATCTTCTCAGACTTACCCATCCAAGTGTGATGAGCACATCATCGACCGCCAACATTCTTTTCACTGCCAATCTTGACCAGAGTCGCAATGCAACCGTGGAAGTTGCAAGGATCATCAAGGGTAGTTCTGTCGCGAGGGTTGCAGTTTTCGATATTTGAGGGCCGCGGTAGCCATTCACGACTTCATGTTGCTTGATATTGTCGGTGCCGCGCAGCTCCAAAGCCCTCAAAATTCTCCAGTGCCAGTCGGTTGCAGGCGGAATAGCCATGGCTCTAGTGCCCTAAAACGAGCTCTCGCAAATCCGCATTTCTCCTCCTCTTCAAAAATAGATGCAGGGAGAGGAGACCGCAAGATGTCAATAACTTCAATCAAGATCCAGAATGTCGAAATCCGAGGTGTGAGTAACGGCGATTGAAAGGAAAACGGGTTGCAGTGGGGCTCGTTTCTATTCATGTTTGTTGGTACGAGGTAAGGTGATGCATGCCCGTGTTGAGATTGAGTGAGTGCTTACTGAGCGCGCTATGGCGTGTCGATATGTCTGGGCACCACTCGGAATACGACCTGCCCATGCTGAATAAATATCCGCAGCCTGGGCATGCACAGCCGGATGGTATTTTGATCAGTGATTAGATCGACCCAATTCCTATGATGGAAGTCACTGTCGACGCAGGGTCTTCTGGCTCGTGGGCTCGTACACGGTTCCCTTTCTTTGTTCTAACCACCAGCACACATGATTGGCACGCGGAGTCGTCTCCTTTAAAGATCAGCGATTGAGAGCAGACATTTCAGGGTCATATGTCAAATAGAGATTAGATCACGAGCTTTTCGGTTTGGTCGAAGTCGTACGCATTTCCGTACGGTCGACTCAAATAATTCTGCGCCAACTCCTGGCTCGACACATATATTGCTGCCACGTGCAGGCCAGTCCTCTCGAGCGTCAACCTCTCCCTCAACTCCTCGGCAAACTCGACTTGCATTTGATTCCGATACCAAGGCGCAAAATGGACTGTCAGAATTTTTAGCGGCAAGGATTCTCTTAAGCGACGTGGCTGGCTTACTGAAAGCAAGCATGACTCTTGGATCTTTGCTCATATTAGGCATCCCGCCATGCCATAGTCTTAAGTCTCGTACAACGACACTTCCTTTCTTCACGACGGGCTGGCATGGAGGTCGTTGAGCGCGCCTGTCCCTGAGTAGATTGGACTTGATTCTCCCGCTTGCGCGATCGCCATGTGCGCCCTCCTGATCCGCGATTGTAGTATTCGCATGCGTCCCGAGCCAAACTTCGGTAGAGCCATTCTCGGGTGTCATAGTCACGAGAGGCACATTGATAACAAGAGCGAATGGAATCTCCGGGTGATTGAAGTCGGCATCAGTGTGTGTCGGCTGGGACTTGGGCGGAGCATCCGGAGAAGGCGGAAGGGCAGTGTTGCCAGATATGAATCGCAAGGAGGGCTTGGGACCAAGAGTTGTTGACGTGATTTGGGTGATGATGGGATCTGGCTCCGTCAGAGAAAAGCTCGTCTAGTGGTTGATGAGCCCAGCATAGCGGACTCTTTTTGCTTCCCCAGATTTTCATTACCATAGACTTGGCCTCTCGATGAGAAATCCTTGGCTACCCCAGAAGCACTTACTGACATAAACCTCATCGCTGAACAGCTCCGTGGTAAGCAGTGGATCCTGCTGAATGTTTCCCCTGTGGTAGTTAAACGGACTGTCTTTCCTCGATCGAAGCTCGTAAGCATCCTTGATCATATAGTCGTTGAGGGAATCGAGGATTTCGTGGGGGATGAGATCCTCAATGACAACGAGGCCATCACGATGCAGAGCTCTGGTTGCAATCTCGAGATTCTGTTGAGTGAGAGATGCATTCTCAATCTCTGTGCTTGATATGCGGATTACAATGGGTTCTGCTGATAGGGCCATGTTGATTTATATGCGGGGGAAAAGTGTGACGTAATTGAACAATTATCTACAGGACCGACGGTAAGGTACGATTGCGGCTACACGGAAGTAACAATAGACTTTCAAGTACGGACTGAGTCCGTAATAATTTGGATCTGAATGCGGATGAATCGTTGACAAAGTTGTTGTGTTAGTGTTGGAGAACAACACTGGTTGGAGGGAAAGAACAATGCTCCGCTTTGGACTACGCGTCACTACCCAGTGCATGTGACATCCTGTACATATTAACGTACATATTAACAGAGGGCCATACCACCCATCGCAACATCTACAGTGTGTCGGATAAAGTCATATCCTTCCTGATCGACTTTTGAAGCATTTATTGGGTTCATTCGCATCTATCAAGAAAGATCGATCTGATGCACGGACTTAACCAATCAATTCCGCGCATAATTCCGGGGTGCAGAGCACATCATCTCATACACCAACCTTTGGCTGCAACTGTTCCAACGTCTAGTGTCATCAGCATCCGTAAATCAAAATCTATGTTGCCGAACTGCTCCCGGCAAACCTGTTAGCTCAAAATGCCTGTTTCTATTGTGGATCGCCGTTCATGGTATGGCGCGGAATTAATCGGTGATAATCGCATCAACGACGTCAAGCTTGTAGTCGAGCCGATCCCGCCGAGCTAATGCATCTTGATGACCGGAGATATTCAGAGCTTGGACGCATAGTGATATCAACTTCCAGAGCCTCATCGGAGTTTTTGATAGATGGTATGGAAGATATAAAGTGAACTTGATCCGCCGAAATAGCTGAACTTCATTGACATTGAACTACCAGCATACTTGACGACCTAACCACCAACAAATTCGTTACTCAACATCACAAAACAAGAGAAGGAACAAAATGAGCAAAACATTCCAATTCCAGGACATCCAAGTCCCGACCCCAGGTTTCGGCGCCATGGGCCTCAGCTTCGGCCTCGGCAGCGATCTCAGTCTCGAGGAAGCAGAGCCCGTCCTGCTCAAGGCCATCGAATTGGGGTGCACATTCTGGGACACCGCAGTCGTGTACCAAGCCGGCGTGAACGAGAAGCTCCTCGGTGATTTCATTAGGAAGCACAATGTCCGTGACAAGGTCTTCAGTACGTAACATAACGTAACCCACACGAGCTCGTGAACCCCCCGCACAAGAGGTGGACACTGTTTGCTAACAAACGAATTCCAGTTGCATCAAAATGCGGATTGAAGTGCTTCAACGGCGAATCTGGTTGCACGAATTCTGCGGAGCATATCAAGGAATACATCGAGGGCACCATCTCTCGCCTCGGCTTCGCGCCAGACCTGTACTATCTCCACCGCATCGACCCCAACACCCCGCTCACCGAATCGATCCCCGCGCTCGATGAGATCCGCAGGCAGGGAAAGACGAAGTACATCGGTCTCTCCGAGTGCTCGGCGAAGACGCTGCGTGCTGCCAATGCCAGTAAGTTGAAATCACTTATATGGATCCCTTGACGCATTTCTGACTGGATCCATAGTCGCGAAGATCGACGCCGTGCAAGCAGAGTACTCCGCCTTCGAAACACTACACGAGACCGACGGCCTCATCGACACCGCGAAGGAACTAGGCGTCGCATACGTCGCATACAGCCCCCTAGGCCACGGCTGGCTCGTCGATAACTTCGACTACAACTCTCCCGACGACTTCGCCGCGAACGACTTCCGACGATCAGGTAACCCTCTCCCCTCAAGTCCCCACCAACATCAGTGCTCTGTAACCTAACACTCTCGACAGTACCCAAATTCCAAGGCGAGAACTTCTACAAGAACAAGGCGATCGTGGAGGAGATCAAGAAGCTCGCGGCGAAGAAGGGCGTCAAGACGTCGCAGATTGCGCTTGCGTGGGTCGCCGCGCAGGGCATGATACCCATCCCCGGTACCACGAAGTCCAGCCGGCTGGAGGAGAACTGGGCGTCGAGGGATGTGGTGTTGACGGAGGAGGAGCGCGCGGAGATGCGGAGGATCGTCGATGCTGCGAAGCCGACTGGTAACCGGTATGCGGAGGCGCAGCAGAAGATGGTTGGGCATTAGGGATGGAAATATACCGTATCGGCGGGCCGAGGTAGATATGTAAAAGTTTCAATGCTAAGGTTCTAGGATTGTGGCACTTTGGATATCCCATTGTACAGGGTAGATCCCGAACTTGGTCCCTAAATGTGATGTTGAGAGCTGAGAATGTCCTTGAGTGATTCTACATCTATCCGTTGCAGACAGTCGCCCCGGCCTCGCTGGGTTCTTGAGGGGCATTTCGAAATTAGTAGAGCAATATTGTTTTCTAGTCGAAAATGTATTCGTGACCATGATCAGAAGACAGGGGCGTTTTGGTGCGGGTGAATAGCAGTAAAAAAGAGTGGAAGGGCCCCCTGCTCTCATAATAAGAAACGAAACAAAACGAAATTGGCAGATTGGTATGGAGATGAGCCTAAAAGAGGCGAAGAAAAAATTGGGGAGTAAAGTCAGAGTTTTGGTCATGATGAATTGTTTTTGATTGATAAATCCATGGATGGCGGAGGGAAATTAGAATGGGCAAGTCAATTAGTAAACCTCCTCAAAACCTAAAAGCCAATTGTCCCAGAGGTATCTCCAATCCGAACATTGAGTAGTATGCTCAATTCCCAAATCCCGGTCCGCAGACCCAAGGGCATTCCACCCTGTCAACGCCGTTTATGATCCGTTTGGTAATATGTACAACGAAATAATAGAATGAGAATTGCTGGAGCTACGTATGGTTTGTCACTCAAACCCGGAGTTTTACCTCTGACCTTGAGTCGGAATCCATGGACAGGCCGTCTCGGTGTGCGACCTCGACTATGCGGCTGCCACCCATAGTTTTGACTTTGTCGATGAGCTTGTTGTGAATGTGGAGTTCTTCGATGTCGTCACCTCCACCGATACTCTTGCCCATGAGTAGAACATTAGGAACCGTCGTTCGGCCGGTGGTCTGGCCGAGCGTTTGCTGAAGATAGTGGCCGAGAGGGTGTTCGTCGAGCTCGACCACGAAAGGCTCAGGAACGATTTTGTATTTCTTGAGGAGAATGTTCTTTGCCTTTTTAGAATAGGGACAGTAGGATTTGCTGAAAATGATCACTGTAGGGTACGTTAGCAGGCGCATCAGACCACAAGTGCTTTCTGGTACGTACTTGGACTCTTTTTCAGGATAGCATTCAATTCGACCTCGGCTTCGTGCTGCTCTTTTGTCTCATCCTTATCCTCCTTGGCAGCGTGTATGTCTGCAGGCCTGCCTCCAACGTTGGCAACACCTGGGGGGTTCTTCCTGTCTGCTGCCTGTTCTCCTAGCTTGACCCGTCCAGCAACGCTCTTCTCATTGCCTGCGCCATCGACCGACTCAAAGTATTTCTGGCTCTTTTTATCCGCCGACTGCTTAGCAGCGTTTTCTGCCGCCTTCAAACGGGAACCGACGTCTTCTGCATCGCGTTGTTTGGCAGCTGCTTCGTACTCCCTCGATTGGAGGGCCTCTTGCGTTCTGGTGTAGAAATCCGAGCCCTGTGTCCGGCTGGCTGAGCTGCTCATGTAGAGAATTACTATGACAACGACGATGAAGAGAAGGCCACTGAGGCGCATGCGTCGTTGGGATGGCATTGTGACTGGTTCTCGGGCGTAATTGGCGGGGAAGTGTACAGGGTGGGTTACGAATCGAGCTGTTGCGATGCGAAAGGAATGTTGTTCTACTGTCAACTAGTTAATTACAATGTACTCTGGAATATGCAATTCAGGCATAGAAAATACATGAAGCTAGCAAGTGGCCAGGCCAACGTGCATACCCTCTGCCGGTCTGGTGTATGGAATTCGCGGGGGTGTTAATTCAGCCGAGCTCACCGGTAGTGCTCATGCGACAGCTATGATGTATAAGTGTACAGGAGCTCTAATAAAGCTTCTCTCTGGTAATGCTCGCAAGTAGATATTGAGCCCAAACAACAGATGTGAGGATGAGGGGAAAAGGAAGACGAAGCGTGCACGGTAGATACGAGTAAGTGTAGTGTGCAGTGTGTGAGGAGTGGTGTAGTAGTAAGTTATAAGTGTAAGTGTACAGGACTGGAAATGTGAATGGGGAAACTTGCAGGGAGCAGAAGAGAGCGAAGCCGGGGGAGGGAAGGTCCCAGGGGCTTGGCTTATGGGTGCGGCGCCACTTTCTTCCCGACTAACCGGATTGGGACTGTGACTGGCTTCCCTCTCCCTCCTCTCCCCCTCCTGTTATGTAACTCTAACTCTCAACTCTACACAGTAACCTCCTCCATCCTACCATTCAATCATTATTATACGAGATAGTCATTACATTCTGTCTCCTTTGCCTCGGTAGCGATTGATTGCTGCAATGATCGTCGATTCAGATCGGACCCTACATGCATATGTCAGTGGAAACATACTGTCACCATTCTCATCATGCTAGTAGGTCCGACTAATCACTACCTACCCATTTAGTAACCTTTCTTCCATAACGGGATACTGTTCACATTGCCTGTCGGATTGCTCTCCGTCATCTAAGTATCTTAGGGACCTAGATATCTAGACCGTCGAGACCCTACGAGGCAGATCCACCTTCATGCAGGATTTCCCTTCCCAACATCCCGTATATCCGAGGAGAAGTACGCGACAAAGACGCGACGTGTCTCAACACTCGCAACCGTTGCACACAAAGGGCTGCCGCCGCGTCTGTCCTAGATCTGTCCGACTGCCCACACAACATTGGCGAATCCTTCCTTTCATGAAGTCCCAGGGAGAGGCGTTCTGATAAGCTGGTCATTGATCGCGGTAGCACAGTCTTACACGCCTCAATCATGTTTTCATGATCTTGCATTGTGCAACATCCCTTATTTTTTTAGTTGACATGTCACTACCTCTAGAACGCACCGGCCATGGGTAATCGACCACACCCGGTCTTTTGAGACTGATATCAAGATCTGAAGATCGTCATAGATCGACAGTGTTTCCAATATTTGCCCAAAGCGGCTAGTTGCATGGAATTGGCTGCTGACATCGCATGGCATATTATAATTACCATGGTTCCCAATATGGATCCCCTGGTCACCCCAGACATTGCTTGATATGGACTACACGCTCCATATATTTTTATCGACTTCTTCTGTTCATCCGCGGTCTTCCTATCAGCTTGTTCCCGTAGACTCTGACAGTGGAGCGACTTCAATGTATGCACTTGAAACATGTCTTTGACAGGCTAGAGGTTCCGACTACAGAATTGAGGGAAACCCTCTAAGAAGAATAGATCTACTTACAGGTTCTCAATGATTTAGGCTCCGTAGATAAATTTTTGAGAGTAAGCCTTCAGACAATGTGACCAAAAGTTCCGTAAGAAAAGAGACGTCACAGATCGTAAAGCGTCGAACCTACATCGTATCTTGCAGACGACCCATAGATCTTGACAGTATCGAGTATGCAATCACTAGGTACCTTCTGTGTTCTCCGAAACGAACAGGCCTTCATTGCTGCAAAGGGATCACTACGAGCATAGGTACTTATATGATGCGAAAGATATTACGCTCAGTACCTATTGATCCGATACACTACACTACACCGCACCCACTTATATATTCCTTTCCTATCTTCCTCACATCAATCGTTCAAATCCAACATCTCCATCCCGACGGTTTCCCAACCATCTGGTTCATATCCCGACAAATGGGAACAACGGGGATCCGTACAGTACATAACCTCCCCTCCTCTACCCCCTTCAACCCTACAACCCCACAACCTCAATTACAATAACAGTCTCACCTACACAATGAACACCCCACTATTCTTCCCCTACTTCATACTGACGTTAGAACAATCAAGTACGAACCCGTCCCCTTCCCATCCCACCAGCCACCCTACTGACCTACCTCCACCTAGAGTCCGCATCTCGAGCATTCAATCCGTTCCCGCCACTGAAATTCACGAACCTTTTCCCACCGTATTGGAAGGCGGAAACAGCGCACCACGTTTCTCTCGGCGGCGTCGTGCCGTGGGTGTTTGTCGTGGTGATGGGTGTAGTGGTATCGCTGGTAATATCCTCGCTGGTGGCTGAGGCGGGAGGTCCGAAGAGAGAGGTGGCGGAGGGGACGAGGTAGTGGTTAGGTGAAGTCGGTGAGATGGCGAAGAGGTTAAGAACGTGTTGGTAGATGGGTTGGGCTGAGCGAGGAGGATGGGCGAGGGTTGGAGGAATCTGTGATGGAGAGAGATGTCGTGTAAGCGATTCGTGAGCCGTATCAATGGCTCAGGTCTATCTGTAGGTCGTGGTTAGGCGTTTAGGTGTCTGTTTTACTGTTCTCTTATCATTAATAGCTTAGTAAAAAGAAAATCCTCTCTTTTCTATATTCATTCCCTATTTACCTTGTAACAATTCTTCAAGGCCAACATATCTATGCTAACATTTTCCCAACCCTCTGGTCTAGATCCCAACAAAAGGAGGACGGCGGAGCCGTAAAGTATAAAATCGATCTCCCACTCCCGCCTTGCCCCCCTCATCACCTTCCCACCCCCAAACGACCAACCTTTATTAAAAGAGAAAAACCCCACCTACACAATGCCCAACGCATATTTCTTCCCTGTCTTCATACCATGGCCAACACTATACGCAAGTACGAACCCTCCTCTCCCACCCCTCCACCCACCCCTCCACCCACCCCTCCACCCACCCTAACTAACTTCCCCTTCTTCCCTAGACTCCATACCCAGGGCAATCGAAGTAGTAGTGTCACCGGTGGAAATCGAAGTAGTAGTGCCCCCAGTGCAAATCCCAGTGCAAATCACGCACCACCACAATGTTTGCCTCGGCGACGACGACGTGCCGTTTGTGTTCGCCGCGGTGATATGTGTCGCGCTCATAATTGCTGTAGTAGAAGGTTGGGGGCAGAAGAAGAAGAAGAGGTAGCGAGTACGTGAAGTCAGTCAACTATGAGCGTGATTAGAATTGGTGTTTAGGTGTCTGTTTCACTCCTCTCTTATCTAAATAGCTTTGTGAATAACTACTCTCGTCTCTTTTCAACCTTTGGTAGAACGTTGCTTACTTCATTTAAGCATCACTCTATTCCACCTCGGCATGAAGTCTCACGGAAATCGTACGTGTACCGGGGAACGTTGGAGTTTCAGGAAGGTGATAAGGATTTGTTGATGATCATGGAGATACCACTGAACAATGATGAGATCACATGGGGGTAATATTTATTTCGGAACTATGAGCTGTATAAGTCTGTGACGATTGTTTAATCAGCCGGGTTGAATAATCTCTTCCGGGCGTGGTTGTTCGAATCAGGTTCTAACGTGGTACTGCTGTTACGGTGGTTCCTTCTCCTTTTTAACGAAAGCCGCCACTGTTCGTGCTGATCAGAGCGAATGTTCGTGTTGCTTGAAGGCGGCGATCCTGTTGACACTTTCCTATGCTTGCTATTGCCACGCTCCTGGGGTGCCGCTGGTCTCTTGGGGAGGCTCAAAAGATGGGCTCCCTATACCTTCTTCCAATCAGTTCGATCAGGCTTGAGGATCCTAACCGGAGTGTCTGTCTTGTTCGAGGGACCCCAGCGACCAGCCCTGCCACCAGGATCGACTCCACTTGCGCCGTTCTCCTTCAGTCCCGTCATTGTCGTCGCAGTCGGCGGTGCAGACCTCAACGCCCCAAACGCACCCGTAATACCGCTCATACCCGGCGCATTCGTCTTGATCGTCAGTGGCGAGTTCGGCTCAGAACCACCAGCATGCAAACTCGTGATACGGCCCCTAGGCTGGAACCCTTTCTTCCCCTTCCTCCTCTGACTCCCCATCTCGACCCAGGCACCACCATCCTTCTTCGCCCTCTCCATCTCTGAACGCCTTTCCCTCTCCCGCCTCGCATCTTCCTCCCGCTCCCTCGCGGCCCGTTCCTCCGCCTCGCGTCGGATACGTTCCTGTCGCGCCTTCTCAGTGTCCTTCTTCTTCTGTTCCTCCACGGCAGCGGCAAGGCGAACGGCATCTACCTTTTCCTGCTCAACTTCGAGCTTCAGGCAGTCGTAGCATTTGAAGTAGGATTTGCGCGGCTCGTCTTCCTGGGAGCACTCGTCGCAGGTGTCGGAGGGGGAGCGGAGGGCCGTGGTGCAGCGGTCGCGGAAGAGGTGCGAGGAGCAGCCGCAGAGGTAGGTCTTCTTCCAGAGCTTGCACATGGTTTCGTTTTGTAGTGGGTTAGGTGGTTGGTTGTTGGGGTTGTGATGTTGGTTGAGTTGGTTGTATGTTGGATGAGGGGTTGAGGTTTAAAGAGAGTGAAATGGTCATGGGTGGTTTATGAATGAGTGTTGAAATGTTGTCGCGTGGATGGAGGAAGCTTTGTTGTTTATTTGTTGTCAGTGAAGGTGATTGAGGGCAGTGTGTGATTGAGGAAGGCGCACGGTTGTCCTGGGAGCAAGTGAATGAGTATGGGGCAGAAGTGAATGAGTATGGGGCAGAAGTGAATGAGTATGGGGCAGAAGTGAATGAGTATGGGGCAGAAGTGAAGGAAGATGGAAAGAAGTAGGGAATGAGACAGATGAGTTGTTTGTTACTTCCAATACTATCAACAAGCTGTTTCTATGCTGCCGTAGGTACTAGGAATTCCTACTTGAACTGAAGTGAATTTACATGATGGCATATCCCACATCAATAATCGCAGATTTCCTATAAGCTCCTATCATGAGCTACCAGTTTCTACAGTACCTGCCCCTGTTTCTGGAACTTGAATATCCGTCAGGCCTTGGAATTTGATTTGCATCCTTTCTGTGGTTGGTAGGAAGCTTTGTGGAAACCAAGAAATCTCTTCTGGTGACGAATCAAGTACCATCTGGACCAGCGCCTCAGCCGATTTCAGACATAAAACCATGCCATGCCCATTGAAACCCGCACTTATCCAAACTCCCTCCATATCCGGCACCTTTCCGACGTATGGTCTTCCATCCGTTGTAGCTCCCATGATACCCGTCCACTCCTGCACGATTCGACTATCTTGTTCCTCCTCTGACTTCTCGCCCCAGTTTGCTTTACCAAAGTAGCCTACGAGGCTGCCTCGCAGATATTCTGAGATTTGTGGATTCAGAATAGCGTCGTTCACGGTACCATATTCACGCTCACCATTGTCTGGTAACCGTCCAACGCCGCCACCTATCACGATATGTTGACCTCCGTCTGGTAGTGGTCTGGGTATCATGTATTCGAAACCAGACTTGTAAGCTATCGAGTACGTATATGGTAGTGGTGATGGAAGCTTCGTCGCCTCCCCTGGTTTCTGCGCCGTGATCTGCCCACGCAGAGGCACGATGGAGCCTTGCAAGGAAGGAAGTATGTACGGCGTGTAACCATTCGTGGCAATAATGATAGAGGTGGTCTTGATAGTACTGTACTGGGTGAAGACTTCCCACTTGACATTCGGATCGTCAGATTGGCGAGCGGGTCTGAATGCGTGGACGGGTGTTCTGGTACAAAGTCGTAGTCCTTTCCTTGTACATAGGTTCAGGACTGCCGTGGAGAATTTATACGCGTTGATTCTTCCTGCCAGGTATTCGACGGCTCCTTGAAGCTGTTCTTCCTCTTTTACAGCAGGGTTTCCGTTCTTCTTAGCTGCCCAGAATTTCTCCGTCGCTCCTTCTGGGGAATGAATTTTGTACCAGGCGACCGCGCCCTCTGCTTTCTCTTCTTCTGTCGCCGAAGCTCTCAACGAATCGATGGCCTTCTGTCCTTCGACGAAAGTGTCCTTATCGTAGATCAAATCCACCGTATTACACAACTGGCTTTCACATTCAATCCCCAACTCTTTCGCCAACTCATGAGTCGCCAAAATATTTGCATGTTCAAACCTCATAATCCGTTTCGCTTCCTCCTCCCCAAGCTCATCGACGTGCTGCAGCCAGGTCCGATAGCTAGCGGCCTTTGTATGCCCCCCGTTCCGTCCTGTCGCGCCTCCGCACACTTCGCGGGCTTCAAGCATCACTATCCGAGAATCCGGTCGCTGGGTAAGGAGATTATACGCAATCATAGTCCCGGAGATGCCAGATCCAATGATACAGTGGTCGTAGACATGGCTCTCATTGTCGACTTCTGCCTCGACCACTTTCGCGAGAGGAGATTTTGGCTCGTGCCAGTATGATGGGAGAGGGTCTCTCACGGGTGGGCCGACTGGTATTTGTGATCTGCTCTCCATTTCGTAATTGTGGGATGCAATATGAGTCTGTCCGGAGTGGTTGGTGATGCTGTAGTTGTATGGTAGCGCAAACTGGCGCTATTTTAGAGAGGCAAACGGGAACGAGGGAAGTCCAGCGTGACTCAACCAAGCAACGTTCAATAATGTCGTCAAACTTTGGTGGCCTTGAATGTATAGAGTCAGGTATATGGTAGTAGGTTTTACAGACGTCATCAGATAGAAAGACCTCCCCGTGAGGAAGATTATCGTCGCTCTGGCGGGGTTCTGAGCTACGTAAACAACTTCCTAATTGGGGTAGCTCCCCGCTTTTGATGAATATGGATGATACCATCTGATAACTTGAAATGCATATACCATGAAATACTGGAATTGTCAGGATGAACGGTGCTTTGAACTTTGAGAAAGTTAGATCTCTAAAAAGAAAGGTGTGCCACCTTTCAACAATTATTGAGTAGCTGATCAAGGATATCGCGATGAGGTGTTTTCGTTCATTAGACCTGATCGCATATATCTCAATAATATGTTAATCTGACTAACTAGGGTCCGGAAGACAAGAGCAATGAAAGGGACAGGGGAACAAGCAATCTATATGCAAACATTACCAGTGATGTCGTACCTGGCTGCTAATATCATGTGTTATGCCCTGCAAGTCATTACAGGGTCGGAAATTTGCTAAAATGCTTTGCAGGGAGTGGACTGCATCTCTTACAAGGCATTATTGCTCTTCACTCAATTGGCCCAACAATTTTTCGAAGCGAGCGAGGTGACACAGGTCTACAAGATTCTCTTCTATCAGTCTGTAAACTACACTTGTCGTGGGATACGAGATCAACCTTCTCCATGTAAGTTGATTGCTGGTAAGTTCGTCATGCAAAGCCTCATTATAGAATTCACAGTATGCACTTTCATCCTCATGACCAGAAAAACTTACCGACTACGCCCTGATTGATCCAGAAGAATGGGTCCTCATGCTATTCCACAGTCCCAACAATGAAGATCTCGCTCCGACAAGAAGTGTGGCGAGCGCATGAAATGTTGTTGGACAGGGGTATTTCCGTTTCCGTTTCCGTTTCCGTAAGATTTTGAGCAAAGATGTTCCACGCCCTTTGACAATGCCTTGCGCTGCACTTGGAATGAATCAGGAGCTTTTTCACGGTGTGGACGCAGAGACGTGGTCATGCTCAGCTCCTCTCGAGTCTCTACTGGTTCTGGATGCATTGCGGGATTTTTTATGGATCAAGTGCTGTTCAATATGATAAAAAGAAAAGGAAATGGCTGCCGGCCCTCATGTCCTTGACGAGATGGTCTCCGTGTACACGCGGGAAATGAAGGTTGAACTGAGAGCAGAAGCACGCACTGATGCTACCAACCAGCATAGCAAAGAGCTAGATGACATCCTAGAGTGTGAAATATCTGTGGGATATGTTTGAACTCCAAGTCAAATAACAGTAATGTATCTGGAGGAATGTTGTTCTGCTGAGTCTTAGGAACAATGAGCCTTTGGCGAGATCTAGGAGTGGCCATCGCTTGGACTTGCATATAATCAACCTTATGAATGACCAGACATTGCACTCTTGCCTACCCATCTGCTTAAATGTTGTGTGACAATGACTGCCCGAATATAATTAGGCAACTCTCGAAGCATAAATCTGCTGATTCTCTTGGGACTAGACCTTTGACAGAGTTGTTAGTAATGAGATACCCAGGAGCAAAATGCGCAACCATTACAGTTCTTCCTTGTCAAAGCCATGCACTGTAAAGTTGTTTGCCCCATCGCTTCCCGCGGCTTGCACGGCCCCCATGGAGGAGCACGGCCATAGGCCGTAAACTTTCTCAATGTAACAACGACCCACGCAGCAATACCCAATGAATGCAAATGTGCCAAAGCGCATCGGCGCCACGAACAGCACCCTGAACGGCACCTAGTGCCCGATTTATAAACGGGAGAGGCACTAGGCTGATTAGTGGAGGTTATTCGTGCCCACCAGTACTGAAGTATCGGGATCCGAATTCCGATCTCATGTACGGAGTAGTAGTCTCTATTCATAGCCAAAATACGGTTTGCAGTGAACAGTATGCTGTTGCTGTTGCATTTAGTATTTAGATATCGTATACTCCGTCCAAGGTTTTACAGAAAATGACCAATTCTTATGCCACTCCCAATATGCTTTCGAGGACAAGAGAGAGACATAAGGATCATTGACAATGAGCCGAAGGAAACGGAAGCAATCTGGCGCTTCGGCAGCAAAGCGAATTAGGATTCCGTAAGAGGCACAGCGAGATAAAAATTCTGATTGGAGTCACCTATTCCTGTTACGAGAATGTCCGACGTGGATACAATTTGGTGGGCGGGTCGAGGTTGAGTAAACTCTTAGCTGTGCGACCCCATTGTCCAGCGTGGGAGCATGCGAGAGCTCGTCCCCCTCCATCGTTAATTGATGCTCTCACCTATCATGATCTTGTATTCTAGGCGAAGGAGCGGAAACATTCCATATCGGGAGCCAATATCGAGCTGCTTTTGTCATCGCTCGGGTATTCTACCTTGTGAGCTAGTGAATACGAGGTCCGCCAGTCGGACGGCTCTGGCGATCATCACGGCTATTACCCGTCCATCTTATCTGATCATGCACTGATTTTGAGGTTCGCCAACTGCTTGATTTCGCGCCAATCAGCCTCTTCACGCTTCTATTGCCCTTCGACCCTTGGACGCCTTATAATGTCGTGCGTAGGATTCTTCGACATGGTTAATGAATCTCTAAACCGTGCCGTTGGCAACGGAGGGTTCCTCAACTGGGTACATATGCCGCACCCACGGACTCACTGCACGCCCAGACCTACAACACAAAATCATGTGTTAAATAGGTAGTGGAAAGGTGCTGTATTGTATATGAGAAATTCAAAAGGTTCACAGCTCAAATAGGAATACAGTCCGGTGGAGAAGGAGTACGAAGGCGGCAAGCTTTAGCGCCTAGCGGGCTTAATTACGCCAAGCGCGGTGACGGCATCTTCGCCTCATGGATGTAGTGTAGTGTATTGGAGTCATTCAAAACCGTTGAAGGAACATTTTTGCCCTTAAAAATCCATCCACTGTGCTGGGAGAAGATAGTAAGCGATTCAGATGTGTGTGTTCGTTGGCACTCAATTTCATGGGTAGACTTTGCCAGTAAGCAGGCGTGAATTAAAGATGAGCAACATCGAGGAACAGGTCCCTCAGAATGGGGTTCAATGCCATTTTAAACAGTTTATAGTTACACCCGATGCAAATCCCGCTCGTATTCAAAAATTCGCTTGACATTGCATCAAATCTTATCTTATCAGATCCATCAGCTCATGCAAGAATGAGTGAATGGAGGCATGTGATCTGCATTTCAATATATCCATTAGGCAAGTGGAAATCAGGCAGAGATTTTCGACCGAGCAAGGTCCATGAGCCCCAGTTTTCTCTAGGATCTGATTAGATCCGAGGTCGGTGCCGAAATCTTGTATGGCCAGCCACGCCGTGGACACTGGCATCTGACCTTCATTATAGTCCCAGTACAATGGTCGCGATGGGATGATCGCAACTTGCTTCGGGCAAGGCCTGCTCAAGAAATTTTCAGTGCCCACCATGGCGACAAACAATGATTCTCCATGAACGGAGAGTACAAGAATAAATCAGTTCCGTTCCCCTGGAACTGCAGAACCATACAATCTCTTGTAGCTTTTGCAGTTGATCTTTTGCGACACTTCCAGTCATTATGGCTACTCAACAGGTCCAAGAGAAGGATGTGGCCATCGATTCCAATGCTGCCGCTACAGCACCTGATGTGAGCGATTCTGAGTCGCAGAAGGAGAAAGATCTCGAAAGCCATAAGCAGCATGGCGTGGCAAACGTCGAGGCCATGACCAGAGTGTGGACAAAGAAGGCTTTATGGGTTGTCATTGTACTGTAGGTCTCTCATGAATCTCATCCTATCCGCCTGATTACTCATCTATTCAGGCTTTACGGTGTATTCTTCGCTATCGCGTTTATGCGAAATGTGGCTTTCCCCCTTGAACCATATGTCACTTCGGCGTTCAGGAAACATGGACTGCTTGCTATCGTCAGCATTGTTTCTACTCTGGCCGGTGGTGTCTCCCAACTCGCGATCGCCAAGTTGTTCGACATCTGGGGTCGCCCCCAAGGATTTGCCGTTGCTGTTTTCCTTGTCCTCATGGGTTTGATTCTAAAGGCAGTGTGCCAGAATGTCCAGACCTATGCCGCCGGAAATGTCTTCTGGTGGGTTGGAGCCACAGGTCTTTCATATGCTGTGGATGTCTTCGTATCGGATGTCACATCCTTGAGGAACAGAGGCCTCGTCTTCGGTGTCAACAGCACTCCAGGTCTCGCCGCTATCTTTGCTGGACCTGCTATCGCTCAGGAGCTTCTTCAACACTCCAGCTTCCGCTGGGGTTACGGACTCTTCTGTATTGTCATCCCAGCAATCACCATACCAGTCATCTTTGCGTTCGCGCATTACGAAAGGAAGGCGAAGAAACTCGGCGTCGCACATGAGGCGGGTGCTGGTCGCACTGCGTTCGAGTCCATCAAACACTATGTTATCGAATTTGACGGTGAATTGCTTCCAACGAATCCTTTCCAACGAATAAAACTAACGGCTTCGCAGTGATGGGAATGCTCTTGACCATCGCGGGCTTCTCTCTAATCCTCCTTCCTTTCTCTCTCGCCTCCGGTGCCAGTCACAAATGGGCAAATCCTAGCATCATTGCAATGATCGTTGTCGGAGTTCTCTGTCTTGTTAGCTTTGTCATTTGGGAGAAATGGTTCGCTCCTGTCCAGTACCTGCCGTTCAGATATCTCAAGGACCGTACGATCCTGGGAGTCTGCATCTGTCGTTTCGCCTTGTACATCACGATTAGGACTTGGGATATCTACATGTCCTCATACCTCCAGGTGGTTCAACAGGTCAACGTCAGGAACGCAGGATACATTATGGACACGTACTCCCTTACAGCATTTGTAGTCATGCCTATTACCGGATTGTAAGTTCCTTGAAGGCTGTTCTATTTGAAACCATACTAACATCGTACAGGGCGCTGCGATACATGAAGCAACCTAAGTACCTAGGCATTGCCGCCATCCCGCTCATCGCCCTAGGCACCGGCCTACTCGTCAAGTTCCGCGTTCCCGGCCAAAGCTCCGGACTCATTGCGATGTGCCAGGTGTTCAACGGAGCCGCAGGAGGTATCCTCGACATCCTCAATCCCATCATGGTGATGGCCTCCGTCTCTCACCAGGAAGTCGCTGTCGTCCTCGCCCTGACAAGTATGTTCACATCCATCGGCTCCAGTGTCGGATCCGCCATATCCGGCGCTCTGTGGACAAACTTGCTTCCCAAGAAGCTTGAGTTCTATCTCCCAGATGAGTTCAAGAATGAGACAATGACGATCTACGGAGACTTGAAGGTTCAGTTGAGCTACCCGTATGGTAGCCCTGTGCGCGAGGCTATTGTTCATGCGTACGGTGATGTGATGAGGTTGATGGTCATCGCTGGAGCTGCGTTCGTTCCGCTCGTCGCCGCAAGTATTTTTGTCTGGAAGAACCTTCATGTCAAGGATATGAAGCAGACTAAGGGAACTGTTTTCTAAGGGATTTATCCTCCTTAGGAATCCAATGCTAGTCATTGGTGCTATCCATTGGACCCTTTCATATGGCTATCGTTCGTTTTGGTTGGGGGACTTAAAGGATATTACTTATCAAACCTACCTACTCAACGTAAGGTCTTTCAAATAGCTATGTTGATTATCAAATAGTCATTATATGGCTTCAGAAGCGTCTATCTCAACTCGATGTAATCAATATCAACAGACTTTATAAACCATCGTTGTGACCAGAATGTCTCGTCGTTACCTAGTGCGTTGTTGCCTACTAATTATGTCAGTGGCTGAACTGCCATCAACCCCCAACAGTAACAGCGCAGCACCAGGTCGTTGCACAAAGTGCGATATGACAAAACTTTTAGTTGAGGAAAATGTAAGCTCAAAGTAATTGGATCGCATTCCTCGTTTTCCAGGCTCCAGCGCGCCTTCATGTGACTTCGCGCCGCCGTGTTCAGTAATCCTGTCGCGACCCCTCATTTTTGGTGAACTTGGCGCGTTGCACCGCTTTAAGCAATGGAAGATATAAAATGAATGACAATCTGGGCTTGAAATAATTGAGAACCAGCAACATTCAGATAAGAAAACAATCAAACATACATTTTCAGAGACATTTACATTTCAAGGTGACTCCATTCCGCAACCTCAACCCCCCAAGTCACAACCCACTAACCCAATCCCAAGAAACCTCCCCAAACCCTTACAAACATCATGTCCTTCAAAATCACCCCTTGCCTCTGGATGGACACGGAAGGCGAAACCGCCGCCAAATTCTACACCTCCATCTTCCCCAACTCCTCCATAACCCACATCCAACCCTACTCCACCGCTGGGCAATCCATCCACAAACACACCCCCGGCTCCGCTATGACGATCGACTTCACGCTCAACAACAACCCGTTCCAAATCCTCAACGGCGGGCCGGAGCCGAAGCCCAACATGGCGACCTCGTTCATCATCTACGTCGACGACCAGAAGGAGTTAGATTATTATTTCGAGAAGTTGGGGGAGGGGGGCGATGACGAGATGAAGGTTTGTGGGTGGGTGGTGGATAAGTATGGGGTTTCGTGGCAGCTTGTGCCGAGGGATTTGGAGCGGTGGATGAAGGAGGGGAGTCAGGGGCAGGTGGAGAGGGTTACGGATGCGTTTATGGGGATGAAGAAGTTGGATATTGAGGGTATGAGGAAGGCCTTTGAGGGGGAGAAGTGAGCGAGGGGATTGGACGGGGAAAGATGCAGTTCTGGATGGTTTTATGAGGTTATGTGGGAGTTGGTACGGTGCTTTATTGATTTTTCTGAGTTCGAATAAAAGCTCTTCATTGACGATCATCCGGCTTCTCCCTCTGAGGAGTGAGTGACATCATTTCATCCCAAGATCCCAGATGCCAAAAGCCCAACAACACCGACCATACTGCCATACCCCCAGTGGTTCCACTCTCCAGTTCCAGCATGCGCCTTCACAATCGCGCCATCAGCAAACGCAGCCGCACTGGATGCGATCAATAGCGCGCCCAGCGTCCTCCTCGAGCCGAACAAGAGCGCGGAGAAGATTGAGAAGCCCATGAAAAGGTCCTTCACGCCAAAGAGCTTGCAGAAGCTGTCGATGATCTCCTGGTCGGCGGCATTGGAGACATATGGCAGGCCAAAGGTGCCAAATGCGTCATATGGGCGGAAGATGTAGTTTGCGCCGAAGCCGATGAAAACTGTGGCGAAGAATGCGGCGGCTAGGGAGATGATTGGGCTTCTGGAGATAGGCATTTTGTATTTTGAGGTGGTAGATCTGGGGTTTGTTGTGTAGGATTTGGTTGATCTGCAATGGTTCTGTGGGGTACTCGTTGTAGTAGTTGGGCGGGAGAATCTGATAAAGCTGTGCAAGTTTTGGCGCGACTGCAAATCAATATGTGGAGGTTTCCTTATTTACAAAATTTTCTTGTTGGGATCTTAGAGGGAAGATGTGTGAGTTGTTGTATTGTGGATGAGCAAGTGAATGTTCATTGAGCTGACGCGACCCCGCTTTTGTACCATTCACGTCAAGCGTCTCGGGACGCGCGGGCACGGGATTACGTGTGTTGTCAGCCTTATCTCCATTGCTGCCTGAAGTTGGCAATCCTTCAGCTGAAACTACATCGATGCGCTAATCTATTCTAAGGAGAAGTAATATGGAATGGCTTTCAGAAGAATCCTGAAGGGCGAAACCAAGGGCGTAGCAGGTCGAAAATGGACCAGCAAATCGATAAATTGACATTGGAAGTAGACACGACTACTCCGCGCAAGCCTATCCTTTGTGTAGGTGTCCAATTATCAGACATAAATCAATTAACTCAATGTTCGTTCGTATTAACTATGACTTTTGACATTTTACTTTGACAGAATAGAACGGAGGATATGCATAGATAACTTAAAATCACTACTATGTAAATCAGTAAATGTGTGGTATAATCCTGATATTGATGTTTGTCCTATAGTAACTCCCTGTATGTACTCTGTCTGTATTATGTTCTTCTTAACCCTGCTTTACGAGCAGCTTGGATAGACGACTTATATATAGTGAAGGGTCAACACCTTTAGGAGGCTCCTTGATAGTAACAACAACGAGAGGCGGACAACTCGCTTAGGTGAAGCTTCTTCCTCGAAAAAAAGGTGGGCCGTAATTGAAACGCTAAAACAACCAATCTGCCGGCCACTACACCAAGCGGCCACAATACAAAAAAAAGCAAAAAAAAGAAGATTGCATGATGAGGTCCTACCCGGACTCGAACCGGGGTCCCCGGAAGGAATATTCTGATGTGAATCAGAATCCGATGTGATGACCAACTACACTATAGAACCGAACCTCGTTGTTTGATGTTGTTTCTGAAAATTTTAAGTACTAAGTACCCACACAAGTGTTGTTTAGCGCCATTCTCGGAAACATTCTTGACTCTGGGATCCAGCGAAACTATCAGTAATAAGTCTATTATGAACTCAATGCGAACTATTTTAAATAGCGCGAACAATAAGATCCATCGAAACCATCCATTCATTAACCGAGGTTTTGTGTTTTGGAATGCAGCACAACGCCACGAGTAATCTTAGGCCGTGTAGCCTCAACAGAGTCAGTATTCCATTGCGGGGAACAGACCTTCATTCAAAACTTCAACATACCGGATGTGAACACTCTTTGCCTTCATCTTACGCTCTCATTTCTACGTTTGCATTGAATCCATCATGTCCTCCAAAATAGCCCTCGTCGTCGCATATCCCTCCAAGGACCCCGACACCGGCGACGCGCTCAACTTCGACATGAAATACTATCTCGCGTCGCATCTACCTCTGATCGAACGCGCATGGGGCCCATATGGCTTGCGCTCTTGGTCCATCAACGAGTTTCCCAATCCTTGTCCTCTGACTGGTCAGACGCCACCGTATCTCGTGCAAACGACATGCTATTTCGATCAAGTCGAACATCTCAAAGCTGCGTTGGAGAACGGGAGCGAAGAGACGAAACCAGATGTCGAGAAGTTCTCCAATGTCTTTCCGGCCATATGGGTTGGCGAAGGTGTGAAGCAGAATACCCTTGCTGGACTGGAGTTGGAAGGTGTAGGACAGGCTTAATGAATGTAACTAAATACCTGACCAACAATGCAAAGCGTCCAAGTTTCGGCATCATATTTGAAGCTACAGGTAGTCTCATCCGCTGCCATAGAACAAATTCCCATTGACACCTAATTGTCCGCTCTCTTGCGCACGGCTTCCGCTTCCAAATTCAACCGCTCCGTAGCAAGCAATTCTGAGAACAGTATTGAGCCTTTCCGTAATTTCCTCGGAAGTACTTCTGACTTTTATCAGTCTTCTGCCCGATCGCTTTCGTCTAAGTCTGAATCTATGCCGCGCTTCAAACTCGACGTCGAGCTCACTCCCCTGTCTTGTTGCGAGTATTTTGGAGTAGGCTTTCAAGCATTCCTGGGTGTATGGATGATCTCTTCCATGAACCTTGAGATATTCCACGCAACCTCTTTCATACAATACGAGAGCTTCATCGTAGCGGCCTAGTGTTGCGAGAAGCCCAGATAAGTTGTGAACAACCCCCAATGTGTATGGATGATCGAAGCCTAGCGACTTCTCAGCCCGATCCAGCCCCTGTCTCATCATTGATACGCCATCCGCAATCCTTCCCTGTACGAACAACCCAAGTGCGAGGATGCGATTGATCGTTAATGTCTCCGGATGATCCCGCCCTAAGGCCTTTTCGGATCGTTCCTGCGCTATTCGGTTTATGGCCTCGCTTTCTTTGAATCTTCTCATCCTCATCAGGACAGCCGAAAGATGGGTCATGATGGTTGACGTATGGTGATGCTCGAGGCCTTGTGCCATTACTGACCTGGCTAGTGCTGCCCTAAGGATGAATTCGGCATCCTTGATCTTGCCTGCATCTAAGGACAAGAGGGCTAGGTCCTTCATGATCCGCAGCGTAATTGGATGGCCCAGTCCATACATCTTCTCATATTCTGTCTTTACCCTTTGATAAATTTCCCTTGCTTCTTCGTACTTGCCTTGATTATCTAAAATATTGGCCGAAATCTCAACGTGCATAAGAGTTCTACGGTGAGTTTCCCCCAAGTTGGTTTTTCCTACTTCAAGAGCGCGCTCATTGATGTTTTGGGCGACGGTGTATTGGCCTCTCGCCATTGCATACCCAATTGCCTTGTATAGAATTGACATCCATAACAGGAGGACCTCAGTCTGCTCCGGGCAGTCGTTGACCAGAACTTGAGCATGCGGAAACAAGGCGCGGCATGTTGGCCAGTTCTCGTATTCGCTACTGGGATAGTTTTCGTTCATAAGATAGATATATGTAGCATACCAGAACTCCAATTCATGGTTTATCTCCAGCCATTTCTTCATGGATAATTGAACCAGTCGGTGCATCTCGAATTCGCTCCCAGCTGCGTTAGCATGAACTAGGGAGAAGGTCGATAGTATGTGAATGTCTTCTTCAAATGTGGCCTTCCACAATTCCTCGTCTGTCTCGTCTTCTTGGATATCGCATGTACGCCGATAATGTATAAGCAAGAGCCACTCTGGAATTCCTTGTCGATCAAATAGGCTCATCAACGACAATAGTCTTGCAGCCGACGGCTGATGCTTCTGAATGTATTCGAACGAGATTTGCCAGATTGTCATGATCGAATTCGATACACGACCGTCTCGACGAGTATCGCCGACATCTTCTTGCAGGAGCCGTGCCCGCTCTTCATCACTGCGGATGAGTCTCTCTGTGTACTTTTGAACGGTCATTCGCGGTTTCCTTAGTGCGATAAACGCCGCTGCCTGCGTAATAGCTAACGGCATGTATTCAAGTGTTTCCACCAATTTCGCGGCGTCCGTTTCATCCACCTTTTCGCTATCGTTCAAATCAAGCTTGCTGTGCAGTAAATCCAAGGACTGCTCTTTGTCCATGGGATGAACATCAATGATGGAACTGTTGCCTCCAACTAGCCGATGTGCGACAGCACGGTTCCGCGATGTTACCAGAACTGAGCCGTTCGGCGACTGAGGAAGGAAATCCGAGAGTGGTTCTTCTAAATTCGTTGCATCGAATGTACCATCTGGCATCGTCTCGTGGTGCATGAAGACTTCCTCATCATCGGCGTTGTCGATGATCATCAACCAGCGTTCGTTCAACTCATGCCGCAGCCATTTGCGAACGAGCCGCAGAATGTCAGACTTGGGGTCGTCCCATCCTTTCATCGAAGTCAACTCCGCGATTTGTCGATATCCTTCTTCGAACCGCGCTCGTGTGCCTGCATATACCCAGAATATCCATGTTTCGGGCGACTCCTCTCTTACACGATACGAGTACTCGATGGCAATTTGAGATTTTCTGTGCAAGTCATTGGCTTCATATTGAGTCAGTATTGCTGTTGGCACTTACCCAACACCACCCAGACCGACAAGGGCAACGCGCGATGCTGGCTCCGAACACTTGACTCGCAATTGGTCAAGCACCGCTGCTCGATCGACGAATTCCCGATCACGTCGGAACGGCACGCTAGAACTCGGCACCACAGAAGGTCCATCATTAGTTGATGCCCCCTTGATCTCTCGACGGAGTCGCTTGAAAGCATTGTCGCGCCCCTCCCCATAGATCAATGGCATGAAGACGTCGAATATTCCCAACAAAGAGTATGCAGCATCTTCCTCTCGTTTTGTTTGGCGTTTCAGAGACCACGACATGCGCTCGTCAACATTGACTTCTGCTAGAGCTTTGCCTCGGAGCACGTCAATGGGAATATTTGTAATCTCGTGAAGGATCTTCTGGAGTGATTGTTTATCACCCAACTTGATGCATTCCATTGAGAAGAATTCCACTTCTTTCGGCGCGATAAATTCCTGTAGCGTCCACCCTCGAGCAAACCACCTGCTCTTCCCAATGGCCTGCTCATCACGAGAAGCCTCCGCTGCTGATACATCCGATAAGTAAGCATAGCACTTGGCCGCTCCCCGATACCACTTGAACATCGAATTGATAGCCTCCGTAAGCTCTGCGCTGCTCGACTTGTCAATACAACAGGTGTCCACCCAGAAGAAGGGCAGGTCATCCTTCTCAGCCTGGCCCGCGCAGAAGGCCAGTTTACGATATCCCGGTTTCGATTTGCCTATGCCTTTGATGAGGTCTTCGAAAGTTACCTCGTCGCCATCATTTCCCCACGTATGCGAGAGTATCGCATATGGCGGGATATCTCTTCCCAGCCGCTCCACAAGGCTGAAAGTGCCATCACGGAACTGTAAAAGCCGCATCGAGATACTCGTAAAGTAAGATCGTGTCGCGTTTTAAAGATTGACTGTTGACTATGCTAGCGGCATTAAGCCGACACCTAATGCTTG
Source organism: Aaosphaeria arxii CBS 175.79 (assembly GCF_010015735.1). Taxonomy (NCBI): domain Eukaryota; kingdom Fungi; phylum Ascomycota; class Dothideomycetes; order Pleosporales; genus Aaosphaeria; species Aaosphaeria arxii. The sequence continues at coordinate 944,524 of NW_022983485.1, forward strand.
ATCGTCGAAATTGTAAACGATAATTCAGTCAACTAGGCTGTGCAATGGCGATGTTGGATGCACAAGTCATGTGATGAGCCTGTCTGGCCTGGAAAGGCAAGGTGGAATGTAGGATGAGACCTGAGGCTGTTATCATAGGCCTTGCTGCCTTGGGTTTGATCTGGCATGATTCCATTCGCTGGATAGCCGGGTTACACAAGGACAGCCTGATGTCGAGAGGCTGACGTAAGTTTTTGAGGAATAAGTCATGAAATTGACATTTCCTTTTCATTTGAATTTCAGGTATTGGTTCAAATTAGCGATAAAATAAACCTCATATTGTCCATGGCTTTTGAACTCTGAAGTCGTATCTCATTGTTCACAGTACCCTACGAGAAGATGATAGATGACAGGATGAGCGACCGACTGCGCAGAGCTGAAGATGCCTTCTTCGACCTCTATGAGGGAAGTTCTTATGAATGCGCGTCTGTCATTATGGATATGAGCGGATCAAAAGGCTGCTGTTTGCATAAGGAATGCATTTAGCACACAGAGTCTATGCTTGGGCAGCTTTATGAATTGCTAGTCTACTCAGACGACACCCATTTTACATTAAACGCATGTTCCTTTTAGACTCTACAAGATCTTCCCTAAACTCTAGACGTCTGTAGATGCGCTAATATCAAAAAGCAATCCAAACCCTGCCCAAAATATCCCTTCCATCGTCCACGGCAACTCCACCCCAGCATCCTCAAACACCTCATCCCATTTCCCCACCTCACTAAAACGGCATCACAATGCCGAAATCCCCATCGCCGTCCTTCCACGCGGAGCTTTTCGGTATTCAGTGTGGCGTTCCCGCTCACATACCCCGGTCACTGGGATCAATGTACCCCGCAAGGCGGGAACAAGCTTCGCATGATACCAATCAAATGGACGGCTGTGCCTTGGCAGGGTACGGAAAGGGAAGTATGTATGGATTCAATGTCGCATATATTGAGTATTTGTGTAGGGAGAGGCATGGGGAGGGAGAGGGAACCACGTGCGGGAGGTGCGTGGCGTGTGGGGTAGATACGCAGATACGGTAATTCAGCGGAGGATGGACGACGCCATTGAAAGGTATCGAGGATCTAGACTCTTTGAATTGAAGTAGCAATAGGACTCATATTCTAGAGGATCAGGACGTATGAAAGTATATTGGTCTGGTTCTCAATTTCACATGAGAAGTCCGTTTTGTGTCAAAAGTACGCTTGACGTTGGGAAATGGATAAGCTTTGGGGACGGTAGCTAGACCTTCCGAATGTGGTTTAGATGATATACATTAGTGGTGAATAGTCTAACGATCTATATTGCTCGGGGGTACCATCGCTCCTCTAAACAATTTGATTTCACATGGTGTGAGTTGGGGATTAATGAAGGAAGACGTTGGGAAATACCGCCCATTTCTTGACGAAGGTTTACGCTTCGAGTCCTTCAAAGAAATTGCCAATGCTGCAGTAGCAGAACACCTGAAGATCTCCCGCTACAGGACCCGGTATAGCGGTAATTATTGCTTCGAAATATATTGAGCTCTACCTGAGGGAGAATTCTAAACCCCTCTTCACACGCACGCAGGCAAATGATCAACATGTACGGAGCAGACAATTACAAAGTGGGCGTCTCTGGACCGCCAAAGCATTAAGCGAAGCTGCAGACTGACCCTTTGAGCGCCGCAAAGAACCCTCCCGTTCAAGATTGAATTGAATAAACTCAAAAATGATAGGTCTATATTTACAATCCGCACTATTCACGGGCAAAGAGAGCTGTTGCGCCAATCGCGCATTCTGCCTTACAAGTCTAGCGCGACGATACTAAAGCAGATCGACGTAAATGCGGGTTAGCGACCCCGCATTCTTGATACAGCCACCAGAATCCCATTCCCCTTCCGTGCCTACGTAAGGGATGTATATCTTCGCATTTTCAGCATCTGTTTGGCTACGTGGCCTGTAGGCCAAGCGGCAGGAGTTGGGGGTGGCTACCCTGTAGCCGCGGCATCGAGGTATAGATTCGACTCTTTCGAGTATACCTCCTACAGTTCTTAGTGTAGAGACAAGTTGGTGATATAGAGATCGACATCGCGAGATTGTTGAATCGTCTGGAGGCCCTGCCTTTGACAGATTCATTGCGCTGTTTTTGGCATCACCAGAAGCTTTCACTCTCAATGATCACGACACCGTTTTCTTTCGTATCGCACCCAATTAGAATGATGACTGGTTCAGACTCGCCTCAAGAGAAGAACGCGAAGGGGGAGGAGACGATTGAGCACCTTGAGAGAGCTCCGGCGGATTTGACACCAAGTGAGACCGAGAAAGGACACACTCCTGTCCGCGTAGCGAGCAATGTGCCAGTCATTCATGATAAGGTAATATATTGCATACTCTAAACAACAAGATGCGATCTAACAGTGGCAAACAGATGTCATGGAAGTTCTTCGGAATTGTCCTCTGCATGTCATTCCTCTGGATCGGGTCTCAGATTCCATTGTATCTCTTCGGATCGGTGCTTCCGATCATCTACCAAGATGTTGGAGGTGTGGATCGATACACTTGGTTCGTCATTGGCTACCTCATCCCCAATGCGGCTCTGTGCCCCTTCGTTGGTGCGCTGTCAGATTTGTGGGGGAGACAGAAGGTGGCTATCGTGGGCCAATTGTTCCTCATCCTTGGGCCGATTGTCACGGCTACGGCTCATACGATGAACATTGCTATTGGTAAGTAGTCCTGGGGAAACGAACAAGGGGTGGGTCTAATGCAGATATAGCTGGGCAGGTCTTTTCAGGCTTAGGAGCCGGTCTCAACGAACTCATTGCTCTAGCCGGAATGGCTGAGGTCGTTCCCGTCAAGGATCGAGGCAAATGGGTTGGCTTCATTGTGCTTACCATCCTGCCCTTTTGTCCTTCTGTGCTGTATGCTCAACTCATCGCGAAAGAAAGCAACTGGCGATACAATGGTATCTTTGTCGGGGTGTGGAACTTCGTCGGACTACTCTTGTGCATCTTTTGCTACCACGACCCACCTCGCCTTACGTCCGAGTATACGGCGAAGGATGTTTTACGCCAGGTTGACTACATTGGGGGGCTTTTGAGCACGATTGGTGTCACTTGTTTTATGATGGGCCTCCAATGGGGTGCTTCTCAGGTATGGATTTGTGGATCTGAATTGAGTCTCCTCTAATATCCAACAGTATCCTTGGGGCAGTGCACATAATGTTGCACCCTTCGTGGTTGGCGTTGTGCTGATCATTGCGTTCTTCGTATGGGAAGGGTGGTTTGCTCCATATCCCATGGCTCCAAAAGGTCTGTTCAGCAAGTCGAAGAAGACTATGACGTTTATTCTTCTCATCACATTCTTCTCTGGAGGAAACTACTTCGTCATGTTGCTTTTCTGGCCAACTCAAGTGTACAACGTCTATGGTGAGCATGCCTGTACTTGATTTTCCAATCATCACATATCTAACATGGCCTAGGGGATGATCCCGTTGGTATTGGCATTCGCTCTCTGCCAGTCGGCTTTGGTATTATTGCTGGAGCAGCCATCTGTCTCATCCTTATTCCCATAACACAAGGCCGTGTCAAGGCTCTTATGATCTTTTTCACCGCCTTGATGACTGCAGGTACCGGAGCCATCTCCGTCTCCAATCCCGACAATTTGAATACGATGTACGCCATTGTCACCATCTCCGCGATCGGCGTAGGGGGTGTCATTATCCCGTCTTCAATCATCGCACAGATTGCCTGTCCAGACGACCTACTTGCCACTATAACTGCGATCACATTGGCTATCCGATACATTGGAGGCGCCATAGGTTTCGCCGTCTACGCCAACCTCTTCTTCCGCAAGTTCACTGAGTACGCAACGGATACCGTCGCGATTAAAACCATCGTGTTGCAAGGTATCGTCGCGCCAACAGAACTTCCTCTAATCGCGCACATGGTAGAACTTGTTGGAAATGCAAGATTTGCCGAATTGAAAGAGATCATGGCAAATAGCCCAGCAGTATTGAGGCGCGACGCATATCCGATCATCATCCGAGCCGCACAGGAAGCATTTGCATTGGCATATCGGTTCCCTTATTGGATTAGCATCGCCTTTGGCTCCATCTGCTTCATCCTCAGCTTCTTCGTTGAGGACATTGGAACGCTCTTGACTAATCAGGTGGCTGCGCCGGTCTAAGGGATCCTGGTTTTCAAGGACCGATCATCGATTGCTGACTGTTGTCATGGATGATTTGGGCCTCCACCTTGAGGCGTAAATTCGGATCACATGAGCGAAGTCTAGGGTATCTTTTGATGCCGGGGTTCGCATTAGTGGTCCGGGTTACGGTAGACGAGACCTCAATAGGCTTGCAAATGCGCATTTATTTGGACGAATAGTAATCAAACATGATGCTGATGATCTCTTCCGAGCATGGCATATGTGCTTCCAATTGGAACTATAGTATTGGCATCGTATTCACCCACCAACGAAGAAAAGTGTGAAGTTCTAGAAGACTCATGGAACGTTGGAACATGCTTTGAGAGTAGCGATTGGCTGTTCTTTCAGGCTAGTAATGTGAAGCCTACATGATGATGTGGCTCTAACCCTTGTGCTACTCCGCATGACGAATTATCTCCGGATTTTCCACAAGACCATTTCTTGTTAGAAAACATAATGACCATCCTACGTTTCTCTCGATCTTGCTATCATGAGATGCGATGCGTAGAAATAGAAGGATTTGGGCACTAGACTGTATGGAGATATCGGAGATTGTAGTTTGAGGATAGCATATCTTGGCTTCGCGCTTTTCTCGAACAGCTTGTTTCCACCTCCTTTCCCATCTGTAGAAAAACACTTCACCCTCAATTACGACTCCATACTTGTTCTTTAGAGGTACCCGTTTGTCCTGTCGCGAAGTTGAGATAGACAGTCATGCAATAGCGTAATATTTGCCGCTAATCAGATTCCCATTGCCCCATTCGACCGGATCCTTGCGCCGGTCCAACGAGGCATCCATTCCAACATGCCCAAAGAAGTAGCTGCGTCTACCGTCACAGAATTTGAGCCTTACGCGCCATCTACCACTACGGCCTCAGCATCGAGGTCTACTTTCACTGGCGACGCCTCTTACCCCGTTTTTCCAAATGCAAACTACATATCCCGGTTCGCTATTATTGCAGATTACTTGTCTGATATCACACACCTTGACACCGATTTGCTCAATCGCTGCTATCTCCCCTCCCGGCCCCATAGATACGTAGAGCCTAGGAACCAGACCAAAAGGGAAGATTCGTGGATCTACATCAAGATCGAGAAACCCGATTACCAAGAGGATTCCCCGCCATGCCACCGCCAGGGGGCCATCAATACGAATTGCCGACTCCAGAACACAAATGGAACTTTCAGTGGCCTGAGGAAATATGAAGATAATTTCGACGAGCAGCAGCACTGCTTTTGCGAAAAGTACCCCTTCTTTGAGGCGACGCTAGGATGCCAGAAGTGCTTGGAGATGCATGGAGGCATCGAAGGTACATATGCTCCATTCAGCCCACCCCTCTTCGTTTGATGATTGGTTTGTACTGACGCAAGTGAGCATAGGGTGGCACTGGTTTCCAGAATCCTACATTAGTGCTGCGGCAGATGCATACTGCTCAGAGAACCCACCCACCAAGGAATTCTTCGACTACATGCTGGATTGGAAAGCGACGGCCGCTGAGGCGCAGATCCCTAGTACTACGGCAGAGGATTTACTAGGGACGCGAACAGAAGTTAGTCTGTACTACACCGCCAGTCCTACCACGGGCAGCAAGAAGAACACCTCCATGGCTGAACCAAGAGCCAGGGGACTAGGATGGGTATGGACTGTGGCCTGCATTTCGGTTGTCATCGGGGCCCTAATGTAGGCTCTAGAAGGATTTTAGACGTTATCAGACGCTTCTATGGGACGATCATTGTTGAGGCTCTAAACCTCAAAAGGCGCTATCCGGTACTAACCAAACACGGACTGGATTGCGTCGTTCTCATTGGCTGCGTTGGACTTCCTTGCTTGAAGAGGCAAAGATGGGCCGAGATTTTGTCCGCCTTCCCCACCTTTGGCCTTCCCCCTCTCCGATGATGCAGTACGTCCCTCGTCAGCCTTTAGACTTGACAAAACCAACATTTTTTCTTTCGCAACACAGGAGAAGAATTCTGTAGGAGAGGTTGTTGCTTTTCTTGTATACCCTTATATTCGACCAAATCTTTCCACAATATCTTGCGTTCAGACCCGCCACGGCCCATTCATCTACCCCTGTACGCTATCCGACAGTCGCGTGAGCTCTAAACCATGACGGCGTAAGGGCGCAACAACGCCGGAAGGTCTTTCGGGACGGATTTTTGAAAAGGACCCTCAGTACGAAATGCCTGATACAACTGCCCCGCGAAAGGGCACGAGAAGAGCCTGTGACCCTTGTTCCATTCGCAAAGTTCGATGTGACGGTAACCATCCGTGTGCAAGATGTATCGCCGCAAGTTGGGATTGTACGTACCTCAAAACTCATGGAAAATCCGGACCCAAGGGACCCAGGAGGACGACAGAAGCCGCCATCAGGAGGTTGCAAGAGCGCAACCGGTCGAATTTTGAATTGCATCGAAGTGACAGCGAGACCAGCCTTGACAGTGGGAGTCCAAGTACCGCCGACATCCCTTTGGTAGACCACCTGCCAATCGGTGACTCCAACTTGGATGGAACAGGATGGCCAGACATACTGTCGCCTCCACTACATCCTGCGATTCAGAGAGAACCTCAGCGCATATCTACATCGTGTATCTCCCAGTATCTTGAAATCTTCCGTGAGAGGGGTTATCCAATATGGCCAGTCATCGATACGGAGCCCTTGATAGCACGGCTGCTCACTGCCCCGGAGGACATGGAGGCTTATGGCTTAGCGTGTGCAGTCTGCGCGGTTACGATAAGTCAATTTCAGATTGACTCTGAGCCAGGAAGCCCCGTAGAGGGTCACTTTCGAGTAACCAGTGCTCTCTTCGCAGAGGAAGCGAAGAGAGCGCGTGAATTATCTGATCACCTCGAACACGTTACTATATGGTCTGTCCTTGGGAGTTTCTTTCTTCATGTACACTCGGCCAATGTCGGCCGAATGTCGACGTCGACGAACCTACTCGGCGAAGCGATCACCAAGGCACACATCATTGGCCTACACCGGATACAACACTATCATACAATGGATACGGAGCAGGAGCAGCATAGCTTGCGGGTGTATTGGCTCCTGTTCATAACAGAAAGGTAATTGGCTTGATTCTGTATGATTTTCCCGACGCTGATTGGTTTTACAGAGCTCATTCCATCCAACACGATGTGCCCACGATGCTTAGACGCACTCCCGGGCTTCCACAGATGGTGGATCTCCATGATGGAGCTGTAACACCCGCGTTTATTCAACTCTGTCAACTGTTCCAAATCTTGGACAATACCCTGACCGCCGACCCTTCATCCGTCCGTGAAGCGTTATCAAGGGCTCAACAGCAACTTAGCGATGATAGTGGATCTCGCTCGTTAGAGAATGAACTTGCTAGGGCCGACATATCGATGACTCAGCAGTGGATGCGGATCTTCCTCTGGCAACATGCTCTGGGAGTGACAAACTTGAGAACGACGGTGGAGAATGATGAGTTCTCTTTCTCTTATCCGGCCACTGTCGCACAGAATGCACTGAGCTTCCTAGGAACGCTATCACGGCAAAGCCTTGAAGCTCACGGTCCAGGGATGGTTAGTCAGTCAACACGTCGAACTCGGGCAAGTACTGACCATTACAGGAATCTAAACTCTTTGACATAGCAACATCCTTAGCCGATGTCATGATATGTGTTCCAACTATCAATTATGATGCTGGCTTCTCTATCGGTCCAAGGGATCTGATACATGAGCTTTCAACGTTGCTTGCTTCTTTCCGAGGCGGAAACCCTGCAGTCATCAACATCCTACAAGAGAAAATGAGCGCGCTGGGATTGAGTACATCGTCGCCTCGATTACTCACCGATGTCTCATCCTCAGAAGATGAACACGATACGTCGCGCGGACTCCCACAATCCACTTCTTGGAGCGACATGTCGCTATATACCCCGCCATCAACGACATTTTCAGAGTTGCCACCGGCGATGGCGGCCATGAGTATGTCGATGTAACACCAACCATATCAAGTGTGAGGAGGTTTCGCGTCCGTATGTGTAAAATTCACTTGTTGATATTTCGCTTCCGTGTTCATAGATCCTCTTCACTCTCTTACTGCAAAACTTGCTTTTCCTTGTACATAGATACAACTCACGACGCATGAGTTTTATACGAATACCCCAATATACGAGTCAAATATGATCCGTCGATTTCACACTTGGCTAATGTCCTTACCGTCTCCTGTGTTGTTTATATTCACCCGCCCCGCTACATCCTTGCTTCAGAACATCAGGGAGGTGAGTACTATCGATCACGTGATCTCCTTCTCGTGCAAGCTTGGCCAAATGACCTATAAAGGTAACCCCACTCAAGCATTTAGAAGACGGTACTCGTCGCAGAGCTGTTACCTTTTGTACCTCGGAAGTTCCCAATTACTAAGAATTGGATTTATAATAAGATGGGGATTGATGGAGTTATATACAGATAAGAGGTGACGTTGGCGGTTATGGACGTCGTCAGGGGAGCTAAGAATTGCGTGCGAGATGGGGATGTCGCACGCCCGGCACAGGGCACCAATCACCAACCTCTCCATATCACATCTGTCTCACTGTTATTTGGAGCCTGATACCCGCGACATCCAATATCCGAATGATGCAACCCGCTGACGACGTCGACCTCGCTCCCTCTGCTGTCGTCGAGATGCTCAACATGTCACCATCTACATTCCTCCGTCGCCCCGAGAATGTGATGAAAGCGGCGATACCAGCGACATAATATTCCACGATTACTACCCAAACTACAGTCTCGCTACACCAAATCCTTTCGAACTCGACAATATGGCGGCTACTCCAGAAGAAGAGCAACCGTTGCTCTCATCGTCTCCATCTCCATCAATAACCCAGGTATCTACACGGTCGAGCTCCAAGACAGCATATGGAAGCGACGAAGAATCAAACGGAACAATAGCCGTTGGAGAGGTATCCCGCGAAATCGAGGACGACGTCCTACCCGAAACCTCAGTACTTGGAAGGAACATTACCTGGCCGAGCGCGTACATTCTCGTCATATCGCGCGTCATTGGCAGCGGCATCTTTGCAACTCCAGGTGCCATCCTGCGAGGAGTCGGAAGTGTCGGGTTGAGCCTTTCGCTCTGGTTTGCAGGTGCTATCATCGCTGCCTGCGGTCTGGCGATATCCCTCGAATATGGCTCCATGCTCCCAAGATCGGGCGGCGAGAAGGTCTACCTGGAGTTTACATACCGAAAACCGAGATATCTAGCATCGACTCTGGTGGCAGTACAGGCCGTTCTGCTTGGATTTACTGCGAGTAACTGCATCGTTTTCGCTCAATACACGCTTTTCGCCTTCGACATTGAGGGAACGGATTTCATCCGGAAGACCTTAGCGATTGGCCTTCTTACAATCATCACCATCATCCACGGGTGTTTTCTGAAGACTGGAATCCGGATACAGAATTTCCTTGGATGGCTCAAGGTCGGCCTTGTCATTTTTATGATCTTCGCTGGTCTGTTCGTGGTAGTATTCCAGCGCCACGACACAGAGGTCAGAAGAAACCATTTCCCGCCTGCAGAGGATCTCTGGAAAGATTCGGACTGGAGCTGGGGTGTCATCTCTACTGCGTTGTTCAAGGTCTTCTACTCGTATGCGGGGCTTAATAACGTCAACAACGTTCTCAACGAAGTCAAGAACCCCGTACGAACCCTGAAGTCAGTTTCAGTCACCGCACTGGCCACGGCTTGCATATTGTATGTTTTGGTCAATATTGCGTATTTTATTGTCGTCCCGCTAGAGGAAATCCGCGATAGCGGCGAGTTGATCGCTGCACTGTTCTTTGAGCGTAGTTTTGGTCCACAGTTAGGGAAGAAGATTCTCCCCCTCGCAGTTGCATTGTCTGGCGCTGGGAATGTCATGGTTGTTACTTTTGCTCTGGTTAGTATGGAAATCTGCTCATGGCAATCAATGACTGAACTATGTCTAGGCTCGACTGAACCAAGAGATTGCCCGTCAGGGATTTTTACCCTTTTCGAAGATTCTGGCGTCCTCGAAGCCTTTCAACGCCCCGTTGGGAGGACTCATTGTACACTACATCCCATCACTTTTGGTCCTAGCACTTCCTCCGTCTGGAGACGTCTATTCCTTCATTTTGGAAGTTGAAGGGTATCCCGGACAAATTTTCGCACTTGCTGTATCAGTTGGCCTTTTGATACTGCGTTACCAGCGGCCTGACCTCAAACGGCCGTTCAAGGCCTGGATTGCAGCCGTGGTCTTTCGGATTGGCCTGAGTGCCGCACTTCTAGCTGCGCCGTTCTTCCCTTCGAAGGACAAGGTCAACAAGGGAGGAATTTGGTATGCTACTTACGCCGTAGTTGGGATTAGCATGTAAGTGTATATTTGAAGCTCAAAGACGAGGATCAGGCTAACAACACAAGTATCGTATTTGGCTTGCTTTACTGGTATATCTGGACACGTTTGATCCCCAAATTGAGGGGATATCGCCTCGAAGAAGAGACGAGTATTCTTAATGACGGCACGACAGTAACGACACTTGTTCACGTTCCTCGAACTTAGAGAGATTTCTGGATTCTTAGGCATTGCTACATATTTTTGCACTTCTCTTTTCCTATACACATTGGCAGCGTTATCTCACTCATTAATTCTTGCACTTTTCGCAGGCATCAGTGGTTAGATTTAGATACAATCTTGACATCATATGATTTAGACGAAAACATAAGAATCTGACTCCACTCGCTACCTCTGAAATATGACATGCAATTCATCCACGTACAACGATTAGAAATACCACATAGATTGCACCAATGCCATTGAAGCATCAAACGCAATCCTCCAGTATTTATCAGCACCACCGCACCCAACCCTGCATGCGTTGGACCCTCTGACACCATAACATCCAACCATGCAATTCCAGTCTCACAGGCATGAGAAACTGCACGTTAAGCCTTGCATTCGGACGAACACTAGCGGGATTAGCTCGATTCGTACGACTCGGCTTTGAAATGCAATGCGATCACTCGTTGCTGTTGGATGATTGCGTGCTTGCGGGGAAGTCATACTGTAGAGGGGGGGTAGCTTACATATCCGAAATGGTAGCTATCGTACGTCTTACGTCGAACGACTGGCTGTGATGGGGAATGGTGTGATGCGCCCCACGCTGTCGAGGGATGGAGTATAAAGACGTGGTGGTGGACGGCCCGAAGTGCATTTACTTTTTGCAAGATACTCTTCTTGTATTCGCTTTGCTAGCTTGCTACAATACATCCTGACTCGACGATCTCTGTGACTTCATCCCCGTGAAACTATAAACCACCACCACAACCACCACAACCTCCACAACCTCCACAACTACCACAACTACCACAACCATGGCCACAGCAGCAGTCCAACTCCCCCAATCCACACCCACATTCACCCCGTCCGTCCTCCCCACCACCACAACCCCCCAAACACCGAAACCCCAAGACGTCGAAACAACACTCAACTACCACAAGCCCAACGCCGACGGCTCGCCACCCCACCCAACCTACACCGACCGCCCGGAGACCTACGAGCGGCCGTTCGAGAGCCACAAGGCCACGGTGCGCGACGTCCGCGGGCGGGAGAGCGAGTACACGCTCGACGGGAACGGGTTCGAGTTTTACAAGCACACGAGCGAGGAGAAGGATTTCCTGGACGAGGAGCAGATCAAGAGCAGGTATTACCCGGAGACGGAGCAGTTGCTTAAGGATGCGTATGTTACCCACCCCCTTCTCCCTTCCAACTGTTCTCTTTCCTCAATGCAATTTCCATGCATGAGAAAAAGAAATTCAAAAGCAGCAAAGGTCGAACGTGAGAAAGAGCATTTCTGACGGATGTAATAGGACTGGCGCATCCCGCATCTTCATTTTCGACCACACGATCCGTCGCCAACCCAACACGCCCGCCAGCACAACCAGCCGCAACCTCCGCGGCCCCGTCCAGCGCGTCCACATCGACCAGTCGTACTCCGCCGCGCTGTCCCGCGTCCCGCACCACCTCCCCGAGGAGGCGGAGGAGCTGCTGAAGGGCCGCGTGCAGATCATCAACGTGTGGAGGCCGATCAAGACGGTGCAGCGGGATCCGCTAGCCGTCGCCGAGGCGAGCAGCGTCGATGATAAGAGTTTGGTGGTTACCGAGCTGATTTATCCGACGAGGAGGGGCGAGACGTTTGCTGTTAAGCATGATCCGGGACATAGGTAGGTCATTCCTTCCATTTTTCCCTTTCCCGTTCCTTTTTTCTTCTTTGGGGTGCCGTTTCCGGGGCGAGGCAGAGCGGAGGCTAACGCCGTGTAGGTGGTTTTACAAGAGCCAGCTCTCTCCTGAAGAAGTGCTGTTGATCAAGTGTTTCGACTCGAAGCTCGACGGGCGCGCTAGGAGAGTTCCACATACGGCGTTTGAGGTTCCAGGAACTGAGGATAAGGAGAAGAGGGAGAGCATCGAGGTCAGGGCGTTGGTTTTCCATTCGGATGATACGCTTGAGTGAGTTGGGTGGATTGAATAGGATCTAGGGTTGGTGGGTTATGTTGAGACGAATGCGCGTGTAAGTGTGGATTGAGAGGACAGACTGTTGATGTTAAATTTGCTGGAGTTTTGGGTTCGGAAGCGAATACATGCTGCCAATTTGGAATCTTTCTCAAGCAACGCGATGTGGAGGAGAAATGTGAGAACTGTTAAGATGCGTGCACGAGTATGCTAGAAAGAGATAATTTGCATGAAAGACTCATTAATCATTACCATTGCGGATATAAAGACATGGTGGTGTTACAATTGGTGATAGTACAAGGAGAAGAGGAGAGTTGGAAAGATGTTTCAAAAGAAACACTTTTGAAAACGAGAAGAAAAGGAAAAGACGGATGTGGGCCCAAAAAACAATAAACCTCTCAACTCGAACGCCATGTTGCAGCAACCCTGGGTATATCTCGAACATAGTGGGGAGAATTGAATATCCCAGCTCGCTTTTAAATCCAGGGTATATGCCGATCAAATAGGGAAAGAAACTCCAGTTCCGTACACCGTCAATCCGGGGTATCCGCTGAAGGTACGCGAGCCGTTTCATGAGCGAAGCGACAGGGTGAATGGTTAGGGCATGTCTATGCCACGGTTGAAGTAGGGGATTGGACGTCAATAACGCCCCATGGGTTGGTGACTTCGCCGTAACACCATAGGCAAATTACTCGTTCTGTTTCATCATCGAGTGTTTCTCCGCAATTGCAGAGTCCAGAAAGCTCATCGGCTACGCCTTCGGTGGATTCTTCTACGGTCTTCTGTTCTAGTTGGTAACAACGAAGACAAAGCCATCGGTCAAGGAATTGGCTCTTCAGTGTGCAGTCGCACACGGTGTGTGTTTTGTCACCGCGGCGGACAAAATTTGATAGGCACGTTTTGCAGCATGGTCGCTTGCGTTTCTCGGTAATGTCCCAAAAGGCTCTGAGGATAGAAGACGGATGGGCTATCCCTGATGACACCTCGGCAGCTATGGGACGCATTCCCAGGTCCATGCTGATCAGTTCCTCGATTTCCACCGGAGACACAAATGTAGGAGAGTCGAGTGGGATATCGAGAAAGCCTTGATCATGGTGTGGTAATTCTCCCCACCGTGCAGCGCCATTTGGTAGGTCGTCGTTTGCAAACATGTGGGAATGGCTTAGCACTCCCATTTCGGTCTCATCTAAGAGCACAAAGCCGCTGTAATTATCGAATTCATCTGGCTCATCTGCAGGATGCCGGATGCTTTGGTAGACGCAATGTATTCGACACTCGTCACATGTAGTGACCTTGCACTTGACGCATGGCCGAGACTCAACTTTCCGATTTTTGGCGACAGTACCACACTGATTACTCTCCACGGCTCCTTGGCTGAACTGGGATCTCTTATGTAGGTCATTTCGTATGGCGACACCACGGCCATCACAGGGCATCTTCTTAAGCAAGCTACACCGGCTTGTATTTCTCGGGAAAATGGCATTGTAAGTCGCTTTAGAGGTCGCCGCCAGTGCATGCAGGTCCTTTGGGAAAAGGTGTTTCGTGATTCCCACTAGCAAGCCATATTGCTGGAGAATACAGATGAGCTGACATATCTTGCCCGGACTTCCTGCATCTATCTCTTGAGCAACCTTCTTTGAAGGAAGCGATTCTGCGGGACTTTGACATCGCTTTCGCTTCATGGTAGAGCTGTGTACCATGGCTGGAAATGGACCAGCCCTCTCCGATGTAGGACGACTGTCTAGCGTAGAATAGTAAACGCTTCCTCAACCGTCGTATGATTGGAGTACCGAATGTCTGGAAGAGGTTACAAGAGATTTAGCGACTGATGTAGGATCTGCATGCTGAGGCTAGAAGCCAACGCTGCATACGAATCGGCAACAGGGAAATATCAAATCACAAGATAAGCTTGCCAGCTTGAGTAGCAGCAAAGCTTCGGGATCCACTGTCGTTTCCAGAGCCTGGCATGGGAGGCACAGTGGAAAGTCGAATGATCCGGCACGGTTTCCAAAGGCGAAAGTCGCAACGAATAAACAAAACACGGGTGGCGATATCTGAAGGGTTTATAGCCCCCAGCACACGGCCATTGTGGAAAAAACCGGGCCAGGGTACGTGCGAACTGGGATCTGGGGATCTTGCATTGGGGAGAGGAAGTTTAGCAACGTACAAGCTCAGAAGTAGAATGTTTAGTACTCGTGTGACCTATAGAGCTTCGCTGGGTGCGCCCTCAGGCATCGACATTCGTATACACATTATTCGGATAAGAGGTTGAGGGTTGAAAAAAATGTTTCGGGCTGACTCGGAACACAGTAACTCGTGACGCGAAAAAATCGGGCAGTCGGAGTGTGCGTCGGCAAAGGCTCGAACACAAACCGACGCGCGAGAACGCAGTAACAACTGCAAACAGCAGTGAAGAGGTCAAAGAGACAAAGATATTAGTGAAGAAAATAACCTGGGGATAGCTCGAGCAAAGGGAGGGTTGAGGTTTCCGAACGTCGTCGCTTCTGTGGAGAAATTACGGAGCACGTGTTGGTGGTGCTAAGTGAATGGTTAGTCATGTTGAGACGCTAACCTAGGATGGTTAACCTCGGCCTCTATCGAGATCTAATCTAATCTATCCCGTTGCCCGCTGTCAGATCTTCAACCATTTTCCGATGCCTTCGCTAGGATTCCCATTACATCATTGAGCCTCATAGAACTTGCATGTCACTCCTATGGGGTATATTTTACTACTCAAGTACAGACGTCAAGTCTTTTAATCGCCCCGAGGACGAAAAGATTCAATTACTTTATGCGGTATTCGACATCAAACGACGCCCAATTTTGATAATTTGAACTCAAGTCCATTTATCAACTCCAGTCGATTCTTGTCATTCCCAGTAAGATCAGAAGTCTAATCTTTCTTGTCGGGAATGCTGTAGCAGCATCCGATGTCCAAAACGTTGTAGAAGGTGCAGTCTCTCTGAACCCAGAATCCACCCTTCTTGTAGCAGGTTTCCTTCTTCGTACAGATGCCCGATGGATCAGAGCGACCGCATGGAGCAGGATAAGGATCAGCGGGGATGGCGCTAGCAATTGCAAGTGGAAGCAGTGCAGTGAGGAAGATGAGCTTCATTGCTACGACAATCAGTACCCTTCCACAGAGCGAGATTCGAGGGGTCCTTACTTGTAGGTTTGTATTTGTATATTCGCAAATCGATGTAAGGTAATGTCAATGCTGCACTTACAGTTCTGTGTCGATCTTAGCCTCCAGTGATCCACTCCTTTTATATGTCTCTCGACGAACGTTTCGCGGAGGCATATAGATTAACGATGATGCTGCTCACTGTTTAGTAACTCGGATTCTGGACGACATAATGCTGCGCGCCGGATTCTTTTTGGTATCAAGAATCCTACTATACGAGACCAAACTCTACAGCATAGCCAATCGAAGGTCGCGGAAACAGAATCGCAAGGTTTAACAAGGCATCTTAATATCCAAACGACCAACAAGCTTCACGTTTTCATGATTTTGGAGCCCCTCACTCGCATGTTCCGCAGCCGTTCTTCATATCGAGTATATTGCATGACATCACGTAGCGAGAAGCGAACTGCCATCTTGACCCGGCTACGAGACATGACATTGCATGATTCGCGATAAGAGAACTGTGGGTCGTTCTTCCAGATTGCGGGGCTCGTATAATGAATATAAGTATTCGAGTCAAGCGGCATCTTTGCATTTGAGGAGTCAATTGGTAGACTTGACGGTTTGCAAAGAGGTAGCAAGTAAGAGAGGCAGGTGATTTCTCAATTGAATGGCTAAATATAGTGTTGTAATTGATGCAAGACAAATGGGGTTGACGGCAAAATGCAGGACTCCTACCCAGGATGATGGTGATTGGCCAACGACAATGACCAAGTGTTCTAGCCAATCTTCGGATACAAGACCTGGAAAGCGTTATCTTTGAGAAGGAGAAAAGTGTATTGATTTAGAAGCTTGTATTGGCAGATGTGTCGATTAGCAGATCGAACTTTGACTTGCGAATAGGAAACCTCTCTGCTGCTTGAACTGATTCATATTTCCGGAATATCTGGAATGAATAAGTCTACCCTTATACCAACGTAAAGGATTCAATTTGTTAAACACATAGTTACAGAAAGTACACATTCACCACATGGGATGGACAGTTGCGTCTGGCGCATAGGACACGACTATGTGGAGACTATCAGCACCAATACATCACAACAAGGCAAGACGAGCTTTTCATGAAAGTTTCTAGGGCTATGCAGCCCTCAACTTCAACAGAGTTTTCATTATCATTAAGTGATTCACATTATAGCTTTTTCGACGTTCAGTAACGATCCTGGTAGGCCTTGAATTCTCACACCTGGAGGCGAGTCCTTCGGTTAAATTGCCGCTCACTATCCATGTCTCGAAGGACAAGCGATGTTGCAGTCTCTTTCTCCCGTCGACCGTCCATTCCGTTGTCAAGTCATCAAGTCTTCCTCTATGGGGCGCAGGCGCTGCGGATGATACGGGTGTTGCACTCGGAAGTGAGGACCCAGAGCTGGTTCTTGTAGGTATCGGCGGTGTTGACATTGCGGTAGTATCCCCAGCCCGCGGTCTGGCCAGCCGTCTCGGAGCACTGCTCAGTGATGCTTCGGATGGTGTTGGCGAGGCTGTCACCATCGACCTCGTAGGCGTTGTTGCAGTTCTGGTTGTAGATCTGCACTTGGACGCATTTGCCGTTGACTTGCTCCTGGAACTGGTAGCGGGTCATGCTGGGTTGTGCGGTGAAGGACTCCTTGGTCAGAATCACGTCGGCGAAGGCATTGAAGTCGTCGCTGGTGAGAGAAGAGCCGGAGCACTCGCGGATGCCAACGGGAGCGCCATGAGGCTCGGGAGAGACTGGGCTCGCGGCGACGAAGGGCGCGACGGCGAGGAGAGTAGCGAGGATGTTGGTGTACATTTTGAATAAAACGAAGGTGGTTTTGGGTTTTTTGGTAGTAGATCGAAGTATGATACAGAGAAAGAACTGTTGATTGCTGATGCTTCTTTCAAAAGAGTGCTTCTTGAAGCTGGTATTTCTATATGCACATCTATTCTCCATGAGGCCATCATCTTGGTCCACTTTTCCCACGGCCCGAAACTATCAAGAACCCGATGGGGTAACTATCTGCATTGTCTTCTAGAATGCTTCCCTACATTCCCACTCTTGTGTTTCCTTGAGCACCCTTTTGTCATTGTTTCTCGCCATGTTCGTGTTTATGGATTGCGGAGAGCCAATAGCGACCACCCCCGATATTATTCAATATTGAGATCGAATTGACCCACGACTAGGTTGTTTCATCTGGCCCTCTCTCCACCCCCAAAAAGCGCATCTGTCTAGCCAGCGGGCAAAAATAGAATTTCAGATGGGGAAACTAAACTAATAAACGACTTTGTCTCTGCATTGCAACGTTACTAAACTCTGTGCTTGCCCCCGATTTGGACTCTCCCCAGCGACCAGAATCGCGGACGGAGTCCACTAGACCGAGGATCTCCTCCCTTTTTAGAGATTAGGCTTTGCAGTCGGCCACTTTTTCGAGATTCCCCTAGCGTCGAAACAGCGACGGAAAGGATCAAAAGTGGAACTCGCAGTTCGTATCGACAGTATTACTCCAGTTTTCGCCCTGTTTCGTTGCCTTTTCAATCCATTCAAGTCTACCAACCCTTTTCTGGGGCGATGGGGCCAATGACGTTGCGCTGCAAAGCAACGCGCCACACTTTTTCCTTTTCGTTTGTCAATCCCGATCAGAGGCTGGGATGCGGAAGCTCTACTGGGTGGTGTTATTGTTAGCTGTCAGATCGAGCTTGACCATAATGGTATCATGCGATTTCTCGATTACATGGGTGAGGAGGACGGGGCTGGCTGGAACTGGGTTTATGAGACCCGGAATACGAGATGCAGGTGTCGTTGGGGACAAGACAATACAATGCAATACTCTGTCGCCACTCCTGCAATGTATACACATTATTGTACTATGCTGGTAGCATCAGCAAAGCCATGCGGCGGTGTCCGAGGATGCTCAACATCATAGAAATGATACGTCGTTTGTACGAGTACTTCACAAGCGCAACGACAACTTCCATGTCCCCTTACTCGCACCTTACTCTTCAGTATCAAGGTACCTGACTCCCTGTTGAAGTCACGATACTCAACACGTCATAGTCAACCCCCAACCAAAGACAAAAAAAGAACCTGACTCGACATGACGACGATGATGATCATGGGGGAGAACGAGATACGACGATAACGTCCAGGTTGTAAGCAACCTAGGCCCGCACGCGAGACGGGAGTATCCTGTGATTTACGGTTGTGGCGGAAATCAATTAGAGCCCCACTTCGGAACCAGGCACAGGCACTTGTTAAGCTCAAGGGAGGCGGTTTTGCGGTGCTTGTTGCAAGCCACCGACTGCCAGCACACGATTTGATTCCGCCTCATTATATGGCTCAAGCTTCGGCGGCTTGCTTTTCAGCTGCGGCGGCCGTTGCCGTTTGGACGTTGGCGTCGGGTGTACCGAGTCATGAATGTTGGAGATGTATCTGTAGCTACTTGCAGATTGGGAGAGCGATTCCGAAAGAGTACACTGCTTTGAACCGTCTAGATCTTAGGGAGAGATGCATGAAAGAACTGATTCAATTCACGAGACTCGGCTTGCAAAAAGTAAGAAAAACCCTGCGCGCAGGCTTTGTCCACGGTCAGAGTCAGAGTCCAGACCCAACAACTCTAGTCAAGTTCGTTCAGCAGGTACATCAATGCCTCTTCTATTGCCATTAGGCGCTGATTCTCGGTCGAGAATCGTATCACTCATTTTCGATGTCAATATGGCCCTTTTGCTCCATCGTTAAGCGCTCCTATTCTAAAAGGTGAACATGATAAGCCAACCGCTTGTCTTAGGGTTGAATGGTTGGATAAAGGAAATACAGAAGAGGTTCTACTGTTATCTCCTCTCCTCCTTACAACCCATTGAACTGCTAGGAACACGTTCAAACAAGCTCCATGTCATTCGCTGAACAATGAATACAAGTAAGATCCAGTAAGCAGTATGTACTCGCACCACTTCCGTCCATCATCTTTTCATCACAAACGCACACTCCAACCTCCACCTACTACCCCCAAAAGACACAAATCAGAAAATCAGGAATACCATTCACCTAATATCTACATACCCCCATCCCTCATCACCCATCCGCACACACTTTCCCTCATCCCTTAACAACCCTACTCACTTTATACTCCACCACCACCCCCTTCACCCCCTCCTCGTTAGTGACAAAGTGCCCCGCC
The DNA here is from genome assembly GCF_010015735.1 of Aaosphaeria arxii CBS 175.79. Classification (NCBI taxonomy): domain Eukaryota; kingdom Fungi; phylum Ascomycota; class Dothideomycetes; order Pleosporales; genus Aaosphaeria; species Aaosphaeria arxii. Next base: position 964,530 of record NW_022983485.1, read on the forward strand.
GCAACGTACGTCCCATTCTGCAACTCCTTGTACGCCTCGCTCCCAGTCTCGAACGAGAACGTCACGAACGAGTCGCCGTAGGGCGTCGTATGGGCGTCCGCACCGCCGCCCAGGATGGCCTGGACGCCGGGGGTCAGCGCGACGGTGCCTTTGTAGTACATGGCGAAGACGGTGCCGTCGTTGTTCCTGTGGGAGGGTTGTGAGTGAAAGGGGAGATATGGGAGAGGGAGGGGAGGTGTACTTGACTTGGCTACGGACGTCGAGGCGCATGTTTTTGCCGTCGGCGTCGTTGTGGATGTAGTCGTATCCTACGCCGTGTCTATAATCTCGTCAGAACGTGATATCTCTTCTCATTCCTCGGCCCTTATTTCTCGTCTCTCCATCGTCCTTCCCAGCTTCCACTCCCCCTCTCCCATTCCTCCTCTTCCCCCTAACGTCGACAATTTCGAAAAGATATGGAGAAATCAATCATACAGTTCAGCATCAAGCTTTGGCTCAAAACCCGGTTCGCTCTTCACCGATCCAGACACCATTGGCACGATCACCAGCGGCGAGCCGTGCTGGGCTCCTGTTGCGATGGGAGCATCGATGGTTACCTATTTTCACGAACAACCGTCAGTCAATCAATTGTTCTTTTCTTGTGGTTTCTTGGGGGTTTGTATTTTGTATGGACGATCAGGTGATGTGCATATTGATGTATGGAAAGGTGAGGGGAGAGGGGCACGAGGGACAGAAAGACGTACTCGCACTGTGAAAGCGGGTTGAAGACTTGGGAATCCGGACATCTTGGAGAGAATGAATTGGATGTATTTGGTGGTGATTGGAGTTCTGGAGGGAGAGAAGTGCAACAATTGATGCTTTAATAGTGGGATAGATGTTGTTGGATACCTCCTAGCTATACAAATCGAGCTCAACAGCTACCCCGCGGCGCCGCCTACCTCCGATGCGGGCCCGCCTTTGCAACGCCTTGCTGCGCGACAACTTCCGTTCTGCCGACATGGCATGATGGACCACGATGATAAAACTGCGAGTGTAAGAAGGATTCGTAGATCGTGAAGTCAGCGTCAGCAAGTGGACAGCAGTGCTCTATCATTCATTTCGAAATTTTTGTCATCTAATACTTGTATTCCAAATACCAAAGTCATGATCATCATTAACAGGATTGCTATGCCTGCAGGAGTACACTAAAACCCGCTCTTCCTCTTATCCTTCGCCTTCTTCTTCGACATCAACGGCCGACCCCCGTGCCTCCCAGGCTCCATCTGACTCTGCACGATAGGAATCTGACTACTGCTTGGAAATTGCGGCATCACCTGGCTGCTCATGCCCAGGCCAAACATAGGCGGCGCCGGCGAGCTTCGAACGCCGCCCCGATCCATTCCGATGAGAGGCTGACTCTCTGCTTTCCTCTGCTCCTTCTCCAATTCGCGTCGCTGTCTTTTGCGGAGCTGCTCTTCTTTCTTTCGTCGGGCTTTGAGGTTGCGAAGTCGCGATTCCTCGTCGTCGTCTTCGTCGTCATAATCGTCTTCGGCGCCGAGGATCTTGCCGTCCCATTGGTATGCTCTGGGGTCCGCGCCGGGCGTCCATTGTGTCAAGACATCGCGGATGCCAGGGGGCGTCACGGGTTGTAGTTTGTCGAATTGGAGATGTTGGCCTAGCCTTGTGAAAGGGCTGACCGGTAAGGGCTCTGCAGTAGTTGCGGTCACACCTGTTGGAGCTAGAGATGGGAGAGGCTGAGAAGCCGTTAGACCCTGTTGAGCCGCAGGCTGTGACCACGAAAAGGTTGTTTGGGGCTGAGGCTGCGAGAATGAATTCATTCCAACGTTCGGCTGGTCCATGCCTTTGCGCGATGGTAAGATTGGCAGATGCACAGTCGGCTCTTGTTCTGCTTGCGTACCAGGGGGACCTGTGCTATTATCCATACGTATTCGGATACTCGCGAGTATGACTTCAGCAGATATGCGACGGGCCAATTGCTCTTTTGCCTGTCGGACGGGTATAGAGACATGTGCTGGGAGTGAACCAATCCAATGAGCGAGGATGGTGTCATAGAGAGAGGAAATGGTGGCTCTCTCGTCATCCTCGCCACCAATACGAAGGATGCTATCGAGCGAAATCCGCTCTAGGTGGTGAGGAAGATCTCGCTCCGTATCATCCAGGAGCCTTTGCAATTGTACAGATGCTTCATCGACGTCCTCAACTCCGATCTCAGATGTTGTAGAAAGTTCAAATCTAAGACTATTAGTTTGGTTACGACAGATGGCTGCAAAAATCTTACAATGTCTCTGTGGGTACTTCTTCCTGTACAAGCTGTTCATCCAAGATAGAGCTGACCTCTTGAATGATACTCGTGACACTCTCGGATTCCGTGTTTGAGTCTTCCGTTCGAGCTGCCGATTTCACCAAAGTCTGGTATATCAGCCGATTGTCTACTTCCCGGGTATTCGTCCAGTACTGAACGTTCGAGGCCATGTCGATATTCGTACTAGTAGAACGCCTCTGCGGATGCGACAGAAGCAACTGTGGTTTCGATGTGGGGCCCAACCCAACAGCAACGATGAATTCACTGTGGTCGACATTAGTAGGCGATCGACCTACAGCAAGATGCGGGCGGGTGATTCTAGTCCAGCCTGGTAGATCTACACTCATCCGGGCATGTTGGGGAGATCTGCCAGGCTCGTACACAAGTAGTGACTGAAGAATACTAAAATCCGAGAGCATTATGGCAAGACGATAGAAGCGAACGCCTGAGTGGGAGTAGCCAGGGCCGAGTCCTGTACCACGGACATTATCATCCTCCCCGTACTCTAAAGCGTCTAGTTGGAGGTTGACGATGTGAAGGGGCTTTTCCACGGACCCGAAAAGAGTCCGGTCGAGGTCCAATTGCAGTGGATCTGAGCAAGAATAGGGGAGTCCGCCACGTTGATCGTGGAATTGGAATCTAAAGATCGTGATCAAAGGATTCAAACGTGAGTGTACGAATACAAGCGTTTCTAATGATCGAGTCAGCACATAATTCTACGCCAAGATGGAAAGTTCAATTACCTGATTCCGAACTCGCATGAAGATAAATCTGAAGCGTGATATCATCCGTCCCCCGATAATGAAAAGAAGACACCAATGTGCGACCTCCTTTCACAGGGTTGCTGTATTCGGGAACATCGGTCGGAGGATTCACCGCCATGACGAGCAATTGCCTGGATGTGATCACAAATAGGTGACCTTTATGCGCCGGATGCTTCTGTACATCCAAAATCCAATCCGGTGATTTTGCCAATATAGGCGAGGGGCACTGCAGCAAGTTCGTCTGTCCACCTCGAATGTCGAAGATTCGCATCACCCTTCGGTTGCAAACAACAACGGTATTCACGTTCCCGATCCATAATATTCTCCCCCATCCATCAGCTTGTAGCCCAGGTCCAGACTCTGTGGCAAATTCCCCGGGTGTGGCATCCAGAGATCCCGTCACTGTGCACGACATCTTATATTCGCTCTCCCGGTATCCAGCATCGATATCCCAAACGCTCCAAAACCCCTTCTGATCAACAACTCCAAACTGGCGCTGATATTCAAAATTAAACGTCACATCCGCATGGGGCGCTCCCCCCGTCTGCTCAATCGACAAAGCCAATATCCGATGCGCATCCAGTCGCGAAGGAGGGAGTCTATGGAACTGCGACCGAAACGCCGTGACATTGTTCTGCCAGGGTCGAAAAATGACAGTCCTCGTAGGGTATCGCACAGCCAGAAAAGACGACCTATTCTCGGCCTGCGAGAAGCATATCTGCTGTATCGGCGCCGCATCATCGGCCCAATATCCACATTCGCAGTTGGCTAGAGAGGGCCCTTCGATCCAAAAGCTCCTGTCGGCGCCCCATCCAAGTCTCTCCTTTGTGACAGCCAACAGGCAGAGAACGCTGCCCGAGTCTCCAGTCGGTATCGCGGCGATGCGGCGCGGGTACATGTACCGCCCGCCGCCCGTGAACGTGCCAAAAGAGAGTAGCGGGCCAATCGCCGGGTCGTAGACTTCGGTCGTCGAGGATATGGCCGCGGAGACCTGCGCGAGGTTGGGTAGGATGTCGATTGCAGGTGCGATTTCTGGACAGGCGCGGCTGAGGGTTTTGGTCGACTGCTGCACTTCTTGGTTGGTTTTTCCACATGGTCCTCCTGCAGTGCTGTGATCGGCTTCAGTGGACGACGGTACTACAAGCTTGAAGGAGCCCAATTGTCGTAAGCGTCCATTCTGTCCAGGTGTCCTTTCAAACCCCCACGAGCTGGTTTCCAAATCGTACAACGGCTGTCCCGGGTGGCCATAGTTCAGATTGAACGGCGAGTTAGCCATTTGGGTTCAAAAGAGGTGTTCGTCTGCCGAGTAGAGGGACCAAGAGTAATGGCATAATTGATCGGCGGAACGTAAGAATACAAAATACTGAATCCAACTTTATTGTATAGGAGGAGGGCGCGAGACGCGTACGCGCGACGATAGAGGTGAAGGCCGTGTAACTTTTTTTCCCGCCTGTCCTCGAGAGCTCCAGTTCGGGAAAGCGATCAGACATTCCCCGCAGCTTTGCGCTAAACTGCGAAACGCATGGTCACGTGATTGTCGATTCGACGTTTGTTTTGCCTAGCAACCGATGCGGGAAAATCAAAACAACAATTCACCACCACAACCACAACCATAACCACACCCTGTCTACCATATCATACATCCACTACCACGTCACCGAAACCGCCAGTGCAATCAACCTGCGACCCCAACCAAAACAACAATAACAAAAAAACCCACGCCCCAAATAAAACCCCGGTGTTCCCCACGCCCACCATCATCTCAATGACGACCTTCGAGCCCACCCCCTCCCTCAACACCAGCACAATGCTGCACTCGACCACCACCGGCGCACCCACAATGGCCGACACCCTCCCGTCCATCGCCTTCGGCTTCGACGACCTGCGCACCCGCATGAACCACTTCACCGCGCGCTTCGACGACTTCATCGCCAAAGGCCGCGCCCGCGTCCTCGAAGACAGAAACCAGTTCCGCATCAACGTCGCCGAGTGTCAAGGTAAACACCTCCCCCTCCCCTCCACCCACAAACCCATGAAAGTACAGAAACTAACTCCGAAAAGAGGACCAGCGCGCCCGCGCCCGCGCCATCGAAATCCTGCACCTCAAAACCTCGCAGCACCGACAGACCCTCGCCAAGGAATCCGCAGAGACATCCGAGATGCACACCGCGATCTCGACCCTGACCACCCAGCGCGACGCCCTGCTCACAACGCGGGACGCCCTGCGCGCCCAAATCGCGGAGGCCCAGCGCGCGGTGTCGGCGCGGCGCGACGCGCAGGCTAAACACCGGCGGTACTTGGACGGGCAGGCGCGGTATAACGAACCCGAGCTTGAGTTCTGGGAGAGGTATTTGGGGTTGAGGATTGAAGGGCTCGGGAAGGAGGATAGGTTGAGGTTTGTGTATGAGGGGGTTTGTGAGAGGGAGTGGGAGCGCGAGGCGTGGTTTGAGCTGGATACGAGTGAGAGGGAGTATAGGGTTCTTGAGGTGAGGCCGGAGGGGGCGGTGGATAGGGAGGCCGTGGAGAGGGTGGTGGAGAGGTTGAATGAGAGTAGGGATTTGGGTGGGTTTTTGAAGGGGATGAGGGAGGTTTTTGTGGAGGCGATGAAGTAGTTGTTCATCTCACCTCTCTTCTTCTTCTTCTCTTCTTCTTGCTTCCATGCTTTCTGTCTAGTCGTTTTAGTTTCTTGTATACCCACCCCGTACCTATTACCAATTCCACCCATTCCCTCATTTCTGCGTAACCTTATAATACTCCGGCGCACTCTCAACCAACCACTCCATCTCCACCGCCGTCAGATCCCTAATATACACCTTCCCCCTCGTCTCCAGAATCTCGCCGTACACCACCCAATCCGCCTTCCTATGCTGTTTACCCCGCCAACCATCCACCGTCAGCCAAAACCCATAACCCAAAAAGCAAGCAAGCGAAAAGGGGGTAACGGAAATCAAACTTACAAAGAAAATAGAAGTAGGATGCGGCCACAGCGTCGCACCCCCGCCCGCCGTCCTAAAAGTGCCGTCACTTTGCATCCGCGCCGCCTGCGCGAAAAACCCACTCGCAAGACACCGCTGCACCCTCTCGACCACGCCCATGCCTCCAGCACGCACGACCTCCGGGCCGGAAAGCCCTGCGTTCTCTTCGATGCCGAGGCGCGAGAGGTGGTTGCGGAGCTGCTTGCGAACGGAGGTGGCTTTGATGAGGGATTTGAAGTTTAGGTTGTTTTCTCTGCACCATTGGGGGGAGGGGCTGTTAGTGGAGGAAGAGGATGATGGGGAGGAGTGGGAGTGGAAGGAGGTGTAGATGTTATACAGCGTCACCGCGTCGCCTTGGGTTACGGCGAAGCGGCGCCGGATCTTTTCCTCCTGGGCTTTAGAGGTGGAGGTTGAGGAGTGGGAGATGAAGACGTTGCCGTTGAGCGTCATCATGGCGGCGATGGTGAGCATTTCGGAGAGGCAGCCGAAGGACGGGGCGTTGAGGAGGCATTTCGCGAGCATCGGAGGGAGGGGGAGCTCTGCCATGCGTGTTCCGAGGGGTTTCGTGAGGCGTGCGGTCGTTGCGTCGACGGCGCCCAGGGAGCCGAGGAGGTCCATTGCGCGGATGAGGAGGGTGGATGGCGGAGGGGAGAGGTAGTCGAAGCGGACGAGGTTTTGGATGCCCAGGTTCATGAGTTGCAGGGCCATGGGCGCGAGGTTGCTGCGCTGGATCTCCGGGGTGGTGGCCGCCTCGAGGGCGTTGAAGGTCGATTCCGTGTACAGTCGGAAGCATTTACCAGGGCGAGTCCGGCCTGCGCGACCGGCGCGCTGGATTGCAGATGCGCGCGAGACGGGACACACGTTGAGGCGCTCGATGCCGAGGGTTGGGTCGTAGACGCGCAACTTCACGAAGCCGCTGTCGACGACGTATACGATGCCGTCGATGGTGACGGACGCCTCGGCGATGTTGGTCGACACGATGACTTTCCGCGTATCCTCACCGGCCTCCTCAAAGACGTACATCTGCTGATCCGTCGGGAGTCCCGCATACAGCGGCAGCGGCTGCAATCGCTGTCGTCCAGGCTCCAAGTCAACCATCCGATCCGCAATCATATCAATCGCCGTCTCGATCTCCTCACGCCCCGTCAGGAACACCAAAATATCCCCCGGCCCCTCACTCGCATGAATCTCCATCACCGTCTCAACAGCCCTCTCCACGTAATCCTCCGCAGCCTCCCTCAAAAACTGCACCTCAACCGGCCACACCCTCCCCTCAATCCCAACCACGCACGCAACCTCCCCCCTCCCCCTCCCACAAACCCTCTCCTCCTCCCCTTCCGGCTCAAAAAACGCCTTGAACCTCTCAGCATCCAACGTCGCACTCGCCACCACGACCCTCAAATCCCCCCTCCGCCTAACCACCTTCTTCAACAACCCCAACAGCACATCCGAACTCAACGACCTTTCATGCGCCTCGTCAACCATAACAACCGAATACCTCTTCAACAGCGGATCGACAAGCATCTCCCGCAGCAACAGCCCGTCAGTCAGGAACTTCACCCGCGTCGCCGCGGACGTCACGTCCTCGAAGCGAATCGAGTACCCGACCTCTTGTCCGAGCTTACACCCCATTTCCTCCGCTACCCGCGCCGCCACGGATGTCGCTGCGATCCTGCGCGGCTGGTAAATCAGCAGTAGTACGCCGTTTCTCCTTACACGTCTTCGTCCAAGGGGGGTTGACTACTCACCTGCGTAACCGCGATGCTCGACCCGTCGGACGTCCAGCCCGCGTCGTACAGGAACCTGGGGATCTGAGTCGTTTTCCCGCTGCCCGTTTCGCCGACGACGATGGTGACGGGGTATGTTTCGATGGTGTATAACAATTGGTCTTTTAGGCGGGCGATGGGGAGGAGGGAGGCGGGCTTGTAGAGGGAGGGTATGATGGACCCCTGGGCGAGGTCCTGCTCTTCTTCTTCTTCTTCTGCCATCGTTTGCGGCTTTCGGTTTATTTTATTTTTAAGGGGTTGGGTGAAGTTGAAGTGATGGGTGGATGTGGGTTGAAGGTTGGAGTTGGGGTTGTGAGCTAGTAAAATGTTCACGTGATATCATTCGCCGTTTTTGGAAGTATGGGATTTGAGGTTTTCTCGATTAGACGACCATAAACACAATACACACAGTAGTCAAAAGCAAGATCCTTGAATAGAATTCATAGTACATTTTTCATTCATTCAACACGTAGGCTAATAGACATTAAAACATATCCCCATCCCCGACACCCCCACACATCTCCACACACTCAAAGCCTAGGAATCGTCGCCCCACCAGCAACCTTCCTCTTACTCCACTGGTGGCTGCCCTTGGAGTCGACCTTCCTGTTCTTCTCCTCGAACAGCTTCTCGCTGAGCTGGCGGTAGAGGTACTTGCCGCCGTTGTTGTACACGATGCTGTGGTCGGAGTCGGTGAAGAAGGTGTTCGAGAACTTCTCGGGCGTCACGCGGTCGCCCATCAGGAGGTCGACGAGCGCGGCGCCGTTCTGGAAGTGCACGTTGTCGTCGCCGGTGCCGTGCTGGATGAGCACGTGGCCGGGGATGTTCTTGAAGCCCGTGGAGTCGTGCACGCGGGAGACGTTGTAGCCGTCCGGGTTGAGCTCGGGCGTCTTCATGTAGCGCTCCGTGTAGACGGAGTCGTAGAAGCGCCAGTCGGAGACGGGGGCGGTGATCAGGGCGAGCGAGATGATGGGGTCGTTGCGCTCGACGACTTTGGCGCCGAGGTATCCGCCGTAGGACCATCCGAAGAAGGCGATGTGGTCGCTGTCGACGAAGGAGTTCTTGGCGAGCTCGTGCGCGGCCCAGACTTGGTCTTCCGCGTCGAGGGAGCCGAGCTGTTTGGCGGCGAGGGAGCGGAACTCGCGGCCCTTGAAGCCGGTGCCGCGGTTGTCGACGGTGTAGGTGATGTACTCGAGCTCAGGGTCGGAGGCGATGTAGGCCTTGAAGTTGAGGGCGCTGAAGCGCTTGTGGACCTCCTGGGCGCCGGGTCCGCCGTAGGGGATGAGGATGGCAGGGTACTTCTTGGAGGGGTCGAAGTTGGGAGGGAGACGGAGCATGGCGTTGAGGGTCACACCGGACGGGTGCTTGAGCTCGTGGTAGGTGATGTTGGGGAGGTTGTACTCCTCGAGGGTGTCCCAGAGCTTCTTGTTGTCGGTGACGGTCTTGAGCGGGGTGGTGGAGTTGATGGCGTAGAGCTCCTGGTAGGGGACGTTGGGGCCGAGGTAGTTGAGGACGTAGTACGAGCCACCGGAGGAGAAAGAAGCGCTCCAGTAAGCAGCGACCTTGTCATCGACGAGCGCCTTCTTCTCGAGGGTCTTGTAGGACACAGAGTAGACGTGACGCTCGGTGCTGTGGTGCTCGGTGGAGGTGAAGTAGATCAATCCACGCTTGCCGTCGATCTTGAGGATGGCGGCGACCTCGAACTCTCCAGAGGTGAGCGCAATCTCCTCACCACCCTCGACGGGGAAGAGGTAGAGGTGAGCCCAGCCATCCTTGTCGGAGAGATCGACGTAGTACTCAGTATCGCTGCTGGTCTTGTAACCGGTAGCGTTGGCGACGGCACCGACGTAGGAGATGGCAAAGAGGTCGTCGAGCCATCCATCAGTTCCGTCACGCTCGCGGACGACCTTGGTGGAAGCGGCCTCGACATCGACGAGGACGTGCTTCTCCTGGTCCTGGACACGGTTGAAGGCGCGGTAGAGCACCTTTCCGTGCTCCTCGGTGACCCATGCGACCTGGCCGATGACGAGATCATCCTCGGGGAAGGCGTCAATCGGGACGTTGGTAACCTTAACCGCCTCAACGTCCAAAAGGTTGAACTGGACAGTGGGGTTCTTGGTGCCGACCTTGGGGTACCTGAGCTCCAACTCGCGGGGGTAGACATCGGCAATCTCCTGGTCGTTCATGTAATAAGGGATACGGTAGGTCTCGACGCCAGTCTCGTTGAAGCTGAGGTAGGCGATGTACTTGCCGTCGGGGGAGTACCAGAGAGTGTAGCGGTCGCCGTAGATCTCCTCCTCGTAGACCCAGTCGGGGACGGCGTTGAATTGGTCAGGGCCGCCGTCCTTGGTGACCTGGGTGATCTCTCCATCGTTCCAGAGGTAGAGGTCGTTGCCTCGGACAAAGGCAATCTGCGAAGAGGAGACGGGGCTCCATTCGGCGTACTGGATGTCGCCAACGGAGTCGGCAACGAGGGGCGTGGACTCGCCAGACTCTACGTTCGAGATGACGTAGTCGGCGAAGTACGAGTGCCTGTACTGCTTGGTGTGGTTGACGGCCCAGAGGACGTGAGTCGCGTCGGGCGAGATCCAGTACTCCCAGTAGTCCTCAGGGACCTTGTCAGCAGAGAGGAATGTTGTCGACTCGCCGGTCGCAACGTTCTCGAAGACGAAGGATCCGTCGTCGGCGGTGGTGATGTAGTCGCCATCCGCACCGAGACCAACCCAGCTCAGGGCCTGGGACGAGGCGAGGAGAGGGCCGGGAGCGTCAGTGGTGATGTTGTAGTTGAGGAGCTTCTCGCCGTTTCCCTTTGGCTGGTGAGGGGGACGCGCCGGGTCAATTGCAGCGACCAGCGAGATGCTGGACGCCAGGAGAACAAGAGAACGCATCATTGTTGCAGAAGAGCAGAGGTCCCAAACAACACAGACGACGGCAATTGCAGTTCCAATGGATGGGCGAGGGCGTCAATTAATATGAAGATGACGACCTGCCGAGAGCTACCCTGTCTTGTTGGTCGTGCAAGCAAATTACGACAGCTCGCAAAGTAGCTGGCTCGTATTTGTGATGAACCCAAGCAAGAACCCCGCGGGGAGAGGAAGAGAGCAAAGGCGAGATGCAGAGCTCAATTGGGTGACACAGAGGCAGTGCGAGGGTTCAACAACGGCGTGAGGTCATATATGTACTTGGAGCTCGAAGCTCGACGAGGTCAAGCTCCCCCCAATGGCGATAGGATTGGGTCATGATTGAGTGATTGAGCTGATTGGCAACGGGATGGCAACGGGCTGCGAGCTTCCTCATCGAGTAGGTGGATAAGGAATGCCAAGGGAGTCTAGAGGACCGGGTACCCGGTTAATCAAGGCATATGGGCGGCGGTCATTGCTGTGTTTGGGTTAATGGATGAGGTCGGGTAGAGATTGGATACGAAGGACGTGAAAGAGGTTAATGGCGGAATGGATGATGGAAATTGAGATGAGTTGAGATGATGGGAAGGTGGAAGGTGCAAAGGTACAAAAGACTTGGGACCCAACGGGGTGGCGTCTGGGTTCGATGGCGGGCGGGTTGGCGGGCGGCGGGCTGGCCGACACGCGGGGACTCCCTCCCTCATTCTTGTGGTAATTATTGCATTATTGCTGCAGGAACAAGAACAGGAGCCAACAGAAGAACCGCAGAACACATGGTGTGAACTAGTAGGAAACAAGACAATTCGGCGTGACGCCTCCCTCCACCTTATTTTCTCTCTCCAACTCTTGTATCATTTATTCTCATACTAACCATCAGATTTACATTTACGTCTACCAGATGCCCTCATAACGCGACATTGTAGAATCAATCAACGAACAGCAACCAGCACCAAAAAATAACAAGAGCTATATAGCATGACACAATCAACACAACCCACAGCCTCGCCTCGAAGGTCCTCGTACAAGACCGCAAAACTCAAGAAAAGAGCAGGACAGACCATCCCAGGCCAGGAAGCTGCTTTCGTATCCAACCCCATCAGCAAACGAGATGGACTCTTGGCAAAAACTTCCGCCATCTCCACAATGATGACCTTAGGGTTTTGGCCCTACCTAAGGCAGGCAATCGGTAGTTTCGGTAGCTTGATAGCAGTTGGAGCCTTGCAATCAAGTATTGTGCGGATAGGTGCTCGAACATTATGCGATGATTCCTCGCGTGATGTTGTGCCCGTTGCCAATGCTATGCAATACATGCAACAATGAACGCCATTTAAAAGCCGATAGCCTCTCTGTCTCCCTCCCTCCCTTCTTCAGAGCCTCTTTTTATTGCATTACCCTCTGAAAAACAGTGACGATATAAGATAGTCATTCTAGAGTCTTTTCATCTGTTGCCTTGCGGTACAAGAAACAGTGTATTTTGGTTTGTGAAAGAGAGCTGGCTTAACATCGATAAAAAATCATTGACACGGTAAGATTGTTAGAAGGAATGGTTTTTCTACGATAGATCTTCTGAAATTCATTGATTCTATCAAATAAAAAAGTAGACAACGAGATTCTAGGTGTTCGTTCGAGACTATTCGCGAATTCAAGGCTGTGATCATTGATCGCGTTCCCTGGCTGTACTTGTAGATACGCACGTACGGCGCCTTTTACGCTTAATCTCGATTGGGGCGGGCGAGTATCCACAGTTGGGTGGGGCCAATGCAGCTGCTCTGCCCGCCCGCCCGTGGGTGAGATTGACGACGACCTCACAACATCACGTCACATCATATCATATAAGAAAACACCATATCGATGATGACCAGTTCCAATTCTAGAGGACGCTTTTCAGCAATCCGCGAACGGATCCGAAGTGTGATGGAGAGAAGAAGTACATACGGCGAGCGCGGCCACGGGACAAATCCCCGAGCCAGCGACTACGCACACAATGCCAGAAGCAGCAAAAAATGAAGACTCTGTAAATCCCTTTACGGTCCTCAATCCCAAGCGCTAAAATGAGCAAACAGCCAGCACGAACCGCTCACCTCAATCTACCTACACAGTAAAGGCCAGATACACCGGGCATGCAGCAAGCTTACCTCGCCATCCACTTCATTCAAGGCAGGCGAGCACCGCTCTTCCCTTTTGGAACCATATGCCGATCCTCGCCGACAGCGCGAGCACATATCTGGTATCCGTCATCGCCATTGCCATCATCGCCGTCATTTGACGTGAACGCTGCAATGTCCGGATAGTTGGATATGTCGTCGTCGAGGAGGCCAGTTGATTGGAATAGTATAAAGAGTGTCGAGGGAAGTCGGGGGCGAGTCATTCATTACTCGTCAGCGTGGGCACCCTTCTTCTTCTTCTTGCCCGAGGTGTTTGATGATTGCTCTCCCGTCTTCTTCTGGTGCACGATGAATCGGGTGTAGCACTCTTCCGGATCCCACTCGAAGCCAGCGAGGTAGGGTGCGTCGAGCTCATCATCAGCCTGTGGTGCGACGTTGTCAGCGGGGTCGTCCTGCAGGATTGGAGTACAAGGAGCGGGGTAGAACGGGTAAAACGGAGGGAGCATACCTTCTTCTTGAACTGCTTGTGGATTGCGTCTAACGCATCCTTGATGGTGACACCCTTCAAGTTCCGTGCAGTGACCTCAAGACCGAGTGGGAAGTGCAGGTCGATCTTCTTGATCTTGGGTTCGGTGAGAGGCTTCTTTAACACATCCTTGTCATCTATTGATGAGGGCGAGGTGTTCAGCTTCCTATATGGGGGATAACATGTCAGCCTTGACCTATCCGAAGGGATCCGCGAGTGACCGGACGCGACAACGAGGTTGCGCGCTGTCCGGGAGACGAGGCTGACGAGCAGCTCGGCATCACCCGCGATGAGGAGACTAGAGAGGGTGAGGGGATGACTTACCAGCCTAGCTTTTGTGTCTCGATGGCGATCTTGATGGGCTTATTCTCCTTCTCTGTGTATCTGGTCAGCATTGGCAGCCCCACATGGTTCCCCTCACTTGGACATTGGGGTAGTTTGGGGGTAGGAGCGGAATCACGCCATTGGAGTGAGAGCGACGAGAGAGGGGGAGATGAGGAAGTTACGGACCTAGGTCGTTGATGTTGTAGACATCGGCGGCGAGGGAACTACCCCTGCGGTGGCCGGGCTTCTTGACGGGTGCCTCTTCTACGAGGGAGTCGACCTTGGAGAGGGTGTTTTCTGTCTCAGCTGCCATGACTGTGACGGAGACGGGTTGTTGTATTGGTAGCTTTGAAGCTGAAGCGAGCTTGATATTGGTGGTGATGGTAATGGAAGAATGGAAGAGTGAGTGAGGGATGGATGGAGAGAGAGGAATGTGAGGTGGTGGGTGAGGTGGGAAGAAAGGAAGAGGGAAGATTGGGGTGGGAGGACGAGGTAGATAAATGAATGAGAATGAGGGGTTTCCCTTAACAGACGGACAGTCAGATCAGTTTAACGCAAGGGCCATGTAGGTACGAGCATGTACAGTATACAGTAGTAACAGTGGTAGTAACAGTAACAATACTCGTAACAGTAATGCATAGAGAAGGAGTTAACGGCATCAACGGGAGGAGTAAAGAGGTGTCACTTGATCAGCACACCACCCTTAACCACCATAGCCAACCCATGAAACCATCAAATCATGTCCCATGTTGCCCCAAAGGGAACCAGTCGGAGGCCATTGCTCTACTCTACTCCCAGTATCATCATCCCACCGTCCCTTTTTCCGTCCTCTCACCACCCAATCAATCCAATGAGGGATCTCGCCGATGCTGGGCTAGATGTACCCGTTATAGGCCCTTTCTTGTGTATACCTTCGTAGACAACAACAGTACTTTGGAGATACACATCAACACACATGCAATTCACACATCACCCAGCAATCGCTTATCCCCAATCCCATCTCAATTCACCATCCAACAGCCTCATAAACTATCCCAACTGCACATCTACTCCTCTTCCTTTCCATATAGTCAAAGGATGATGGCTGACGATGATGCAAGCACAGACCCACCCACCCAGCCGGGGGGGGGGGACAACAAGAATGCGGGGAAGCTCCGCTCGCTCCATCGCCTTAGTGAACGACTCCTCATCCCTCGCACCCACCCCCTCCCTAAGCACGCAGGTACAAAGACCCATCTCCCATCCCAATCATCAAAAGTGAAAGGTAAACACACAAGTAAACACTGGCATCGTGAAAACTACGTAGGCGGTGAAAGTTGTTTGTGACTGGTGGTGGTGGTGGTGGTGGTGGTGGTGGTGGTGGCCTGTTAGCGGACGTGGTCGGAGGGAAGAAGAGGCGAGGTGAGGTGGTGAGACCACTCACGCGACCTGACCCCCGTACGTCATCCCACCACTCAATCGCCATCCGCGTCCCAGCGAATGCAGGCTTGAGGGGTAGAGTGCGCAGTTTGCGTTTCAGCTGTGTCGTTGGGACATGGTAAACTAGGTAGTAGCATAATGTACTCCGTACAATAGAGAACAATGATTGCGATGGTGGTGGTGACGGGATACTGCTTCATCTATCCCACACGCTCGCGCCCTGTCTTGTCTCGTAGCCACGAGGTACCTATGAGCGATGCACCGTCTTCCGGACGGCGGGTACGAAGCGGGACCTTGAGCTGCAGCAGCAGGCCATTGGGAATCCAACGGCATCCCCGCCTTGGCATAGACATTACCATTGAGATTAATGCTCGATCATCAAGTGTAGCTATCTAATCATACAGCCCTGAGTCAATTATCAAGGTACACCGTATGAGTAGACAGATAATGACCTGAAGACACGACAGTAGAGGCGTGAGGAAGTAGGCAGGGCGGTAGGTAGGCAGGTACCACGCCGCAACGCTCACCAGATCTCCGCGCAATCTCGCATCAACGAGGCTCTTGCTCTGCGTCCTGGCAATGAAATTCAGATGCACATCTCGTCACCGCATCGATCGACTGTATCGTACATATTGAGTCGTGTCGTGTCTACTTCCCTGACTTTGTTAATTCCCTCGTGGTGCTCGTACCTGATACTGGGAGTATGTATCTGGTGATCAGGCTAACTTGCCTAAACGGGACAGAGTCTCCACTACGGGTCGCTCGTACGAAATACAAGCCAACGTATCTCGCCATATACTGCAGGTACGAGATAATGCCCGTCACCTTTCAATGCCTTGTTAATGCTATTCTAATGCTTTCTGCTGGATGGAGATAATATGGAATGTGACGTCACATACCGAGTGTGGTTTATGAGGACGATACGATTGCACACACTAGTCGATATGTTAGGTACCTTCGAGGCGATTCAATATGATATGCATATACCACTCGACCACGGAGACCTTCAGTCCTACGCGTCATGCACTCCACCGCTGATGCCAATACGAGTTAAGAAACACATCAAAGAAGAGGAAATTGAGAGAATGAAATGGTAGTCGTAAAAGCACACATATACCCTGCGTGGAATTACGGTCGAATGATAGTAAGAGGTGGAATGTGCATACGATAGGACGCAATTGATAGGACTGGATATCAATGTTGTTGCTGTGAATGAATTTTTATTCCGTGTTGGGATTGTGGTATTCGTGTACATGGATGGAATGCGTGTGAGGATGTGGTTATATATGTGAGAAGAGGCGTGAGTGTGAATGGATTGAAACACACCTTGCGCGGGATTTTGCAGATGGGCTCTTTGGTGTTGTGTGCGTATGGATGAGTTGAAGAGGTGGGATGCAACTGGAGGCTGAGGGAAGGGGAGGAATTGTTGATGTGTAGATGGATGGGGTTTCATGCTAGAGAGGGAGAGTGATGGATGAGTGGTGATGGCATTGAAGTACTTTCACGCAAGGACATGATCAGTTGGCATAATTGAACGAACGACTGCTGAAATCACAACGAGAGTGATGTGGATAGGACTGTAAATCCAAACCACGAACACCGACACGATATGCGGAACGGAGATTGGGGTATTGTTTGATTGGTGAACACGTTTGATTTTTTTACGTTCGAGCTTTATTCCCCAAGGCGCCCTGAGTGTCGCGTTTCCCCACCATTGAAATGCAGAGAGAAAAGCGCATATTGCCCATGAAAGAAAATCCGCTTGGAAACCCTTCGCGACCCGCCCGGCCGCCATCGTCGTCGTCTTCTTTCAAGCCATCACCATCATATCATATCGTTTTTGTGGGTTCATGATTTGATTCGGATGATATTTACTCGTCCTCGACGATGTTGCCCCGCTCCGACACGTACAGACCGTCCAAGAACTTTCGGATATCCTTGTTTCGGACTTTGCAGATTTGCTGGATGTCGGCGGCGGACTGGGAAACGTCCTCGAGGGACTGTCGTCTTGCGTTAGCATGGTCCATTCAAAGCGAGTGTCGGCACCCCATCTAGGGTTTGTCGGGAGTCTTACGTTTCCGAGGAGCTGGAGCTCATCCTTCTGGTTTGCGGAGATCTCAACGTCGACACCAGGTCGGATGGTGATCCTTCGGACGATCTTCTCGCCAATGAAGTTCCTGATTTCAACCTCGAACTGGTCGGTCTCCTTGTTCTTCTCAACGTTGACGTTGATGGGAAAACTAGGTTCGTTAGCGCCCGCCCGCAAATGCCACAAACAACACAGTCGATTTTCGACCCAAAGCGATCCTCGTCCTTTCATGCAACTTTCCAACGTGATGCAGCACGTTTCCGCCTGTTCATCAATCTTCCTTTCTTGTTTTGCCATGCGAAGGACTCGGACCGGGTCGGATATTCGAAAATGATAATGGACGAGGGAAACCTACTGGGCATAGACGTATCGCATCCTGTTATGCATTAGCAAACAAAGCAAAATTTCACCCGCAGGAGAACCCTTACTTGTACTTGTATCCCTTGGTGACACCGATGATCAAGTTGTTCTAGCCCATGTCAGTCTCAGTCCAACGATCCGGCCTTCGTTTCAACGAATCGACCTGGCGATATTGTGGCAACGTACGATCAAGGTGCGGACAGTTCGGAGAGTGGCGACGCTCTTGCGCGATCCGTGGTGGAGCTCGATCTTGATGAGGTTCTTCTTGGGCTGTAATATGTTTAGTCCACCATCCATATCAATATTTCGAATTTCCGACATACGTGAGAGAAGGAGACGGCCAAGTGACCGAGAGACTTGGTCAATTTTCCCTGTTTCCTATGAGTATTCTGTCTTCTTCGTCTTGGCTGTCATCGGGGTGGACATACTCGGGGACCTGTAGGCAAAAGTTTGTCAGTCATCAATTTCCACTTTCTTGATTGTTGGCGCACTCACCCTCAACGACGACATTCCTGGTCTTGATGGCGACCTTGACCCCCTCGGGGATTTCGAGCAGTTCCTCGGAATGGCTGTTGCGACACTGTCAGTCCTGCTCCATGCAATTCGATCTATTTCGTGGGCGTTGGAAGGGATGGGTTTGCGAGAGCGTATGCAGGCTCATTGCGCTCATTGTAATCGCCAGGAGATGGTGTATATTGTGTCCGGAAAGGCATTCGGTACGTACATGTACTTCATTTTGAGGATTGGGGCGGCGTCGAATGTCGGTTGTCGTTGTGTTCGATATTGGGCGACGAAATTGAGAGTTGTGGGCAGTTCGAAAAGAATGAGTTAGCGAGGCGCTAAACCGCATCTGTCACTGGCCTTTTTGCCTCAACACCAAAAATCATCGTCACGCACACGACCCACTCAGCACCAAGACGCCTCTCGCCTCACCAAATTCATGAGATAAAATGATGCCAGCATAAACAGAAAAGTCAACGCAGATATGTCTACTCGCGCATGCCGCCTACACAACTGCCCAGTAGCCATCTATTCTAACAAGCATCGGTCTCTACCATTCAATAATCCATCTTGATGTGTTTTATTTGTCTCTCCCGTTTGAGATAATGCATACGTTGACCAGACTTTTACAATAATAGTAATATGCAAGCCTGAAGACTGCCGTCTCTTATCCAGTTACTTCCTTTTTTCTACCTCGTGTATACCATTCAAATTTCTATCGTAGTGTTAAAGTAATCCAGCATACACACGAACACACTAGACTTCATACATGCAGTACATCAACCCCAGTGCGCTGAACATACTCAACTACATCTTCTTAGTACACATGCATTGACTTTCATTAGACTCCACTACCTAGGTAGATACCATTTGAACCCTGAATCTGGGTGACTTTGGTCATGATATCGCTTGGCGTCTTCACTGCGTTCTTACAGCCTCCTCTACAAAGAACATACGTCTCAACGCTCAACAAACGGGTGTTTTGAATTTATGAATTTTTTCCCAGATTTTAGGGGTAGCAAGAAGGTACTTGGAAGGGTTGAAAAGTTATGTTGTGTTGTGCGGGTAATTGTTTGATTTACACGATTTTGCAGGTTGAAATTCCACGAGTTTATTACACACTAATTAGCTTGAGGATCATGCTTTCGGTGGAGTAAATGGTGCTCGCAAGTATAATCCATCTCATAAAAGGATCCAAGTATAGACAAAAAGGGTATCCAAAACTAAGCCAACATAATCGTCCCGCAGATATGTAATAAAATGCTCGAATCGATACAACACCCCCTTCACCAACCCACCAACATCAACCACTTCCGTGTAGACAGCCACCACACCAAATCTACAAACTCTGCCTTCCAACAAGCTTACCCGGTAGAAACGCCGTCGTAAACACGCACCCAAGCGTAACTCCTCCCGCAAGATACAGCACACTATTAATATCCTTACCCTCGCCCTGTGCATAAAGATGCTGCGCAATAAGCGGACTCACAATACCAAACAACCTCCCCCAGAAACTCGCAATACCGCACGCCGTGCCCCTGATCGGAGCCGGGAAGGCCTCGGGTGTCCAGCCGTACAAGATAGCATTGAACATGGATTGGAAGAAGTATTCCATGACGTTGAGGCCGATGTTGGAGGCGGCGGAATTGACGGTGCTGAAGACGAAGATGGAGGTTCCCATTAGCGCGGAAGAGATTACCATGGCCCATTTTCGACCGATGAAGGGTGTGCGGTAGAGGAGGGTGCCGAGGAGGACGCCGAGCGTGCCGGGCAGGTAGATGTAGATGTAGGAGCGGTAGGTGTAGCGGAGGGAGAGGTTGAGGGCGCCGTTCTTGAGGGCGATGATTTGGGGGAGGTAGGTGCCTATACGAGCATGAGTATGTCATGGTAACAGAACGTGGACAGGGTAGAGAAGTAAACGTACCAGCAACGGTGAAACCCCAGTAATCACAAATATAGGTAAGCCAGACGAGGATTGTAAGTCTCGCCATCTGGGGGCTGCTGAATAGAATCTTGAAGCGGACGAGTTCTAGCTTGATCTTCTCGCTCCATGTTGCCTGCAGCTGCTTTGCTCCTCCGCCCAGTACAGGCGTTGAGCTAGCCAAAGAATTATGCTCCTTCTCTAGAGCCTCGAAGTCTTCTAAAGTTATATTGCATGCCCTCTTGTTCATCTTCGCAACGTACTGGAGCACCTGAACGGCTTTCTCATCTCGCCCGCGGTAGACGAGGAACTTCGGTGACTCTTGGAACCGAAAGACGACAAAACGCAAAAAGAACACGAACAAAGTGATTGCTCCGAGACAGAACAACAGATACCGCCAACCCATGTTGCTCGCTTTGGTGCAGCAATCTTGTCCTGGCTGGGCCTTGCTGCAGGCTGGAAGCGAGTTGGGTTCGGAGAAATTGGGCGCGCAAGAGTAGTTGGGGATGAAGCCGTATGCAATGACACTGCAAATAACCACACCGATTGGTTGGAAGATAGATAACAGTGGTAGAAGATAGCGTCGATTTTGAGGCGTAAACTCTAAAGTGATGGTCGTGTCGATGGGAATGTTACCGCCGACTCCGAACCCAACGAAGGCTGTGAGAACTAGAATGGAATCGTAGGAATCAGGGATACCGAGACAAAGACCGAATATAGAGGCTATGAATACTGTGAGGTTGAATGCCCATTGCCGGCCTAGGATGCGTCGTTAGCTGGGATGTCTGCTCTGTTCAGGAGAGGATTCGATGGCATACCGATAATGTCGACTAATACTCCCCAGACAAATGCTCCAGCAGTAAGACCACTCGAGAACGCTGTACTTAGGTTTCCAGTCTGGTCATCACCAAATCCAAGTTCCTGCTGCAATGGACTTAACACTAGCCCAAATGCCTGAGCCCACATCAAGTCGATCCAGTATCCTAGACCGCAGAGCGCCCATAAGTACCACTGGTACCTCCCCATGCCCATTGAATCAATCTCTCGATTAATGAGAATGCATTTTTTCTCGTACAAATTAGATCCTTCCGCAGCTAGCTCTTCAGCCAGTGATCGAGAGCGCTCAGTGTCTTGACCGAGATCGGGTTCATACTCGGCCTCGCTTTGCTTTTTCTCGGTTTCCATCTTGGCAGACGATGTAGAGCTGCGGGGAGGCAGCAAGTCTGAATGTTCAAAAGACCCGTAGGCAGCAGTGGAAGACGAAGAAGCAAAAGGCTGAATGAAAAGTTGAGCTGATTCTTTGTGTGACATATTCGCTCGTCATGGCACATGGCTTCTACTTAAGATCCGCGAGACTGGACGGCCCGCTCGAGGGACAATGTACCTGGGTGATTCCTCGGTTGACATATTCTCGCGTTTTGCAAACGGGATGGATGTACAATGATAATGTAGACGACGTCAGAGGAAATTGTAGAATTGACCTGATCCGGGAATGTGATTGGTGGAAATGTTAGGCTAAGCCCAATCGGTGACATGCTCTAAGAACTCCTTGAAGGAAATCAGGCAAACTACCTACCAGCTATGGGAAAGTTGGGTTTTCGATGTCTTAGACTAGGAGATTCTGTCCTTATGCCAGTGATTTGGTGGGTCCTGTACGATCCTAGCTCCGATCTTAGTGCTGGAAGTATATGCCATCCACTTTTCCAAGCTGTTGAGAAGCTCGATGCTCAAATTGTGATCAAGGGCATGGGCGGTTTTGGATGCTTGCAACGACGGCCATCCTCAAGTAAAACAACAATTCAATTCTCCTTGACAAGTGGTGCTAGTTCTGCAAAGCGAAATGGATATAATCCATACTCGTTTCAAATCAAAATAGCGGACTCATACTATGAACTAAATCCCAAATGCAGATATCAACTTGTATCTCGCCAGTGGTCCTAGAGCAGATCGGCTTTACCGATGTCCTAATTACCTGTACTGAGCCCATTCACGCGCTAGAAGTAGATGTGCGATGTAACATAGGCTGCGCGTGTGCACGTGCACATAGATGGATCAAAGGTCAACTGGAGCTTTCTTGGCTCTTCACTATGGAGATTAAGCTTTCTTAGAATTGTCATAAAGACTCAATTGCTAATTGATAGATGAATTGATTGCTATTGCATTGAGGGGAACATCTTCCGTGGTAGTATGGTTTTCGTACTATACAGATAGAAAGGACGCCATACTCCCGAGAGTCATAGTTATAGCGATTGACAGTCATACACAAATGCACTTTGCCAAATCCCTTTAAAATAGCGTCCTGATAGCCTCTTCGAGAGCTGCACCGGCAACACCGACGCCGAGCACGGTCCACAGCCACTTGTTCGAAAGTTCCTGTGTCTGGGGCCAGAAAGCGTTCTTCTCCTTTCTGAACTTCTCCAACTCCGCGAACTTATCTGGGTTTGAAGCAGAGTATCGGCGGGTCTGGTGGCGTTCCTTTTGATTGTCTCCGCCGAAGAAGCGGAGGAAGAGGTAATTTGCGACTGGGCCAAGGAGCTCGACGGGGGCGAGCATGTCAGAGCCGTAGAGAAGGACAATGAAGGAGAGATGGACAAACGCGTCACCAAGGTAGCTATTCTTGCGTTAGTGATTGAGAGAAGAGAGCAGAAAACTGATCATACTTAGGATGGCGGACAATACTCCATACGCCTTCCTTCAAGATACCAGTTCCACCTTTTGCTTTGAATTGATCAAGCTGATAATCTGCAAGTGTCTCCAACGCGAAGCCAGCCGAGAATAGACCCACGGCCGTCATCTGAAGGAGCGGATGGTATCCCATCAAAACCGCGCCTTCATGTCGGAATGGCGCGGTAAAGGGCAAAGCAATTAACATCTGGAAGAAAGCCTCCGGGATGAAAGTCGTGAACAATGACTTCGACCAGAAGTCTTCGTCCATCTTTGCCTCGTCGTACCGAGGATCATCCTCTCCACGCTTGATTGACCTTGAGGCAATTCGGTAGAAGAGGCGTCCGCCCCATAGAGTAACACCGGTCAATACAAGGCGCTCGTGCCAGGAAAGACGATGAAGTGCTTGCGAAAGAGTGAGACCTTGATATAGGCGACGACCAACAGCGGACCACCAGGCATTGACGACTTGTCCACTGGGCCAAAGCCAATCTTTGGCTTCAACTCGTCCAGTGTAACGGGCAGCTCCCCAAGCAATTATAGCAAGACCTGAGTGTAGTTCCAGTGATGGAACAAGCGTGTCCTTCAAGATGCCAACGTCAAACAAAGTGTTGGTGCTAACGTGAGTCTTTGAATGATTAGTATCGATAACACGCGTCCCCGGTGGCGGTCCAGTGTTGTTAGAAGAAGATCTTAAATAGAAGTTGTTTGGTTCGCGGTCCGCGATTTGGACCTGAATGTCCGGCGGCGTCTGGGGAGCACCGCTTTTCTGGAACCACGACATGATTGATTATTGTTGTCGTGTCAATTGAGGTGTCAGAGGAGGAAGAAGCTGCTGGAAAGGAATGCATTCCTCCCACCCCTGAGCTTATTATGAGCTTGTGACAATTTCCCCGCATCTGGAGTGACTGCATGACGGAAGGGAGGCGATGCTTTCCATTCGCGGCCCCACCTACCCCGGATTCTGCACACTGCCGGCTAAACCTGCTGTAGCCAACATTTGCAGCCCAATCAATATTGCTTCGTTTCTCAGCTTTGAATGATCAATTTAAGCCGCAATAGTAATGGAGCCAGTCGAGCATGAAGGGGGGCGTTGCCATAGTCTATGTATGGAGTTCGCCAACACAATGGACTAGTGCATACCGGAGCTTACAACATTGACGTCATATCTGTGGTACGATGCTTTTGAGAATTCTTATAAAACAGTACGAGTATCTTGATAATGATTGAGGGAAACATCGCAATGCAGAGAAGAATATTGTACTATAGATAATAATAGATAGTTCCTCCTTGCGAAAGCAACCAGAGCATGATATGACAGACTGTCTAATCCAAGAACAGACTAGTTGAGTCTTCTATCATGCTCTATGCCCCTCACTCTCTCGACTCCACCCATATCAATGTACATAATACCACTGCTCTCTGATCAACATTTAAACCCCTTTCTGATCCATCTCTTGTAATTCCCTCGCTTGTACTTCTGTCCAATGTCATACCCGAAAGCTTTCCTTCTGCCATTGGCCCTCGCAGCTAGCTGTAGCTTCGCCCGCGAGATCACATTCCCTCCAGTCTCTGGCTTCGCGAGCCCACAACAGCTGGGTTGGAACGACCATGGATTTGCCTCTCTCGAAGGAGCATTCAATGGTCTCACCACGTATGCCAACCTACCATATGTCTACTGTTTAGCACCCGAAGGCCAAGAGGTGGAAGGTTATGACATCGCGATCCTAGGTGCTCCTTTCGATACGGTACGTTTGTTTTATCTACCTAGGCGTTTGATATCTTGAGTATTGGATGTTGTGTGCGTGTCACCTTTGACCTGAATGGGACTGGAACCGCTCAGGTCCGGACAGCTCACAACAATCTCGGATCGAACCGAAGTTGTGCGGGCCGAGTACCTCATCTGCGCTATCTTGTGTCCTTTGTGGAGATATACCACGATCGTTTGTGTATGTCGAGTGTATCGCCAAGCCTGTGTCTCCGTCAGATGTTACGCGATAAAGCTGCGATGTCGGAGGTCTAATAATTGGCTACGCGGTGTTTGTACCGTGTTGATACCAGAAAGAGATCCAGTAGTTACAAAATGGTTAAAGAAGACAGCCCAAAGTGGAAGAGTTCATACTGCAACCCGAGCTGATGTCCTTGCTAGGGTGTTACTGCCCGGCCAGGCACGAGATATGGGCCTGGTGGCATCCGTCAAGGTTCTCGTAGACTTCAACCGGGCGAGTACAGCATATACACAGGTAAGCTCGGAGGATTTATTTGAAACGTATGCGGTGGATGTATATGCACATGTGCATGTGGTCCAAAGTGCTTCATGCTGTGTGGCGGTTCCGGCCTCCAGCCTGCCCTCCGTCATTGTGCTGCTGTTGACGAAACAAAATCGTTACCAATCAGTTCGAACATTCAGGTATGATACGGTATCACAACATGTTGTGGCTGCGTAATTTTTATGCGGGGCGATTGTAGTACATCTTATCGGCTGAAAAGGGCAGTGCAAGTACTTGAAAAGCCTACTAACGTGAAAAGGTGAGGATGTGTTCCAAGAATGGGCCAAAGTGGTCGACTGCGGAGATGCCCCATTGACGTTTCTGGTCAGTAGATACATATGCGGTTAATGCTTTTGTTGAGCTGAACCCATCTGTGATAGGACAATACCGTTGCGCTGAAGCAACTTACGCAAGCGCACAAGGTGAGTTAGTGGAATAGGCCAAACCTGTAGAGACGTATGAATGTTGCAGGTTTATAGGCTAATATTGTCAGGTCATCTCTGGGCGACGAGGAAAAGCTAGCGATTATTCTCAGCCTAGAATCATTACACTGGGTGGAGATCATACCACGACATTGCCTGCCTTGAGATCAACGTACGAGCATTGGGGCCAAGTAAGCGTCATACATTTTGATAGTCATATTGGTGAGTTGACTCACATCATGCACTAGACGTTGCTGATAATCGCCGATAGATACCTGGGATCCAAAAGTTCTAGGTAAGTCCAAAAGATGGCTCCTGCAATTGATTGACCACTAATTATGTTGCTAGGAGGAGGGATATCTCATTATGCGTAAGTGTCGATAGAAGTCTATGATAGTCCCCCTAACGCTCCGCAGAGGCGTCAATCATGGCACATTCCTGCATATAGCTCACGAGGAAGGCTTGATCCGTAATACCTCGATACATGCTGGCATAAGAGCTCCTGTATCACGGCCTAAAGGCGATATTAGAAATGATCTTCGCTGTGGCTTCACTATGATAAAAGCTCGAGATCTAGACCATATTGGTGTTGCCGGTGTGATTGATTTGCTGAAGAAAAGAGTGGGAGATTCGAATGTCTACATTAGCGTTGATATAGACGTTTTAGATCCTGCATTCGCGCCAGGTGCGTAATCTTGAGCTTTCGAATTACCGTAGTCCTACTAGACTAGGCAATATCTTGACTTAGACCCAAATTCCATCTGCTGACTCTTCACCGATAGCGACGGGAACTGCAGAGGTCGGCGGCTGGACAACGCGCGAACTCCTGTCGATTCTTGATGGTCTCAGTGGACTAAAGGTGGTGGGCGCCGATGTTGGTAAGTTTTCTCTTTTACCCTTTCGAAGATCAATTAGAATTGTTGTTTCCGATCACTGACTGTCTGTACCAATAGTTGAAGTTGCACCAATTTATGATAACCCAGGTGAGACGACTGTACTGGCGGCTGCTGAAGTTGTTAAGTCTCTGATCGGCTTGATGGTCCACAAACCTATAGAAGCAGCCGGGAGTGGTGAGGAATTGAACGAGCTGTGAGAGCCCATGGCTTACGGAAAGAGATCTTTCATAAATCATCGCATTGGGCATGGAAAGATATAGACGCCGACTAAACATATGATAATTTATGTAGAAAGTTAGAAGTGCGCTAGTGCTGTGGCTCATGCGTCGACATCATCGAATAGCAATCACGCTATTTCCCCCACCTCGGCATCTCCATCTCCATCGCTATCCGCATCAACGCGTTCTTTCAATCTCTACACACACATTTCAACATGGCAGACACGAATCAACCGCAAGAGAAGAAGGAGAAGTTTGCGCCAAAGGAGCCGGTGCAATTAAACCCCCCAAAAGACGACATAATCAGCCTCGAACACCTCGCCAAATGCAACGGTGAGCCCCGCGCGCATCAACATGGCTGCTCCACCACAGGCTGACCAGATGAATCGTAGGCGAGACGGAAGGATATCCCACTTATGTCGCTATAAAGGTATTTTCTTGTCTCATACTGGGGTGTAACCACCTGGTTACCCTTGTGCCCAGTGGACTGTGTAGCTTACCTGTGTTTAGGGAACTGTGTTTGATGTGAGTGGGAAGGAGACTTACGCGCCTGGAAAAGGATACCATGGTATGTATACTGCTTCTAAGATCCTAAATATTCATGGAACCTGACATCTTTTCTCTACAGTGTTCGCCGGCAAGGAGCCCAATCGAGCTCTCGCCCTATCCTCTCTCAAGGAAGAAGACGCTGCTCGTTCTGACTACGACGATCTCGACGCGGGCCCCAAGAAAGTGCTGGACGATTGGTACACTTTCTTCAGCAAACGATACAATGTTGTTGGGAAGCTTCAGAGTAGCTCGAACCTTTGATCGAGATATTGGATGGTCTGGAGTCGACTCCAGTACAACGTGAGTACAGGCTACAATGCGCAGTGTACCCCCGAACGACATACTGCGGGGACACCTTGACACCCAACGACAGACTTCATGGCTACATTAGATAAGACACCTCGAGGTATTGCGCAAGCACCGCACCTCTCTTGGCAAAGAATTAACCTCCTCCAATGGTCGAGGTCATTTGGAATACTGTATAGACAGTCCGTTGAACGCGACGAACCTTGTTCCATAGCTAAACATCATTCACAAATTCTAGCCGCGCATATGATGCTATGCTACATTATAGTGGAGTCGGACTTTTGCACATAATCATCATCAATTTTTAGCACAACTCTTCTTTGCTCAATCGTATGATTATACGTAAGCTGTTCAACATTTGATCACGCATGAATTGGAATGACATTCGAGCCTTTGCTAGCCTAGGCAACGGACGTGATACGATATGGAAGTACAAAGACTATCTTATGCAGGCCAACGCACATTCTCGCTACAGGCAAAACAAAGAACTCGAGTCCAAACCAAGGACAAATAACAGTCCCAATGAAAGTCCAATCTTCACATGAAAGACACACAACAGATTCTCACCACTACACACCATACAGCCCATCAACCTTCCTTTAGTCGATCATCCAAGTAGACGATACCATGACTAACCAACCGCGTGTCAATGAACTCAGTGTCTACCATTTGCCATACCCATTGACTTGGATTCCACATAATTGGCGTGGAGGATTCTTCGTTGAATGCATCCGTCACACTCTGAGTTGTTCTGCGGCCATGATCTGTTGATCCTCCATGCACCAAAGCATTGATGATTGGGATCATTGCGCGCAAAGTGGCAGTATTGATAACGGCGAGTTATCTCGTGGCCGCAGGGAGTATACTGGACGCTTTCCCAGAGACACATGGCGACGGAGACTGATCGATATCCGAGAAGTGACTGTATATCAATTAGATGATGAAGAGTTGAACGGGGACGTCAATTACCTAGTGTGGTTTGTGAGTGGTCCGGAAGGCAAGAGTCAAATTCTCAATGAGTTCGAATGCGATGAGGAATTGGGAAAATGATTTCGTATCAAGCAAATGCACCGCCTATAAGAAATGGAATGCTTGCAGGAACTGGAAATTATGAACGAGGCATCGGTCTCCTCAGCCACTCTCTTTATATCTTCTCCAATGCTGCCGTGCGACAACTAGACTGACGGTCGATCTGTACAGATAATCCAGTTAATCCAGTTTCATCGTCACTGTGCAGAGTAACTTTAACCGTCTATTGGTCGACGTTCAATCAAATGCATGGACATCCTTCATGCTTCGATTCTACCGGTCCGGAGTGGGTGTCAACTGCGAGGATACACGGTAGACACCGCTGGTACATAGTCTGCGTTACCCTTGGTCGTCACAGGTGTTGTCATACCCATACCTCTGCTTGGGGTGGTTGTTCGTTATCCAAAGACGAGCAAACATAGAAAACCTCCTTAGCAGTAGCGCCGCACCCCTTGCGAGTGAATTCGTGTCCCGTGAGAGCCTTCGTAGCCTACGTCAAGTCTAGACTTCCTCGATCTATGAAGTCATGAGTGTTCTAAACAGAATATCCGAGCCAGTAAAGTCGATGCTATGATGCAGTCAGCACGTTTGAGGGCATTAACAGACGATCTGGCTCACTTGCCTCTGGTGAGAGGGCCGGGGTGCATGAAAAGCGACCAGCAGCCGGGGATTTGGTACATTCAATCCAGGTAGAGGGTAGATTCATGACAGTGTGGCAAACATATCGATGTCCGATTCTGGACGCTGAAATGTTGGTTCCGTGCGCCTGGCACCACAGAATCCGCAGGAAGGTCATGGGCATATGCAACACTGATTCTCGCAGGGACTGGCTTGCCTGTACGCTCCATCGTGCATCTCGATGCCAAGGTGTACCGTCTGAAGGGAAATCCTCGAGGACCCTGGGAAGAAATTGAACGAAAGAAGTGACCCATCGTCGTGTGAAGGGGGTTTTGAGCTTTATGCATGCATCTCATGTAGCGGTCCTGTCGTGCACCTATTGACTGATGTAGCCCTCACTGATTGCTTCGTGCAGCTGGCTTCAGGGAAGGGCGGTCGAGCTCGCTAGTACCCGTCGTTTCTTTGGGGATACTATGCGGTCCGCCCCTGTCCTGTTCATTCCAAGTTCACAGCATCAGACAGTTGGTGTGGGACAGAGATGGCAGATAGACCTGTTGCTGTCAGCTCCCGGTTCGATTCCCCCCTTCCCCGAGTGCCACGGGGGAAATATGTACGTAGGTTACAACTACAGGACGATTGAAAGCTGCATGTGGATTCTCTGCTCGTATGTACGATTTTCTTGCTTGTAGGACCATGAGAGACAGACATAGCTAACGGGCCAATCAATGCATAACCGCCAAAAACTGCCCACAATCGAGCAGGACGATTGAAGACCAAAGCAGACAGCTCATATCTCCGCTCTGATTCCCCTCCCACCAGGTCTACACCATTCGGGGTGGCTCACTCATGACTCCCTCACCTCCCTCATCACTCATTAAGGACTGTTTACCGAAAGAGGAAATTTTGAGACCCCAGACAAACTGTTTCCGGGACCCACCTCCCGCAACACTGAAAGCCACAATGGGATCAAAACGGCCAGCCGGCCAATAGACATATTCGATTGCATTTGACAAGAAGCATGCCGGAAGGGGAACTGCTTCCCCCGTCCCGAACGGCCATCGTCGTGTTTCATTTGCGTTGCCCAACCGTTGCGTGCAGGCTTGGCCCTTTGAAATGTCACCTTGCGGGAATGGGCCTCGAGGAGGGAGGAGACCATACTTTGGTACTTTCATTTCTTGGTTATGGGTGATGATGAAGGTCTCTCGTCCCTAACATACGGTGTGCTTCATGGCTGTATTTGCTGCAGGCGAACGGACCTTTTAGAAGATACCAACATAACTCACCTACGAGCAGACGGTTATGAAGCCTTATCCAAAAAGCTCGCGCATGGAAGAAAAACGTCAATGACCCGCCGTCGCAGAGACTCATCGCAAGTAAGAATAGCCGATAATTCCATTCGTGACCCTCCCAATTGGGAAGACGCACGATAGGTTGTATGACTTCGACCTAAATAGGAAGGGCGTGCAGCATCGGGGCCTTGTTACGCGCAGGACTCGTTGGGCGGCAATGCTCTGAAATGATTGTTCTGTCAGTGGTCAAGTCCCCACGGCTGCGTGGGGCTGCAGTCAATTGTCGTCGGCGCATGTCGTACAAGCAACGGCGCTCGAGCGGCGGTGTAAAGAAATGGGTGCGAGGATGAAAATTTTCTCGTGGGTGTTACATGAAGCAAGCAGTAACCCGTGTTCAATTACGAGGTGGAACTTGGCTACTAGGGGGGGACTGGTATCGTACGGTCTTGAGAGATATTCACTTGTGAGGATTAGAGGGTTGGGAGAGGAGACGGTGAAGACAAACAAATGAACGATGAATTGGAGGTATTCCGCCCATACATGAGAAAGCTTTTCCTATTTACCACGACGCCATAGATGCACATGAGATGTTAACCGCTAGGCCTTGCCACCCTTCTTCGCCCTCCTTGCCATGCGCTTTTTGCGAATGATGCGCGACCGTTGCGCAAGTTTGTCGTCCTCTGCAGCTCCAACCCTGGAACCGGCATCGTCTCCCCGTTCCCCGGTATCTGATCCATCTGCCTTCTTACCCTTGCCCTTTTGCCCTCTTGCTGCATCTGCATCATCACGCTTCCGCTTGTTGCCAGCGCCACCTGTAGAACTAGGTCCAGCATCGACATCACCCTTCGGTTTCGGGAACTCCCGAGCCTTATTCTCTCGATCTGATCGACGATGTACGACATTTGCATTCTCCAATGCAAATTCGACGATCAATCTCTTCTTTTTGTCTTCAAAGGCCTCCTTTTGGGTTTTCTTGCTCTTGGGCTGGTTATCGGTCTTCACCTTGTAATCGACTGCGTGACCATTTAACCATCGGAGACCCATGAGCGCATTGCGATGCGTATAGTACTCGATGAATCCGTACCCGCGTGATCGACCCGCACCAGTGCCTTCGGTGACCTTGCTTCCACCCTCGGTCTCGAACACTACTTTGGCTTGCTTGACCAGACCTTTGCCCTTCGTCTTGCGATGAAGCTCCGCAGCGGCGTCGAATCCACGAGTCAATTCTTCCCTCGAGATGCCCTGACGTTTGCTAGCCTTGACATCTGAAGCGAAGCCGACGATGGCCTGGCGAGCGAGCGCTTTGAGATCCTTCGACGTAATGCTTCTGGGGATGTTCCGGATAGAAAGACGTGTGAGCGATACATGCAGCGATGGATTTGTTTGAATGAGCTTCTGTCGCTGTTTTGCACTGGACTCACGAAGAGTGACCTCGGAGGGCGAGAGCTTCTCGTACAAAGGAGAGCCTTTGGCAATGGTTCCTTCGGAAAGGAGATAGAGACGTCGCTTGTCCTTGTCACGGCTAAATCGAGCGGCATGGTGGTCTGCCGCAAGACGGGCAGCTTCGTTGCGATCGACCGCGAGGGAAAGTCGGAGAACTCGACCGTCCATGGTGTATGCACCTGATGGATCCGCCTCAGAGTTTTCAAGGACGGAATTGGGAAGTGCAATGTTCGAGCCTTGTTTTTTGTCATTTGATTTGGGTTGTGGCGCGTTGCGAGGTACACCCTTCAAGCAGTTTGTAGCGTCTTCGTCACGAACGAAGGAAACGAAGCCTGTGCCTTTGGGCTTTTCGGTTTGCTGGTCCATGACAACACGGGCGTAGCGTAGTTTTCCGAATTGCGAGAATTGTTCAAATAAAGAGTCGTCATCTGCAGTGAATGGAAGGTTGCGGATGAAAATTGTTCTGAGGTCTTGTTTCGGTGGGGGCGCCTCCGGTTCGATTTTGATGCCGCCATCCTCATCATCTGATATGTCTTCGAGGTCGGTGTTGCTGTCTTCGTCATCCTCGTCTTCGTCTTCGTCCTCGTCCTCCTCATCCTCTTCATCGCTGTCCTCATCAGATTCGGTCAGCACTGAGGATTCGGCGTCCGAATCATCTTCCGCGTCATCAGCTTTGGCCTTTTCTTCTTCTCTCTGAGCGCTTTGTAGATTCTGCCATGTATCCCTGTCCACCGCCCAATCCACAGCAATTGCTCTGCCATCGATCTCCTTGCCATTCAGGTTCTCAAGAGCCTTCTCTGCATTCTTGCGTCCGCGCAACAACACAAAGCCAAAGCCCTTAAGTTCCCCATTCGGTTTCTTCGGCAGCGTGGCGATCGTGACCTTTCCGTAGCTTTGGAATAACTTAGATAGATCTTCGGGTGTCTTGATACTCCAGGGAAGGTTACGAAGAATAAGCTTGGGGGGTTGCTGATCTTTTCGTGCTTGCTCGCGTTCTTCCTTCGCCTTGATCGAAGCGGCGGCGGGAGTGCTCTTCTTGTGTCCGGGGATTTCAGAATCGATATCACGGTGACGAGGCTCCGCAATCTCTACCCTGATCTTACGACCCTGTAGGTCCGCACCATTCAACTCGTCCTTAGCACGCTGTGCGTCCTCCGCGTCTGCGAACGTAACGAAACCATATCCTTTGCACTGCTTTGTGGTCGGATCGAGAACGGCGAGAGCGTGTTTGATAGGATACGACTCGGAGAAGAGCTCGGTAAGATGTTCTGTTGTTACAGAGGGCGCCAGCGAGCGTATGAAGAGCGAGCGGCGCTGTTGGAGGTTTTGCTTGCGGACTTCCTCATCGTTCGGTAAGGGTTCAACATTTGAGGTAGGTTGTTCAGCGTCGACTGTCGCAGTGACAGCTTCTGCGCCGTCCACCGAAAGGCGTTGGCGCTTTATCCTAGGACCCATTTTGTACAATTGCAAATTGATTGCTGTAGGATCGAATTTGCACTGAGAGCATGGGAATAGACTGAACAAAAAAAAAGTTTAGAGGCCAAAGCGCAGAGTCTTGGCACCTGCGGAGTGTGGCCAACCCAAACGGGTAATTCACCATGGGCCGTGCACCATATGTCAGATGCACTTTATACTAACTTCTCAACTCCATAGCATCAAGAACATAACAATTACTCACTGATACGGTCCATCACCTAGCTATATGTGGCATTTGCTCTGGATTCTTCTGCGGGATATGAATTGTATTTCTCTACACAATGGGAAATTCGGCATCACCTCCCCCTCCCCAAAGGCTCGTCCATCTTCCTACCATCGATTCTGTCTCAGATAGGCACGAGACTCACGACATCATGTTACTCCTGCTGTACACTGCGAAATAATGCAATCCCGCCATTACCGCCGCTAGAACTTTTCAAACCTCCCATGTCCTCCGTCAATCCGGCCTTGTTGTAGAATACCCGATTCTTCTCACCACATAGTACACTTGCACTTGTACGCTCTTCATCGGCTTTCCTGATACCCCAATCGACTAGTGCTTTCCCAATGCCCTTGCCTTGGTAATCTGGATGGACTCCGCAGACGTAAAGATCCCAGCACTGAGAATGTTTGCCTGTCCAGTAAGAAGCCGCGCTCTCGACTGCGGAGTTGAGAATCGAAGCACGTGCAGGATCTGCAGCACGATTTGGGAAAAAGTACAGGGAAACGTTGTGATACAACGAGTAGGTCGGAGAGATCAGATTTCCTACCCCATGCTTTAGTATGTGTATGTCGTCTTTGAATTTAGCAAGGCCAGAGCTGGGGAAGGGAACACACTTGGATCGAGACGTGGAAGCTCCATCGCTTTGCCACCATCCCCGATTCTCCTCCAATCTGCCGCGCCGACAATTCTTTCAATACCTTCTTCTATAACCGTAATAACGATGAACTGGTGTCTCCAGTCCCAGAATCGTTCTCTAACTCCCCGGAGAAGGAAATAGTAGACATCTTCAGGGCTCTCTTCTCGATGGGGATGCATCAAGTCTCCAATGACTTCGTCATCAAAGAACGCATAGTACCAACATCGAGCAATAGCAGGTAGATCAGAAGCCGTTGCCAGGCGAAGAATAAGTTCTGGGCTGTTCATGGTTTTGATACTCCGATGCTTCATGAATATTGGCTGACAATCTTACGATAATTAAAAAGGTCGTCCCCGTGTAACATATCAGTGCATTATTTTCCCCAGCTCTTCTGTAGGATAGATGTTGAATTTAGAAAATCAATAGAGTACCTAATGCTTGAAATATTAGAACTTCCCCGCAAGCCCCACCCCTTGCAAAGCATGTGGGGTCCTGCATGGAGCAACAATTTTGGTGAAGAAGGTTTGATTGAGTTAGATAGACAACAACAATAAAAGGAATATTTCACATTTAACATGTGTCAACTGCTCGGAAACAAATATGGTGAGGACGATTCTTTCATCCAAGATCTTAGGGTATCCAGCCATGTCTCGTCCGAGCCACTCAATACTAGGAGTGATCTTTGAAAGAGAAATGCTAATGGTATTGCTCAATTGATATATGTTGCTGTTTTCAAGAGAGAGTTCACTTAGACGTGCATACTACTTGTTTCCTGAACTCAATTGTTGATTGAACCCGGACCGGGTCATCATTACCACAGGCGGTGCATTCAGAGTCCAACGTGTTTTGGCTTTTGTAGGGTGACATAATGGGTAAGGTAGGTGTCTTTATTGAGATGAAGCATCGTGAGAGTCAGACAGTACCTGACCAAACAACCTTTTTCCTCTTCAATCGTAGGTTGAGAGAAAAGACATAGCGAGTGACGAAGAAGTTCGTGAGGTATGAGAGTAAATCCATACTATGGCATTTGAAGAGGGCATTACAGAAATAAGGACAATATGGTAATGACTACTGCATCAGATTGTGTGTTGATTCGAAGAAAACCTCTACCTTCACTACTAGTCTGAAATTTAGGTAGACATGGATCAGTGACCCAGCTCGCCCGTACAATCTCTCTCACTCTCTTCCTCTCTCTGTCCTTCTTCTTCCCATCGAACAAGCTACACACTATCCACACGGCGTCTTTTTTTGTGAGAAAAGCGAACCAGCTAACGAGTAGCCAGATACCAATACCTTTTCCCTCGCTCGTCAGGATTTCTGGAGATATCATTGTCACCTTTCCATTGAGTTGAGGTAAGTGAGAGAATGGGTGAGAGAGAGAGAGGGAGACAGCTGACTAGTGATACCTTTACCTTTACCTTACCTGGGGTGCGAGGACTTGTTTACCTATTTATTCTACCCGTCCTCCTTCACTGCTTCACTCCATCCTTCCATCCACACACACATACACACACTGCTGCACTCGACCTCGTTTTTGCTCGCAAGAAAGGAGCCATAGCTGACTTTTCAATAGATACCACGAATCAGCTCGATCAAGCATCAAGCTCATTGCAGTTGCACCTTTGGCAGCTTTCTTCCTCGTTGAGAGGAAACATTTGGTGAGTTTGACGGCGATGGCGATGTGACGAAGTTTGACGGCGATGGCGATGTGACGAAGTTTGACGGCGATGGCGATGTGACGAAGTTTTACTCAGACATTTGCAGGAACAAATACAGGCCAGGCCTGATATATCAAAGTCCATCTCAACTAAGATGGCGTCCCACCCACCGTGGCTTGCTGCATTGATGCAGGGAACCGCACATGATGACACGGTCATGACTGAGAATGAAGATGGAGACCACGATGACTCCATCACCTTGACCCCATATCTTTCAAGCGCCTCCGCCCCCGAAGCGGAATCAGATCTAACCTACTCCCTTCTCATCGATGCCCTCTTCGAAGCTGGTACAGCTTCACTCCATGCGTATCGAGCCAACCCTGACCGTGCTCAGCGCTTTCGAAACATGATGAAGTACTACACGACGGTTTGCAGAGACAACGAGGCTGCGCTTAAACTTGGAGAAGGCGTCGATCAAAGTGCTGAGCAGTTGAGGGAGTGGATCGATTGGGAGATTGAGGAAGTCAACCAGGGCAGAATGACTGGGGGAGACATGGACCAGGTGGAGGAGGAATTGTTCAAGAGGAAGTTCGTTGCCCCAGTCAAGCAAAACATCTCCAAGTCCTATAATGAGGACATGGGACTACGCGACATCCGCTCTCTATACGCATTAGAGCTGATCAAACTGTCTGATGAGGCTACAACCGCACTTTCAAAGGCTAAAACCGCGGTCCAATGCCACTTCGCCGAAGCCACGTACAGAGCTGGCGTCAAGAGACTTTCCAGGAAATATCCCGGAAGCCCAGAGAATGGTCTCACATTCACAGAAGACGTGAACGCAGAGTTGTCGAAATTGGAGCCTACAACTGAGCAGACACTGACCGCGGAGTCTTCATCCTCGGTTCCCACACATGACCACTATGACAGCGCCGTCCATAATGGACCCCTTGAGGGTCATAGAAGCGCAGCCGGTATTGAGGCAAGCGACTACGATGTCGAGCATAGCGGCTATACCACAGAAACGGCCGCGAGCACCGACTCCCTCCCGGGATCAGCATCCAGCTCTCCAAGGAATGTCCACCACCGCAAGCGTGTTCGCGAAGAGGACCAGCTTGATTCATCTACACAAGAAGTTCTCAGGTACTACTCGTCATCGCCTGAAGATGATTTCAATGAGGTACCTGCCATTCACCGTGGCGCAAGCCGAGAGGAAGTATTTCTTCAAGCTGTCCAATACGTCAGAGATGAATTCCCCGATGTACCCATCATGGACAGACTCGTTGAACATGTGCGAGACAGCTTGGTTCGCCGAGTCTCCGAGAATCCTCAATCCGAGAGACTCCACCACAGCAGTAACAGCCAGAGCCCCGACACCTCCGAGTCGGACGATGAGTCGGTGTACCCTGCATCCGACGAGGAGGAGCATCCCTTCGACTCCCCAGCCTCTGGAGACTCCTTCTCCGCCTCTCCACTCGCCCGTTTCTCCCGCAACGCGGGCGCCATGCTGCCGGCGATCTTTCAGGAGGCAGGCTCGGATAGGGAGCCAGAGCATGGAGGCCTGCAGGGCCAACTACTTCCTGGGGGTTCTCCCACCCCAGGCGCACATGGCCACCGGGGCCTCGGTACCCAGTCATCTCCAATGGAGTTGTCAGACTCGGGTGAGGACTCCGAGGAGGAGTCTGAAATCGAACCACTGCCGGAGCTGGTCCCAGATGTCGAGGGGGAGACAGATCCAGAGTCTCCCCAAGAGCCACTGACCGATGGCGAATACTGATCGGAGCAGCACTGGCGGGAACTACCTTTCGACCTCGACTGAAGGTGGATAGTGAGATGCTCAAGATGTAGAATTGTATAACAAAGCAAGTTTTGAAAGTTCATTCTGAATGCCTACAGTCTATTGAAAAGTGATCAAAATGGTGGTAGAAATATTACCAGAATTATCCTCACTCCCTTTGCTCTCCTTTAGTAGCTTTTGCGTACATTGCCCTCTGGAATTGTTCGTGGAGGGCCAGAACACCAGGAAACATAGGTGGCATAATCTGGCAGAAAGCAACACCACAAATTCCTGCCTTGTGGTCCATGTACTGCTGGTTGTTAACTCAAGCTTCTCTAATAGAGGCAACCTACTTACCCATGTCATACTAGGAACGCCTCCCCAAGTATGAGTACCCGCCAACATTCTCCCTTCCAGATCCTGCTCGACCGTCAAGCCCGCAAAGCTCCACGTCTTCTCGATTTCCTGAGGCAAACTCATGCCCAAGAATTGAGCATGTGCTGGAGAAGAGCGCAGATACTCGTTCAATGCCGTCTTAACTTCATCGTTCAGCTGAGGTCGGAACAGCTCATCATACGATTCAGAGTTGAGAAGCCTGTTGTCCCGTCGCAGAACAGCCTGCAAGAACGTGAAGAAGTCTTGTGCGCTGCCATACCCGCCCCCGCCACCTAAGCAATCGGTACCTCCAAACAACATATCTTGGTCTGAAGCGTCTTTCGCCGGTGCTTCACCTGTCTCGCTCAATGTGCTCAGGGTTGCTAAGCGATCCTTCATGTCCTCCCGTTTCTTCGGATAGAATGTAAGATCCTTGATACCTAGAGGCTCGAAGATCTTTTCGACCATAAACTCCTCGAGCGACTTACCCGTCACCCGTTCGATCAGCTTTCCTGTCCAATCCGGGCTGCCACCATATCGAAAGCTAGTACCAGGCTCGAAAAGAAGTGGTAGTGTCGTTTTGTCCTCAACGGTAGGTCCTGTCCATGGTTGTTCGTTTCGACTCGCACGCCACTTGGCCAGCAGTGGGCTGAACCAGTCGTACTCATAGCCGGAGGTATGGCAGAGAAGCATACTGTTTCCAATTAATTAACGACCAAAGCTCTTGTATTACTATTCGAATTCTTACCGCAACGTGACTGGCGTCTTGTGTTGTTCGTAGATCCCTTCATTCTTCTCGTCGTTCCATCCTGTGAGTATCCCGTATTTGCCTACTTCTGGTAGTGTTTCTGTGACGGGCTTCTCCAATTCCAATAGTCCCGCTTCTACAGCTTGTAAGCAGGCCACTGAGGTGAGAAGTTTGGTCATAGAGGCGATCCAACAGATTGTGTCGAGCTTGAAGGGCTGAGTTTCTCCCTCTTTGAGCGATGCGACACCGTCTGCCTTGGAGTATAGAATGTTTCCTAGAGTGAGGAATGTTGATCATTGATGCTTATTGAAAAGGGATCAGAGTGTGTTACCATCTCGGCCCCCTGCAATGAGTGCGTAACCGCTAATCACAGAGTTCAATTGACGGATTTCGGGGCTGCTGTGCAGAGAAAGGGAAACCACTCACGGCAGGATCTTCTTCTCGATAGCTTCTTTGTATGCTTGGTCGAAAGGCACTGACGCTTCAGATGTAACGTGTCGCGGAGCAACCTTGGTTTCGGAGTAGAACGCCATCTTGTTTGTTTTAAATGCACTGTGAATGATAAAAGACTTAGGGATATTGTGATGTTACAACTTTGGCAATTTATTGTAGGGCACGCTCCTTTATAAGCTCTCTCATTTTCCATGATCGTGGCACAGCCGACACAGTGGGTTTCTGACAGTATGATAAGCCCTATAAAATACTAAGACATGTTGGGTTGTAGAAGATCGAGCATAGGATTCTAATTAAGCCCAATCAGGAAAACCTCCGGTTGACCAATGAGAAGGGGGTTTATCTCATTTCATGTAATTGCTCCAGCTCATGCAGGCCAAATAATGTTATTGCAGTTATTTCACCTTGATTCTATAGAACTCCAACGCAATCCTTCTGTCCTACATCTTGATTGTTGTAGTGAATAATAGGAAAATGTTCAACCTTCCTCCCTGCTTCTCCTCTCCATGCTATCTGTCCAATCGATCTAATATCACACATCTAGGAATGGTCCAATCTTCTCATCCACCCACTCCATATATCTCTTTGCCTCCCCAGTTCCCCCGTCTTCAACTGCTAAATTCGCGAGAACAAGATCCTCTCTCTGCCCCGGATGCCACCTCCCGTCGCAAATCCCATACCTCCCCTCTTCCGCAGCTTCCATCGTCACCTCGTTTGAAAATCCCATCCAAAGATACGTATACGCACCAAAGACAGTATCCCTCATGAAAAACCTGAAGACATAAGAAATAATTGTTGGCGTGAACCTCCAAACGTTGGTAAAGTACGTCCCGGGATTGCCAGCGATGTTAACCACACCAGATTCCCTTCCGTGTTCCCTTGCCAGCTGCGAGGCAGAGAACCACGCAGCCGTCTTCGAGATGGAGTATTTGACGCCTATATTTGTACCTGGAGTCTCTAGGAAAGATGGAGGCACTCCGCCTGTGGGCGCCATGCAGTCTACGACAATGCTCGCGGACCAGACTACCCGCACACTGTCCTTTGGTGCAACCTTTGCGGTTGCCGTGAGAATTGGGAGTAAGCTTCTTTCGAGGAGAACATGCGCTACAGTGTTGACTCCGAGGTGCATTTCGATGCCTTGCTTTGTCCTTTTGTTCCCGGGTACAGCTGCGAGCCCCGCATTGCAAAACAGGACATCGAGTCTTGTCTCCTTCTCTTTAAAGCTCCTAGCTGCGTCTCTCACACTCTCAAGATCTTCCAGATCCAAGGGTACGAAATGCAAAGATCCAAGGTCACTCTTGTCGACATCAGCGTATGCTTCTTCTATACGCTGGATTGCTGCATCGACATTGGCTGGTGTGCGGGAAAGAATATAGACCTTTGCGCCGGCGGCGTAGAGTAGTTTGGTGAGCTCGTAGCCAATTCCGCTGCTTCCTCCCGTCACGATGAAGACTTTGCCCTTCTGTGAGCCTAAGTTCTTCTCTGTAATTGGAGCGCGGTCTTTGGGTGGGAAGATTTGCGTCCAGACTGCTGATAGACTCACGCCCATGATTGGAATGGTGTTGTGAAAGTGGAATACTGCACTGTTTAGGGAAGAAATTCCGTTAAGGCGAGTTTACAAGTTCTGATTCACTCTTTTTAAAGAGATATTCAATTTTTGAGTCCCAAGGAACTGTAGTCGAGCGTGAGGACCAGCACTTCCTCCGCCGAAACGGCGCAGTACGACTGATGTAAGAATGCTGCGGCGTAGCTTCGAGATTTGATAGATCCCGGAGCACTGCGACCTACGCCTGCAGCTACCTACTTGTAGTTGCGCTTATCTTAACGTGCCACAATTTCGCTGAACATTAGAGGGGCAAGATCGTCGCTACTAGTGATCGTTCGCTATAGCGATCGGTCAATTAATTTACTTAGCCTGATAGCGGATGTCGGTGTTGTACTGTTATTATATAAGGCAAATTGCGTTAAGAAGGCAACTTGCATGAGACTGACTGGCCTATCGCCGTTCGAGTTGATGACATGGGAACGATATGACGTACGAACATCTCGGGTCTGGCAAGCCAGAGCGTTGGAAACGTGATCACGGTTGAACTGCATATATAGACATCTACTAGATAGGTAGGTAAATTGGCCGATAACACAATCTATGAAGTAATTGTAACCACCTGTACATTGGTTCCTGTCTAGTTCTCTAAGGCTGTCAAATGCCCATTGACATCATCCATTAACCGATTCATTCTGCCCATTCTAAGTTCCTCCCAGTCTCCCTAAACGCCACGGAAGGCAAAAACCTCATCAGTGTTTCCTCATAGTGCAAACCGGACCGGTCGCCTTCATGACCTGCGCCAACGTCTCATCATCCGCGTCCCACC
Organism: Aaosphaeria arxii CBS 175.79; assembly: GCF_010015735.1. Taxonomy (NCBI): domain Eukaryota; kingdom Fungi; phylum Ascomycota; class Dothideomycetes; order Pleosporales; genus Aaosphaeria; species Aaosphaeria arxii. The sequence continues at coordinate 1,005,902 of NW_022983485.1, forward strand.
ACTTGTCCAACTTCTTGATATGCCTCCTTGCCAGACCCGCATCCCTATTCCGATACACCGAATCGATTTTCCTCACATCAGTCTTGTCACTGAGAAGCCAGCGCTTGTCCTCAGCATGGAAAGTGTGGTAATCGTAGTCCGCACCATATATGCGCTTGATGTTTGCGACAATATGGTCGTGGGCTTGCTTGGCCATGGCTGCGTGCTTTTGGCCTTCGGCGATTGCTTCGGCTTCGCGGGATTGTGGCCAGATGGTTTTGCCGAAGAAGTATTGAATCGAAGGGGAGGAGGCGACAGCGCTAAGGATCTGGTTCAAGCCGACCTGGGTGAGCGCGCTGAAGCTGAGATTTAGGTAGGCGATTTGCGAACGGCTTATCAGGGTCTGGATGGCGGGCGCGGATTTGTCGGTTATCCAATTGAACCTATTGGGCATGTTAGTGTATCGTGAAAGGTTGTTTTTCGTAGGGTTCTACGTACCTGGCATCGAGATCACGAGTGGCGTAGGTGTGACCAAGTTGCAGCGTCATCAGTGTTGGATGGTCATAAAGCGACTCGCAGAGTGTAATCGTGCCGTCATCAGTTAGGCCAACCGATGTGAGCGATAGGCGGGTGAGGCTCTTGTTGGCAGCCAACCCTACGGCAAGAGCTTCAACACCAGGAGATCCTAGTGGATTACTAGAGGCATACAGAGACTCCAGTCGACAGTGCGGCGAAGCGAGAAAGTTCCGAATCGCGGTAGCACCACTGAGACCAATACCAACGGCATTGAGATAGATGTGGCGAAGAGGAAGTGGTTGTTCCCACGCAGCCAATTTGGAGAAGAGATTGGTGACACCAACATCACCCAGCTCGGTCTGATCAAGATCCAAAGTGCGGAGGTTGGGCGTTTCGGTGATTAGTCGAAACAGGTCATCTGCAGACGACGGTCCCAATGGATTGCGCTTCAACCAGATGTTCGTGACTGTGGAAGACTTCACAAGCTGATCGACCAACACTTTGAAGCTGGTTCCGTCGATGCAATTGCCCGCCAAATACCAAGTGTCAATACGGTCTGGGTACTCCTGCAGAAACTCGGCGATACACTTCGCACCGTATGGTCCGATGATGTTATTGCCGAGCAAGAAGTGGGTGATGAACTCATTGGACTTCAAGCTCTCCAAGAGATCTTTGATATTCGTTGGACCGAGCACCATTTTGCATAGGTCCATTCGACGGTCAGAATATACGACACCTCTCTCGAACTCAAGAGCATCCACCTCATAATGAGGCTCCTGGATTCGAGATGAGCTCTCAGTGGCTGTCGTTGACGAGGCCTGCTTCTCGGTACCACCGACTCTGAGGTGATCAAAGAAGGGCTTCAACGTCTTGGGTTCCGAAATTTGAACTGGCATAGGCAAACTAGGCGACCCGTCAAGGGAAACGGGGTCCTTGAGAGGATCCCAAGGGCCTTGCTCGATGATACGATGGCGCCAACTGTATTGTTCGTTCTCTTTGGTCGCTGTATCGATGGCCCGTACTCTTTGCTCGACCACGTGTCTGCGAAGCTTGACGAGGTCCCTTTCGTATTTGATGATCGGTGCCAATGAATGATCGGGCGCAGGGTACAGCAACTCGGCAGCTTTCTCAGCGATGGCAGCACTGACGGGGTCCGCGGCTTTTCGGCGAGGTGCATCCATGATGCTCTCATCGATGGCTATGAAGTTCGTGTTCGCAACTTCGCCTGCATCATCGTCGACATCGTCCTGCGCCAATGTTGAAGCAATTTGTCGAATCTTGTCTGCCCACAATATGGCTTGGTCCAGAATACTATCCTGGGAGGAAAGCTGTAGAAGAGTTGCTGAAGCCATGATGTTCAGATGCAAATTGATATTGGAGTTGTGAAACCGGCTGGGAGCCTAGGGAGTTTTTATAGTTGTCAATAGGGGTTGTAAGACAATGTCTCGAAGACAGTGTCTTGCTGTTGCCATAGCCACGTCACTTCAACTTTCTTTTTTGGAATCTCATCGAATTCGTACGAATAGAAGTTATTCTATTCAGCGGGCAAACAATCGGATTTGAGCACTGCTGCAAGGGCGTGAAGGGCGCCCCGGGCGCGTGGTAGGTTTGGTGGGGAGTCACAATCGTGCGAGTGCACGTGCTTCACGGTTGCCTAACAAACAAAGAAAGTGAATAGGCGGGATCACAAACATCGCTTCAAGTTCGACCATCATCAGCTCAGATAGTCGACGACCAATGATTGCACCCAACACGTGTATCAAGAGACGAATAATTCGATCCAGCAGCAAAGATAGGATGAAAGCAATTCACGGCTCACGCCACCTCGACATCGCCTTCGAATGTGGGCAAAATGCCGTGCTGTAATGTACTTAGTTGAACAGAATACCAATATTAACACCTGTGACAGATTACGTTCTGACAATCACATCTTAAAATCCCCATCTCCTTTTACTTTCCCATAATCCAGAATCCATAGTGCTCCAACTTCTACAAGGTGCCCACGGATGCCCGGGTTCACATGTTCGCCTCACGCTCTAGAACCATGTGTTGAGCCGCACATTGAGACCCAATCCAGCCTCGGGCAGCCGCAGACGAATATTTAATATAAAGTAGCACCATTATCGACATCATATTTGTCTTACTCAATATTCACAACTTCCCTTGGGGGCTATAGTGCGACCAGGTGACATTGGCAGAGAGCAAAATCCGGGGAGTCGGCACGGGAAGAATCGCTGATTGGAGGGTCGTGCGATGGATGCTTGTCAGGCCCAAATCCTTCGATGTATAAGTTGAAATACGACTTGGCAGCATTCGTACTTTGTATGTATATGTATGATGGGGAGGAAGTACTCCCTTGATTGCGGTTCTTCAATTATGTTACAACCATGGCGGACGTTGACAGAGCTACATTGGATCCGCCTCCGCCATATTCGGAGGCAGTAGCTACTACGCCAAAGACACAAGGCGGCGCATTGCCGAGTGTATCGCAATCTCAAGCAGCTGCTCCCACGCCTAACAAAAAGTCATTATGGAAGAGACCGGTAATGATACCTATAGTACTACTGGGGGTTGGGGTAATCGTTGGAGTCATCGTCGGGACAGTAGTTGGCGCCAAACGTGTCAATGCGAGTAACGCGTGAGTGGTAACAATACGAAACGATTCCAAAGATTTAGGATTGACAGATATTATTAGATCAAGTTCTCGATTGCAATCGGGTGTAACGTCTTCGTATCCTTATTACTATTATCCTAGTACTACAACGACATACATATCGAGCTCGACTTATTATTACGACTACCCTACCGAATCACCAAACCCAGAACCGCGACCAATGTTAAATAACCAAAGCATCATTCCTCGAACGTTTGGCGGAGCCTCTGAGTCGCCATTCGGTCTGACCGCCTGGGACCTGAAGGAAGACGGAACATTATGGATTGAAGAAAGCAGACAAGGCGAATGGATCAAAGTGCTCGACCAGAAGTTCCTGCTCGCCCCGATAGCTGTCAAGACCGGCGACGGCACCCAGATGGCGGTTTCAGTCGACGCAATTACTGGCCAAATAGTGGTTGCGTACTTTAGGGATGGTTCGTGGGGGAGGGGATGGGAGGAGGTCTCTAGGCCTGTTCGCGCACCCATTCTGACTCGTCCAACCGCAGTGTCTCGAGGTAACGGTGGGATTGATATCTTCGCTATTGACTCGATGGGCGAAATGTGGACTGTCTCGCAAGACAACGGCTTCTGGAGTGAGTTCGAATACTTGGGCTCCGAGTTCACTGGCGAAGTGTCTGCGACGTCATGGGATGAAAAAAGGATCGATGTCTTTGCCAGACGCAACACCTGGATTTATCATCTGTGGTGGACAAATGAGGGAGGCTGGTCGAACTTGTGGGAAGAGCTAGGAGAAGCGTATGTCATCGAAGATACCGATTTCTCGCCGCCGCGGGCAGTATCGTGGCGTTCTCCCGAGGGCGACGGAATAATCGACGTTGTGGTCAACTCTGGTTCGACTTACCACAAGATGTTCAGCAATGGTGCATGGGGCAATGACTGGGACATCGTACCGGCAAGCCATGAGGGAGGGGTACTTCCACATACAATCAGCGTTGTTTCTGGGGATGGTGTGGATGAACGACCATTCGCACACATGATGGCTCGAGGAGACGACAACTGTATCCATTACATCTCTCATAACGGCACCGAATGGGATTCCTGGGTCCCTCTTTGGTGTGGTGAGAACGGTGTGGATCGCGAGATTATAAGCCATATGGCGACAAGTATCATCAGGGGCGAAGATGGTGTTGTCGATTGTATAGTACGTGACTACAGTGGAGACTTGATGCGCTATCAGGTGAAAGGGCATCTAGATCCAGAAGGCTTGCCGCCGTTTAATGACGACTGGGAGATATTAGGGGCGGGTGGGTGAGACAAGAGTTGGGGGCTTGAGTTGAACTAAGAGGAGAATTATGATGCCCTATTCCCAGGGTAGGAAACTCCAAACTCCCATAGGAGCTGAAGATCCACAGGAGGACTCATTCATCTTTTTCTGAATGTGTCCGATGCATTGACGGCCAAAACTAGGAGACCCCGGAAACCACACTTCGGTGGGGAGAACGTCGCTGCTGTGCATGGAAGATTCTCAGTCCAGAAGACCGGCGAACAAGTCTGGAGGGAACTATTTCTTCACATTCAATGAGATTCCATAAAGAGGGAGAGAAGAGTATTTCAACATCTCAATTCAGAGTCGTTGGACATTCGATTGCCTGCCAGAAGATGGGAGAAAGCTTCACATATAGGCCTAAATGATTGGCATACTCTATAATTATACGTCGTAGCAAAAACATTCCAATGTCTAAGGCTTGAAAAGTACAGAACAGCTATCGCCGTCCTCAAACTTGATAGTAGATAGGATCAGTTTAATACCATAATTCAATGCGGAATGCTCATTGGTTGGAGCGCACGGACGGGGTGCGTCCTAGATCAACTGCAAGCTTCACTCGACATTTCCGAATGTTTAAACATTTCCCCAATAACAGCTCCCAGTGTTCCAAAAACCCCTCCCTCGCAATCAGCATTGATCCTTCTGTTACGCCAGAAACCTCAATAAGACCATAACCTCATCCACCCACACCGGTGTCTGGAGTTTTCCCCCGACCCACTTTCCACCCAGGAAAGCTCACCACCAGGCCTGTAACCGCGCCTCAGAATCCACAATCCACAACCTCACATCCTCCATCCACCATGGCCTTAAACGCCTACCTCAACAGTAATCCTCCCCCTCCTTCCCCCACTGCCATTCCCCTCTCCGCCCCCCCCTCCCCCAACTAACCCCCCGCAGAAAAAGTCTCCGTCCTCACACTCGACGGTCGCACAATGGTCGGAACCCTCCTCTCATGCGACGGCTCCATGAACATCGTCCTCGCCGACGCAGTCGAACGCATCATCCGGCCCCTCGACGACGAAGGCACGCCGAGCGAAGAGGTCCCGCTGGGCCTGTACATCATAAGAGGGGATAGCGTGGCGCTGTGTGGGCGGGTGGATCTGGAGGTCGATGGGCAGATTAATTGGGAGAAGGTGCATGGGGATGTGATTGGGACGACGAAACATTTTTGAGGGCGAGGGACTGTGTGCGCGGGGAATTTGGAGTTTTGGGAGGGAGGGGAAGATACTGGGGGAAGAGCTTGCGCGTGTAGGAGCTTTAGCCTGGGGATGGAGGGAGAAGGAGCATAAAGGGCCTGAAAATGATACCCACGAGCGAATAGAGATATACGGAGCGTATGTCAACACTTCAATATTGACGGACGGAGAGCTGGTTGTAATTGCTAATCTTCGCATTTCGAGAGCGAGAGAGAGAATGGCCCGCTGGAAATTTTGTAATGATCAATTGAAATTATGGAACAACGTCAGGGACCTGCAATGATGCGTGCCGTGCCACACACCCGTGAAAGAGAAGCAAAGAAAGAAATTTTTCCTGTTGATTACTCCTGTTAATCTGATCTGAAGGCCTATTGTTATGTTGGTATCATCACTCGCTTTTCATTCCCCTCCTTTGCGACGGTCAGAATGGAGCTTCCTCCATTCCATGTCTCTACTGTATACTTCTCCCAACACCCACATCCGTCCCCACGATCGCCTTATGATCCCCCGGATTCGCCGCAGCCTCATACAGCACGTTCACCGGCTCCTTATTCAGCTTCATGAAGTCGCCCTTGAACCCGAGATAGCTAATTCTCGTCTCATCCTCCTCGCCACCGCTCCAATTATCCTCGAAGAAGAGCGCGAGGCTCCGCGTTGTGTTGAAGTACGCACGCTTCACGGGGATCTCCTGGACCTCCGAGGACTGCGAGACGGAGAGTTCCTGCGTGGGTTCCTTCTCGGAGGCGGTGTCGAAGTCGATGTCATCGGCGTTTACGAAGACTTTGAGGGTCTTGGGCGAGTGGTCGGATTGCGAGGTGCGGATTAGGATTGAGTGGAGGCGGACTTGGCCGGTGAATCTGAGTTTGCGGAGATGTTGGTCAGTGGGTTGTGGTCATTGATGATTGATGAACCTTGTTTTGGGTGCAAGGGCAATTTTGGAACTTACGGGATTATCATGAGGAGCTGTTCATCTGCACTGCTCTTGAGCTCTGGCTCTGGGTCTAGTCTTTGCATCCATGTTTTTTGGCAGATTGCGCGGCCGGAGTTGGAGTCGTCTTCGTTAAGGGTGTGGAGCTTGCTGAAGTCTATTTGTTCGTAGAGGAGGTTCTGGAGTGCTGGTGTGATGTCATCGCTATGGTCGTGGACGTGGTCGTGAGCTTCGGCGTGCTCATCGTCATGGCCGTGACCATGGTGGTGATGGTGATGCGACATGTTTGTGGTGGGATGTGATGGCGGGGTAGCTTGAGTTGGTGGGGATCGTATAGTTTGATGTGTATGTTCGATCAGGTCTGAGTTGTGGACAGCAACAGCATGTCAAAGCGGGTTGTAAGATGTGGATTGTTTGCTACATGTATGTCCTTAAGTAAACTTTCTGGTGTGGATCAACACTGTCATGTGCAGTGACGTGAAGTGCGAAACACACCGATGCCTAATTGAGCGATTCGCGCTTCACTGCATTATGTCCCATCAAGAGCACATGGACAACCAACTTCACTGCTACAAATCAGATGGATATTCAAATGCATATGTACGGAATAAGACGAAATCCAAATGCGGCCGCCTGATCTAGTATGTCCAAATTGGACACTCCATAACGCCTCGCTGCAATGCCTCTTGAGTATTGAAATTGTAGATCGCAAAATGTCATCAAATCATGCGGGAATGAGCTCTCGTTGCTGCTGCTCGGCAGCTCTGTCGCGGGCTCTCTTCTTTGCTCGCTCTTTGGCGATCTCTGCCTTCTGTGCATCGGTCAATTCGATCTTGTTCGCAGGCGCGGTGGGTAGATCGATGCCCGAGAGTTCGGCTTCAAGGGCTTCCAGCTCATCCTCAACCTCGTCCTCGTCCTGGTTGGAGAGATTGTTCGCCAGCATATTGCTGATTTCCTGTGTATATTTGTGTTAGCACAGCCAAAGTATTGTAGGTTTACAATTGTCCTCCATACCTCTTGGTAAGCGCGTGCCTCTGCATTCTCCTCGAGCAGTTTCTCAACCTGTTCCACCCCGCCCATTTCCTTATGAATCTCCTTCAGCACCTGTGTTCCTTGCTGCAATCCGAACATAACATCCTTCTGCAACTGCGCAAACTCTACGTCATGCGTCAACTGCTCGAGCTGCGCCAACTGCGCATCTGCCTTTGCGAGCAATGACTCCTGGTATTTCTTGCGCCGGAGAGCAAGCTTCGCCTTCTTCTCGTCGCCTCGTTTCAGACATTCCTTTGCGACTGCCAACTCGCGGTCGGTGATAACGGTAATGCGCTTCTGGTATTGGTGTAGCTTATCTCGCTGGTTCTTCATGTCCAGGATAGCTCTGAGATTGAGTCAACATCCACTCTATGAGACTTCCTACTCGCTATTTCAGGCACATACTTATCCTGGGCAGAGATCTTGTTCGTGCTCCCCGAGTTCCCCATGATTTCATGGCTATGGGGTGGTGTATCTGGGGTGCAATGTAGTTTGTTGAGACTTGGGAGATGTGATGTGCCATGGTTTCGCGCGCGTGCCCTACCAGCCGGTACAATGATGTCGACAGCGCAGGGACCGTGCATTATCGATAAGCAAAATAGGGTACAATGTCTTGGCATCAACTTTTTTTCCGAGTTTCCTTTGGAGATGCATCGCCGAAGCACCTCCGCAAAATCGTCAAGTTCTGTTTAATAGCGTTCACGCAAGAAAAGCAAGTTACAAGGGTTCTTTAAAAGGAAAGAGCGTAATAGGTTATCTCGCTATTTTCTGAAACTGCGAGACAGCACTCAAAAATGGCTTCACGAAGTCGTGCGACTTTACAGCAAGGTCTCGACAAGGAAGTGTATCAAATCGTCACAAAGTTCATAGAGGAACGAAATGAATCGCCACTCAAGATAAAATCTTACACTCTATACGACTGGATCAAGGGTTCGAACAGCAGTCTAAAAAGGAGACCCAAGAAACAATTAGAGGATTCTATCGACCGCGTACTGGCCGTCCTGCAAGAGGACGAATCCGGAGAAGATGAATTGGTCGAAATGGAGGGCTTCGTCGAAGAGGTCGCAAAGAAGGAGAAGAAAAGCCACTCGACAGATTTGATGAATCGGTCCATTGTCAACTCCTGGGCCGTGTCATCGGGGACCGCCACCCCAACCGGAGAGAAGAGCAAGAAACGCGACGGATCTAAGGTCAATGGCGAAAGGGATGCTAAGAAACCGAGAAAAGAGAAGGACGGCCAGAAGATCAATACATCACCGCCAACGCATCTTAGCCTGGAGGATGTAGGTGGTGTCGATGATGTCAAAGCCCAATTAAAGGATCACCTCGTCATGCCATTGCTCCGACCTGAAGATTACGTGCGAAGGGGCATTCCAATTCCCAGGGGTATCCTACTTCACGGCCCCCCAGGTTGCGGCAAGACTGTGATTTGCAGAGCGTTTGCCGCAAAACTCGGGGTTCCTTTCATTGAAATTCTCGGCCCTTCCGTTGTTTCTGGCATGTCGGGAGAGTCGGAAAAGCAGATTCGGGAGCATTTCGAAAGGGCAAAGGAGGTCGCCCCGTGTCTCATCTTCATCGACGAAATCGACGTGATTGCACCCAAGCGAGACACGGCGCAAAGCCAGATGGAGAAGCGAATCGTCGCACAGCTCCTGATATCTATGGATGGCCTGGCGATGGAGTCTAACGATGGCAAGCCAGTCATTGTACTAGCCGCTACAAACCGACCGGACAGTATCGATCCGGCTCTCCGACGAGGAGGTCGCTTCGATACTGAGATCAACATGGGTGTTCCTAACGAGGGAATGAGAGAGCTGATTCTCAAGGCGTTGACTCGAGGGCCAAAGTTGGACAACGATGTGGAATTCAAAGCACTGGCAAAGATGACTGCAGGTTTCGTCGGAGCAGATCTTCGCGATCTTGTGAGCAAAGCAGGGACATGGTCGATGAATCAGTATATCAAGGCATTGGAGAGGCAAGCCGCAGAAACTGTTACGGAGATGGACATCGACGATACACCTGCTGTTACTGTAGGCTCTGAGATGGACCGCTCAATTGACAGACTTGTCCAACGTGCGCGTGATCAAGAGATGCCGGTGCCTGAAGGATACGAGGACGAGACGATTAGGATGGAAGCTTTCACGGCTGTTCTACCAAGCATCATTCCTTCCTCCAAGCGAGAAGGCTTTGCGACAATTCCAGACACCACATGGCGGGATGTTGGTGCATTGGAGAATGTTCGTGAGGAACTACAAATGGCTATCGTGGAGCCGATCAAGAACCCTCAACGCTACAAGAAGGTCGGCATCTCCGCGCCAACAGGTGTGCTTCTATGGGGCCCACCAGGTTGCGGAAAGACTCTATTGGCAAAGGCCGTCGCCGCGGAGTCCAAAGCGAACTTTATTAGCGTGAAAGGACCAGAGCTGCTCAACAAGGTAAGTCAGCTGCTCGCCCACCCCTACTGCTTTCAATCGTTGCACGAGCTGACAAAATATAGTATGTCGGAGAGTCCGAACGTGCCGTTCGACAAGTCTTCACTCGAGCACGCAGCTCCGTTCCTTGCGTTATCTTCTTCGATGAACTTGATGCTCTGGTACCACACCGTAACAGTGAACAGTCGGAAGCCTCCGCCCGTGTTGTCAACACGCTGCTCACCGAACTCGACGGCCTTTCTACCCGAGAAGGAATTTACCTTATTGCAGCTACCAATCGACCCGAAATGATTGACCGTGCCATGCTTCGTCCAGGACGACTAGAAACCCTACTTTACGTGGAATTGCCAAAACCAGAAGAGAGAGTGTCTATCCTTCGAGCGCTTATCCACAAGACCCCCGGCATGAGCCTCGAACTTGCGGAAGTCGCCCGCAGAGACGACTGCAAGGACTTCAGTGGTGCAGATCTAAGCGCCTTACTACGGAGAGCAGCACAGCACTGTCTCCGGGCTGGCAGAGACATGGTGGAGGCGATTGATCTTGAGGTTGCGGCAAAGCATATCAAGCCCAGTGTCGGCGATATCAAAAATTACGAGCGATTAAGGAAGGAATTCGAGACAAAATTGTGGTAGATCACTATTTAGGTTGTAGTCTAACTAATCAACATTTTCCCATCGCGGATACTACTTTCTTTCTCTATGCCCGCAAGTCTATGGTGAACATGACGTCCATCTCTCCCAAACCACCCTCCCTCACAATCAACCCGCACCCGTTCAAGCACAGCAGCGGCACAGCGTCCCGAAACCTCTCGCACGTGTCCCTGCCCTCAACTTAACCCGGTCATCGGCTCCTCGCTGCAGTACAACCCACGAACCCATCCGGTGCAACACTGCAACGACGGACAACCCGCCCGGGCGTCGCGTGGCAGGTTCCCAATAGCTCTGCTACCCTTGTTCTTAATTCGAAGGTGTGCTGCGCATCGGTGAGTGGCATGCAGGCCAATCGTACGAAGAGGTTTGCTGGGGATGGGTGGAATGGGTAAGCATGCGGGGGCGGTGTTGGGGGGCGTAGGGTAAATAGAAGACGGCGGAGGGTTGATTAAATGGTTTTTTTCGTATAAGCAGTGGAAGGTGAGGCTGAGAATGACATATCGTCAAACAGTTGGAAAAATAATTAGTATATGTAAGCCTGCGGTATCATTGTTGCTAAAGTACGAAGCATTGGAGAGGTGTTTGTATCGGAGTTTCAACTGTGACTGCAAGTATTTTGTAGAAGGCTTGAACTTTGAGGCGACCACACTTCTAGAACAATTCCAGAATACGCCAACAAATCAAGTGTCAAATGACACTGCATCTTTTTCACCAAGCATATACCACCTCCCAAATATACACCAAAGCGGGCGTTGCCCAGCTGTAGATCAACCCCTGTCATCCCAATCGGGCGTTCTCTCAAGGGGAAAACTAGTTCCTCCTGCACTCGTACTCGTGAGTGAGATAAGCTGAGTCAAAGTTCGGATTCAACACACGAATCACCATGACGCAAATCTGCCACGAAAGACTGCTTAGGACTTATCGATTGGAAATATTCCAGAAAAAAATGGACGGATGAATGTCATGCGGTCAGTGCTCCTGTACGGGTGGATCAGGCGCCCTGCCCGTTAGATGCTAGGAGTGGATATGCTCGAGTGTCACGGTGTGCATCGCCACAGTTCGTGGTCGACGGACGAGGAATCTTGGGTTTTGGTGATTCTTGAGGACTGTCTCATCCAAGCTGGGTTGTGCTAGATGCCGGAGTGATTGAGTAAAGATGCAGTCATTGCTGAGCATCCACGAACGAATTATATGCTAAGTTCCTGTAGAAGTGAACACCCCGTGCCACTTTCAATGCTAGAAGGGTGTTTCCTTGAGCACCAGACTATGTGATCTCAGCATTGGGGGGCGAATCATAGGGCACAACTTCGTATTCGAGATGTAAGCCCAGGCTGGGAAGCAGTTCACTCCAGTTTTTGGTGAAGGTGGGATAGGCAGATATGGTGATCCGTGCATTGTGCAGGGCATTCACAATAACTGATTTTTCACATACCAAAGTGAATATCTATTATATAGGATCTCCAGATGAATTGACATAGTTGTCTCGCGCGACGCAAGTTGTCTGGTTTGCAACTTCAACGCCTTCGCCCCCCTTGGATATCGTGGCTTATATACTTCGTGGATGTTGGTGTGTATGCAACTATACGCCCGTCTGCTTGTGCTGACTGGACTTTCTCAGGGACGAGAGAAGTTCTACAGGTCTTGTTCCATTACGCCCTGATAAGCAGTTTATCACTCCCACGGCGGGTCCTGATCCTTCGATCGAGTCCTGATTCATACTCTACAATTCAACTAGATTTTCGCATACATTTTCTGGAGGCTTTTGAGCCCACTCAACTTTTAGACGTGGAAGAATACAATTGCTCATCAGACGAATATGATGGGACCACGTATCGATGAAATGATGTGTTCATCATTCGAACAAGATCAGAAAGATAGAAGCCAAGTTGTGTCGAGGAGAACCAGGCGGAGTCGTACTGTCAAACTCAGGTCTTTTGAGGAAGAAACGAGGCTGGCTTACAATGCTCGCATCTCGCGGCTTAGGAGCACCGAGTACCCCATGATTAACGGTATGTATGAACGGTGACAAGTTCACATCTTCAACTAACTGTGATAGGCACTACGTACCTTGACCATGCAGGAACGACACTGCCAGCGCGATCTCTCATGACTCTGTTTTCCGATACCATGCAGGTCCAACTCCTAGCAAATCCACATTCTTCTTCACAATCTGCTCCGAACTACTCACATGTTATGATCGAAGAGACTCGGAAGAAGGTCTTGGACATGTTTGGCACAGATTCGGACACATACGAAGTTGTATTCACAGCCAACGCAACCGCTGCAGTTAGACTTGTTGCCGACGCATTTGCTTGCCAGCAGCAAGGCTTCGAATACTACTACCACCAGAACTGTCACACAAGTCTTGTTGGAGTTCGGGAGCTGGCGAATACTAGCCACTGTTTCCAGTCAGATCGAGAGGCCGAGTCGTGGATCCATGGCCAGTCACCACATAGTGAGATGGATGATACAATCCCGACCTTGTTCGCTTACCCAGCCCAATCGAACATGAACGGTCGCCGGCTTCCAATCACATGGGCATCTAATATCCGTTTCAGTCCTGCTCATCGAAACACATACACCCTTCTCGACGTAGCTGCCCTAGTCTCCACGAGTCAGCTTGATCTAAGTACAGATGACCACTCGCCAGATTTCGTCACACTTTCGTTTTACAAGATCTTCGGGTTCCCTGATGTTGGAGCATTGCTGGTCCGTAAACCGGTCTCCCATATATTCAATCAACGACGGTACTTCGGCGGGGGTACCACGGAGATGATCACCTGCGACGAAAATCATTGGGTTGCTAAGAAGCCCCGTCTCTGCGATAGACTGGAGGACGGCACATTACCTATCCGCAACATCCTCGCCTTGAACATTGCCATCGACGCACACAAGAACCTCTTCCGCGGATTCGATTCGATCTCCAAACATACAACATGGCTCGCCAAATCGCTCTACGATCGACTTTCACAGATGAGACATCAGAACGGTATCTCGTTGTGCAGTATCTATCTCGATCCCGACTCAACCTATGGAGACCCGACTACTCAAGGTGCAACAGTGACGTTCAACATCCGAAGGCCTGATGGATCGTGGATCAGCAGCGCTAGTATTGGGGAAATGGCGTTGAAGCATAACATCCTTATTCGGACAGGGAGCCTGTGCAATCCAGCAGGGATGGCAAATGCTCTTGGTCTTACATCTACCAATATCCGCGATGCGTATGATAGCGGCTTTCGATGCGGGCAGCCGAACGATGTGAGGTTCGGTGTACCGATGGGGATGGTTAGAGCCAGCCTTGGACCCATGAGCACAGTCGAAGATGTTGACGTTTTCGTCAAGTTTGTGGAAACCTGTTATTTGGATGGGAATGGGCCACATCAAAGAGATATCAGTGATTTGCTTGCGGTAGCTGACTCAGAACACGGTGAGGAACTGTTGCCAAAGAAGAAGCAAAAGAAATCTTCTAGAATGCGGCATAGATTTCCGAAATGGCTTGGGTTTTATTGACAAGATCATCAACAGCGTACTGAAATAGAGGAAACAAAAGAAGAGGAAGTCTTTGAATACATCAGCGCAAACAGGCGGCATCCGGCTTGCTCTTTTGGGTGTTTAGATACATAGATTTCAAACATTACAATGAATCAGAGAGAATACAATGGTTTCAGTGTTTGTAAAATGGTTGCTAACTAAATGAGCAACGCGTCCAAAAATAATAGTCGCGTTGTTCAACTTTATTTCACTACCTTTACCTTTACCATTCTCACTCACGTCCACAACCAACTTCGTCCACAACCAACCTCTACAACAACGCGATTCAAAGTGTTGATCACACAAGTTTCCGCCGACACGGAAAACGATCACGCTACTATGGAAGACGCGTGGGCAGCTGGGCTTGAAGCCCAAAAGACGATTCTTCGAGAAGCAGAGAGGCGGAAGGGAGAAAAGCCCAACGACCTCAAGTCTCGCGAAGAGAGTCTTCGGTGGTTCTCGAAGAGCGTGAGGGATGCCATATTTGGGGAAGACACATGGCATCCCTTGGTGAGACTCTCGTTCCTGACACCTACCTATCCGCCATGCACCACCCCCCTCGCCCAGCTTGAGCCCATCACCATCGAAGATCTTGGACTAGAAACCCATCATCGAGGAAGATACATCGCTCTCCGCGCAATCACCCCACCCCTTCAGAAAGACACGGTGGTTGCTATTGCTGAGGACGTACTCGATCGTGTTACGATCCTTCAGCTCTGCCTCCAAGAGGAGGAAGGTGTTCGCACGGCGGGTGATATCATCAACGTAGGCACTGTCGTTTTGGTGAAGGAACCCTTCTTCAAAATCACCGAGACTGGTGATTATGCTTTGCGCGTGGACCACCCCTCCGACCTCATCTATGCCAGCGAACTCAACGAGTTATACCCTCGTGAGTGGCGACAAGACGTCCCAACGGATGCAAAGATGTACAAGGTGGCTGGTGACTTGGCCATGGGAAACAACAAGTATTGGAAGGCGATCGAAGCGTAAGCGTCTATCCAGGGTTCCGTCAGTATTGGCAAGGCTTATATCGTTCACTAGCTACACAAACGCCCTTGTCTCCTCCACTGATCCAGATGCTATTGCAATCATTAAGCGCAATAGGTCACTGGCGTACCTCAAAACCCATCAATTTGATGCCGCACTTCTAGATTCGGGCTACCCCAATTTTGGTCCAAAGCCATCTGAGAAGGCGTTGTTCCGGGCAGGTGAAGCCCTCTACTCACTACAGCGGTTCGAAGAATGCCGCCAAGTCCTCGAAACTCTACACACGGAATATCCTCAGAACCCTTTGGCAAAACCTAAGCTTGAGCGTGCTCAGAACCGCTACGTAGAGATGGATACCGGTGTTTATAATTTCAAAGCCATGCAAAGGGACGTCCATGACCACAATGCGCCGGATCTTGACTATGCCACCTACATTGGACCCGTCGAGATCAGAGAATCCATCGGTAAAGGCCGTGGTCTTTTCTTAACAGAATATGTGAAGGCTGGAGCGTTGATCCTTTGTGAGAAAGCGTTCGCTCGCGCTCACGTCCCACAGACGCCAGAGCCCGGTTCGATCACTACTATGCTTATAGATCCATTTAAGGATATTCGCCACGTTCATGGCCAAGCCGAGCTTCAGCAGATGGTTACGCAAAAAATCTACACCAACCCATCACTTGCTTCTCGATTCACCACGTTGCATTGCGGCACGTACGAGACAGTGAACGAATCTGTCGTCGACGAGACGCCAGTAGTTGATGCGTAAGTTCAGTATTGATCGTAGCAGTAGGAGTCATTTCAAAATTAATCCGATGAGCTTGGTAGATTTCTCGCGCATGCAATTACCTGGTTGAATATGTTCGCATGCCCAATCTCTAGCTTGCACTCACACCGACAAGACATGGAAGAGGAAACCCGGCAAGGTCCAACCCCTTTGTCTATCCTACATGGCAGACACTCAGTCGGCATCTGGACTCACGCGTCATACCTCAACCACTCATGTACCAGCAATACTCGCCGCTCTTTCATTGGCGACATGATGATTGTAAGGGCGACCCGTGACTTGGACGCTGGCACCGAACTCTCTTTCTGGTATCAGGTTCCTGACTTCCAGCTTTCGCCCACCCGGGGAAGTCAGCAAGAAAGACTGCAGAGCTGGGGATTCACTTGCACGTGCGCCATCTGCCAGGACGAAAACCACACGACCACCGCTACCCTAGAAGAGAGAATGAGGATCATTGTCGGACTGAAGCGGGCATATTTCGCACCTACAGAAGACAAGACCAAGACTCAAATCATCAAACGACAACTGAAAGCGCTGAACGCAACCTATACCCAACCCGCTGAAGATGTTCCTCGTCTCTTGGTATGGCAATCCCAGCTCGAGCTGGCACAACTGTATATCAAGCGACAGAAGCCCGAAAAGGCGTTGAACGCAGCGCGGGAGTTCTTCACGTCTCTCGGATACCGTGTCGTTGGCTTGGATGCGACTACGTCCCGCTTCGAGATACTGAGATGGGGCCTGTTCCAGGACCGCTCGATTCAGGCGTTCTTTGTGATATACAATGCCTTCCTCGAATTGCAAGATTGGCAGAACGCAAAAGTTGCGGCTAAGTACGCCATGACCGCTGTCAAAGTCGTTGTTGGCGAGGACGATTCGCTTGGACTTTAAATCTTTCATAGCGGTTAGCGAAGAGGATTGAGCAGCACACGTGGCACCGCGCGGCCTGGGGACTTGAAGTTGCTTTTTCTCTTTACCATTGTGGTTTGGTATTGAATTGGGGGAAAGGATTTTGTGATTGAAAGAGCACGGTAGTCAATTGGTAGATGCTTTGTGGCTGCTGTCGAGAAGGGTTATGTAGGAGATTGCGATGAGTCCTCCTGCACCCAATTGTGCTTGATGACAAGCTGGTAGATTTGTGGAAAAATTCCAAAAAATTCTTTTGTTCAGAGAACATATCATAGTCACCCCAGGAACAACAGAGAAGCATCAAACCCTCGTGTCATCCAACCCCGCCAAGTCCCATCAACGTTCACGACCCCAACCCCAGATCCCTTGCACACGCGTCTTACTGCATGCGCAGTCACGGCACACCTGGCCAGGCCAGGTCCCTGCGGTGCACCTTCGCCCCGAACACGCAGCTCATGCTTTCCGTCCACCTGGTTCGTCGAACATCCTTGCCATAGTAAGCCCATTGTTTCTGAACTGACTCCAGATGCACTCGTGCGAGCGTTGGGAGGAGGGCGGTGGGAGTTGATGGCGGCGGCGAGGGAGTATTGGATGTTCTGAATGGGTTGTTTGGTGGCTTTTGCAATGGATTTGGGGGTGCAAATGTATAAATCCTATACTGAACCTGTTTCTCACCGTTCATTCATGCTAAGAAAAAACGTGTGCGAACTTAGGTGTTGAGGAAATATCATACAGCTTCAAGTCCACACCTTGCGATTCCACATGTCTACAGCACAGCACTACTCCCCCCTCCTAGATCTCCCCCTCGAAATTCGCGAACAAATCCTCTTCGAAGCCCTCTCATGCTCCTCTTCCTCTCCAAAATCTAACCCTTCAATTCTCCCTTTCGACAGACCTGTCCTCCAAATCTTTACGGACAACCTCACCACCAACCCATCAAAATCAACAACCCCCAATACACATAATTTTAAAGCATTACCACAGAAAACAACAACAGTACCAACCCTCCTCACCACCAACCGCCAAATCCACGCCGAAGCCTCCGCAATCATCTGGTCTAAATTCGCCATCCACATCACAGGTCACAACAGCTACCCCGATCACTCATCGTGGCTTTCATACTGGCATTGCCGACAGCCAACTGTCCCACCCACTGTGCGCCATCTCCAGATCCGATGGACCGAGGTCGTGGAATGGGACGTCGACAGCCGCCAAGACAATAGAAAGATCGTTGATAAGAAGAAACTCCACTCGACAGTGGCGCAGGTGAGAAATTTCCCCGGATTACTGAGCGTGAGGGTGCAGGTGCACTTCCTGGGGACGTTGAAGACGCCATCGAATGCGGCGAAAAGGGCTTCTGTGAGGAGATTAGCTGCGCTTGTCTACGCGATTCGGGGACTAAACGTTCGTGTCGATGTGTTCCTGGAGCCGAACGGAGAGGCGCCGTGGGGGAGGGAGGTTGTGAGGTTGTGTCAAGATGAAGTTAGGCAGAGGGTTAGGACGACGGGGTTGCTTGAGGAGGCTGTTGTGGAGAGTTCGAAGAGGGAGACGAAGGGGGAGGGGCTTGTTTGGTCGTTTTTGGTGAGTTGATTGATGTGTGATGGCATGGGTGTGACCATGTTGTTGATAATTGACAGGGACATTTGTCTACGGCGCAAGATGAGGAGTGGAAGAGAGATATGATGGGACTATGGGATTCGAATTCGGATGAGGAACGACATCGAACCGACACACGACGAGTCACTGAAACGAAACAGTCCATTACACCGAAGCTCATATTGATCTGACCATCAATCGCCAAAACATCTCAATCATCCCCCACACAAACTTACTTCCCAAGACGTACACCCCACCACCTAATGAACCCTCAAACCCCCTTCTTCTCCTCCTCAACAAGCACACCACTAACCCCATTCCAATCACTATTCTCCCCCTTCGTCTCCCCCTTCCTCTTCAACCAGCAATTCGCCCCATTATTGATACTATAACTCCTCGCGACGTCCACATCAAACGTAAACGCATCGCACCCCTTGTCCTCGCCCATGAACTTCCGCGACGTCGCGCACGCGTCCGCGCATTGCTCCACGGAGAACGCGAGGATGCCGGTGATGTCGCCGGCTTGGAAGTTGAGGTTCGTTTTGCAGGTGAAGGAGACGGTGGAGTCCCAGGTTGGGAGGACGGAGGAGGGGCAGGAGAGGGTTAGGCGATCGATGTTGGGAATGCTATGGGTTGTGGGTTAGGGGGAGGGCTGAGAAGGATGACCGAGAGGGTGGTGTTTGGGAAGGGAATGCGACTTACACTCGAGCTTGAGATAGTGTGAGTGCTGAGAAGAGGACGAGGAGGGAGGTGGATGGGATCATGGTTGCGAGGTATGAGGGAAGTGTCTTGTCGGATGTTGTAGAAGTGAAGTAGTCGTTACTTGTTGACGATGTTACGGACTTGTTGCTTGAAGGTTCATACTTTATAGTGCTCATTGAGACATTGGAAAGAGTTAGGCGTCCACTGTGACCATCAGCTTCTGCATGACGAGATTGCGGTTCATGGGGTGTTTATTGCTTTGAATTATTGACAGGTGATACGACATCAACGGAGAGTACTATGTAAGATTGAACTAAAGTTCATGTGAATTAAATCTTACTCGTAAACATAGCGTACATGTTCTTGGTCTTTGAGCGGAGTTCATGGCTATGTTCAATTATAGTTGAATATAGTAGCATACATTACTTAGGACGTTTTTTGAAATGGAGGTGGAAATGGAAACTAAATGTTACAACCACCAGAGTAAAGACACCAATTGCTCGAAAATGACCCTAAATGTTAACTTAGCAAGCCTGGCATTGTAAAAGTAAAGCAGCCTCGTGACATTGCATATACGCAAAGTCCCAAATCATGCATCTTACTCCTCCCGCTGTAACTTCCTCGATTCATCCGGGTCATGTCGTATCACGCGGAGCCTTCACGTCCCATATTTCCATTGCAAACATCCAAATCAAAATCGACTGTATTCGGTATCTTGTAGCTAATATATAAGTGAGACATACAGCATCGCCGGCGCTACATCAGCCGGACTGCATTGAGCATCTAGGCATGTTGACAAGCTTCCCCACAGATCTAGTCCCGTCCCATGTCTAGGTAGGCAGGCGGAGACAATGCATAATAGATTGGTAGGCATCTTGGGATGCCTTGACTGATTGATTCACATTTCTCAATTCGCTGTTGAGGCCGGGGCCAGGGCGTTGTAATTATTTTTCCAGCTGGTGGTTGTGGAGGTGACGTGGTGGGCGATGTCTGCTGGAACTAGTAGAGCTTCCGCCGCCCGATCATCGGCCATTTCTTTTCAACGAGAGAGGTTCGCTTGCGCTTGCGGCCGCCGCCTCGCCTGTTGGCGATTTCCAATCGCTAGACTGAGAGGCGTTGGTTTTTTCAAAGAGAGGATTTTGCGTGAGGTTCGTGGTTCTCGTGTCGTTTAACGGACTTGGATTGTCCATTCTTTCCATGCTCATTTTCATCATCGTAGGTCCTGGCAGCAAAGTCCCGTTCGTAGAAGTCTTCATTCACAGCTCGCCGCTGGCTGGACTGCATTCAGACGTCTTGTTCGACTTCGTCCACCGTCGGGATTCTATTCAGCTTGACGCCTGTGAAATCCGCAATCCTCCGCACGCACGAAAGAATCGTCTTGACGTCCTCCTGCGGGACGCCGATGCGTCGAATCCCGCGGATGTGCCAGTAAGTCTCAAGCTTCAAATTCTGGATCATGATGCCCACGAGCACCGTCAACTCGGTGTCCAAATCGTCCATATTCTGCCTATCTGAAAGATAAAGGCCATACGTGATGTCCGTGGAGATCCACTGGAAATCGAGATGCGCGTCGAACAGCCGCAGCGTGGACTCCATGTTGCGCTCGTAGATCTGCGTCAGCCACGCCATGCCGTCCTCGTGGTTCTTGCCGTCGGCCTGCCAGTTCTCGCGGCTGAAGCTGTAGTCGCGATCTTCTGGCCGCTCGACCTTGACGATCGAGATGATGGCTTCCAGGGGCTTGCAGACGCCGATGATGGAGACGAGTTTGACAATGATTTCGCGCAGCCGACGCATCAGGGCTTGTCGGTCGCAGGGATTCTCGCGTCCGGGCTGGTTGATCATGTAGAGGTAGAGTTGGGCGGCGAGCTCGGGGTTGGTGCCGCCTACGACGGCTGCCATGGTGAGGATGTACCAGCGGTCGTCTCCGAGTCCGGTGTACTGGAATGTATGTTCTATCTCTTGGAATAGGGCGGCTACATCTGGCTGCACGCCGGGAATGTCGACGGTCGGAGCCATTGATCCCATCATAAGTGTCGTGGTATACTTGCAAAGGGGTTTATAATATTTCCGTTATGGTTAGTCGTGAGTCGTGACGTTAGAGCTTCCACCCTTCAGGAAAGCGTCGACAAGATTGTAGTAGGTAGTTATACTGTGCAAGAGAAGCAAGGAGAGAAACTCCCGGACTATTATAGGAATAATAAAGTGAAAAGCAACAATGGCACGTGTTGAAGGCGCTAGGAGACTTTTGTGCCACGCCAATGGTGGGAAATGACGCTGTGGTCCCAGAAAAAAACCCTTCGATCTGTTGCCGTAGAGGGCGACGAGCGACGGCTGATTCGGGGATTTGCCTTCGTCTCCGAACCCAAACAGTGGAGACCTGACCTTGTACGAATAGCAACTGTGAATTGAGTGTCCGACTTAATCTCCACTGTTGCCCCTCTTGTTCTATCTGTATCACAGTGTCAATTATCACGACTGAAAAGTATAAAAGTGAATCAAAAATACGACCAAAGTTGTTATACGAAATGCAACAAAACTTACGGTCGATGCATTGCCATAGCGCACCTTGTCAGTTAGTCCATCACGCCGTCAGACGTGGGCGGGATCCTTAGTGTGCAAGATGAATCGGTGTAGACTGTGCTAACAGCTTCATCTCTGCCGTAAACCGCCTGCGATTGGGCCGTCCAGAGTGAATCTATCCGAATAGCGAGGCATTTCCAATCGAAAGGTAACCTTGGAGTCCAAATTGGCATGGAGCCGAATCCTGACTTACGTTTGCTTGTTTCCCCACATTGATAGTTACCTGTCCTCTGACCGTCGTTACATTGACGAAACATTCGGTTGTCATAAGAAACAACATGAATCAATCGTTGGAGAAGAATGCACATAGTACAAATAAACATGCAAATAGAAGACAATTCCACAAGAATCCTTTCCAATTTCTTTTGTGTTTACGCAGGGAAATACAGCAAGGGGATCGCTACATCACCCCCTCGCTCCATGCCTCCAAAAAAACGCCCCCCTCGTCATAATCACAAAACCGACAATTCTCGGGCCTGTTCATCACAATCAAAAACCCATCTAAATGATTAATGATTTGTAGCTCAGGCTACTGCACAGCCTATTTTCATAGGCGCCGTTTCCTAACGAAAAGACGGAGGAACTATGCATTCGATCCATCATCGATCGAACCTAGCCCAACTGCTCTGCTCTCCTCTTTTTCCCCCCTAGACCGCCTTGCGTTCGTCTAGCACTGCGTCTTTCAGCAGCACGGCCGAGTACGAAGGCTCCCTCGCTCCCCCACCACCCGCCGGCCAATCGATCAAATGTACCATATCTCTCGCTCGAACACAAGCAACAGTTTGATCGCATTTGTTCGCCCCAAATCCCCATACGCACGCGCGCAGGCGCTCACATTCGCCGTACATACATACATACATGTACATACGTGCTGCATGAAATGCACACCCGGCATTGTGGGAGCGTGCAAAGTGCCGAAGTCGGTCGCTTGCAACGACAGCTGAGGTATTGCGGATATCAGACCGGATTGAGGGGGGTCATTTGGCTTCCATCGAACCATTGTTGCTTGATGGCGCTTGAGGGGGGATAGGAGGAGAAAGCATCGTTTTCATTACTGCCTTCGTGAAGCTTGTGAAGATTTCAATGGACCTGAAGGTTTACGATATAAAACATAACAAATACTATGTTTAGTTTCCAGGTAGGAGCAGAGTGAGGGCAAATTCGCCACACATCGAAAATCTGGAGATTCGTGTTGTGTTGAGTGTCGAGCGTCGAGCGTCGGGCCGATGCTTTGGAACCCCCAGTCCCCATCCCCTCGTATTCGTAAAGGTAACTGTTCATTGGGAACATGGGGAGGGGCAATCCTTGGACCCTGACCGACAGCAAGCATGTGAGAATGGCCGAATTCGATGACTTTAAACCTCGTGTTTTTTGTTACCCCTCGTGTGCATTGTTCCCATGCGAATTTGATGCTATGCTTATCTCGCAATTGCGCTTAAGCTGCATTGGGTGCGATTGAGATTGCAGATTGTGCGAATTGGGGGTTAGCGGGTCGACAGGACTGGAGGAAATGGAATTGTCGCTTTTGCGAATTCCGACGAAGTATAGATAGGTATCTAGGTAGGTGGGAGGGAGGGTTGTGACGCATTGTTGAGTGCATGCGTCCTGTGAGAAAGGTAAACCACTCGTACGCCTGTGGCGGATGGCTTGGGCTGCTGATTCGTCGCTTGCTCGTCTGGCTTGATTGTAGCTGAATGTATATAGGTAGGTTTTGTTTGTCATTGCTTTGCAATCATCTTTGTACACCGTACTCGTTTCCCACGATGCTCTTTTCTGTAGGTATACGATGGCAACGTCGGGGAGGGGTTTGGTGGTTGGCGAGCAGCTGGGAATCGTTGAGAGCAGTGTTCCCTCGCTTCATTCTCCTCGCTAACAATCCACAGTCGAGTCTAACTCATACTTCGCAGCTGTTCGTATCATTGCATACGAAGTCGTAACTCTCTTGCGTCTGCATAAAGCTCGTCGGATAGATTTCTACCTTTATACAGTTTCGCTGGCGAGAGCGGAATGCAACATTCTTATTCCCGTGCCTCGCAAAATCGAGGGCTTACGGTGTAAGTTCTTTATGGAATTGGGTCTCCCGTGCAAGGAGGAAACATCTCGTACAATCTGACGCTTCGGAGCGACTTCAACCAGAGAACAGCAACAGCTGAAGAAAGCCATTTGCGCAGATCGTAAGCTTGTACGATAATTTCCCAATGAGCTTGACATTTCTTTCGTAAATATGTCGAAGAATGCTGTTCAATACTGAGTTGATCTGCGGGGTAAATCAGCAATCAGACATTCGATCCATAAAATGGTGGAACATTTGCAACTCAGCGTATACGCAGCCAGTCGCATTGTACAAGTCTCTACTTGAATGTTCCGAAGCCGTTAATAAATCAATGTCGCAGCAACGCAAAAGCCAACTTACCCATCAAGGCAAGCGATGCGATTCGTATCACCCGCTCCTACCTCCAATCTCATACGTCCGTACACTAATAAATCTCCGCTTCATTGAGGCATCCAATTGCCAGTACAGCAAAATAGCCCACAGCGCAAGGCTGTGTACCAGTCTCTTGCGACAATCATCCAACCTACGGACGTAATCCAGTCCCATCTTACGTCCGTAACCAGTCCTCCCACCTGAGCTTAACCGTATAAGGTATGCTAAGCGAGTCGGAGGATCATTTAGGCCGACGGAGAGGGACAGTGCGGCGGTCTGTTTGTGAGATCGACCGGGACAATGGTTGCGATTCGAGGGCAGGGCTGACGTCTTGCGTGCGCAGTGGATTGTAGTCGTGTTTGAGATGAGTGAGGTGGGGATGGGAGATGAGGGAAGGGGAGGATATAAGTATGTTGGGTTGGAAGGGGTTGAGGTTTCTTATCATCTCACTACTCATAACAATTACAAGATTCATATAACTACATCTTCCAAACAATCTTCGAAGCACTCAAGATTTATATCATCGACATATCAAATTCTTAGCATTATATCATCGACATCACTATATCATTCACAATGTCTATCCCCAACCGCAAGGTCGTCATCTCCGCTGCTGGAGGCCCCGAAGTCGTCTCCGTCCAGGACAGCGAGCTGCCCGCCCCCAAGAAGGGTGAAGTCCGCGTCAAACTCCTCTACTCAGTCTTCGGCGGATCCGATATCAACATGCGAAACGGCACATATCCCATGCAGGAGAAGGCACCACTTACTACTGGCTACGTCTCGGTTGGAGTCGTGGATCTGAACGGCAAGGACAGCCACAAACTCCAGCCCGGCGATCTCGTCTGCTGTCTCTCCGTCTACGGCGGACAACAATACTACACCAACCTCCCCGAGCCATTCATCGTCCCGGTTCCTAAAGGTATCAGGCTCGATCAAGCTGCCGCTATGGTTCTCGACTGGACGACAGCCTACGGAATGGCGTTCCGCACCGCAAAGCTCCAGAAAGGCCACAAGGTCTTCGTCCACGGTCTGAGCGGCTCAGTTGGCAACGCCTTATTGCAGCTCTGCAAGATTCAAGGCGCAGAGGTTTACGGAACAGCATCGGAATCGCAATTCGATGCTCTGCGCGCTCAAGGCGCTCACCCATTTGTGTACACCAACAAGGACTGGATCCAAGCGATGAAAGACATGGGTGGCGCGCACGCCGTCTTCGATCCCCTCGGCTTCGAGTCCTTCGACGAGTCCTGGTCGATCTTGTCCCGCGACAATGGCCACTTGATCGGCTATGGGTCCAACGGTGCTAGCCTCAACGGCAAGCCTAGGTCCCAGGCGGCAGCGTACGCGGATATTGCGAAGCTGATGGCGAGGAAGCTTGTGCCTTTCTGTCCGTTCAATGCGAGCTTCTTCTACGTCGATAGGACGCAGAGTACTTTCGTCCCGGAATTGCTCAAGTGCTTCGACTTGCAGGTTAAGGGTGAGGTGGATGTCAAGATCAAGAAGACGATTTCGCTGGAGGAGGTGCCGCAGATGCATAAGGATTGGACGAAGACAAAGGGTGTTGGGACTGTGGTGGTCAAGTTGCCGTACGCGGACGAGTACCTTGGTGGACGATGAGCAGTCATTGGATCTGCTTTCTGTTTTGAATTTTTGCGTTCATCCTTTGCCGCGGTTTAGATTGTAAATACCCTCTAGTTTATGAGATTTAGAATATCAAAAGACATTTCGTTCTTTATTACTCATCGTATTTCCGTTGTTCTACGGAAGTGAAAGTGCTATTCGGATTATGAGTTCTTGTTCTTTAGAAGTAGGCTCAAAATGCACATTCTCCTGGCAATTGTATGGAAGCCGTATAGTTCAATGGTCTCTCCAAAAGCCTCGTCCTTTCGATCTGGAGTGGCCGTGATCTCCACTGTTTGACTACTTGTCTCACATGTCAAACGGACTGCCTTAATGATGCTTTTACGGCGTTATAGCCAAGTCTCAAGATCGACTTTGTTCATTCTTCGAGCTCGAAAGAGGCTTTGAATCCAGATAATGTTGTCACAATGATCTCTGATGGTGTATTCGGCGTCGGTCGAAAGGGAGTCGACGCATTGTTATAATAGAGTTTGATGCACATGGCCGACCGATGAACAGTTATTGGATAGGGCGAATGGGGATTCTGATCATCGTCATGTTGTTCCTATCACCACATTCCGCAGTGCCGAAGCAATTGACAAGTAAGGCAGAGTGTGGACTGAAGGACTCCGGAATGCCTGAATGAGGAGGCGTGGGGAAAGTTCGTTGGAGTGGAGATGAGTCGCGGGGTAAACTGGTTGGAGCTATCGTGAGTTGGCATAGCTACCTCCTAAGTCATGGACCTGACCCGAATGGGAATAGACGGCCCCTCCATGACTATCATCCACCAAAGCTTCCCCTCATTCACTGCAAGTTTTCCCCCATTTCTCCAATAATCTTTCCCATATGCGCCTTCGAGAGACGCCAATTTCTCACCAACAACACCTAGTGTCGGAGCGACATCCTCCTCCCCGTACAGCTGCTCAGCTCCCTGGATGCAGAGGCAGGGCAGGTCCACCGAACCTCCGACCTCGAGGCGAGCATACCTTCTACGTGCTGCGGTAGAAGGGATCCACCCCAGGGAAAGACGTAAATCGATCCACCACAATTGGCTTCTCATGGACCCATCGGACCTTTCCATTTCGCGTATCCCGCGGGTGGGAACTCTGGACGAAAGGAAAGAGCAATAAAATGCTGCACGAGGCTGAGTGAGCGCATGAGCTGACGCCAGAACGCACATCAACCAGGTCGTAAACCAATCTTCGTTGTGGCCGATCCCGGGGGAGGGACCCGAGAAGCTGGGGAACGGCGTAATTCTGGGGCCCTGAGTGGGCTTGCGGGACGAGTTCGTGTCACAATAAATAGTCGCCTGGATATATGAACCCAAATGGCCCGACTACCTTCCAGCTTTCTCCAACTCCAGCTTCCTCATACAAAATCCTTACTTTCCTATTCCACCGCTGTCGCGCATTGTGAAAGAACAGTACAGGTGTTCTAACGTACCACTTCTTTCTCCGAGTACAACGTTCCACTTCATATTAAACGACTCCATAAGCTCATTCGCCAATCATGGGTGAAATGCTGGGGCAAAGCTCCATTCCCTCACACAACCGCGTCGAGACAGGATCCGTCAACATTCCCTTGCACGACTTCCCTGCAACATCTGCCTCCTCCTCCGTCGATGCTCCTAAGGTTGCATCAGAAACAATCACCGCCCTCAACGATGCTCTATCGAAACAAGACCACGCCGCCGCCGCATCCCTGTTTTTGCAAGAGAAGAGCTACTGGCGCGACCATCTTGCCTTGACCTGGCAATTACGAACGATCAAGGGGCAGAAGAACATTGAGGAGCTATTGAAGTCGAGCAAGATAAAATTGCAGAAGGTCGAGGTGGACAGCAGCACAGCATTCCGGGCACCGAAGTTCCAGCCTATCGATGCCTTCGGCGAAGTCTTTGGAATACAGTTCTTCATTTCATTTGAGACAGAGATCGGCAGGGGTAGCGGTGTTGTGAAGCTCGCGGAGGACAATGGGACATGGAAGATACATACTCTGTCAACGGTGTTGGAAGAGCTCAAGGGACACGAGGAGCTTGTGGGAAGCCGGAGGACCAAGGGTGTGAAGCATGGGGGAGATCCAAATAGGAAGAACTGGAGGGAGAGGAGAGAGGCAGAGAGTGAATTCGATGGCAGCGATCCGAAGGTCTTGATCATTGGTGAGATGCCATTTCTTCTGAATTTTCCCTTCCATATGCTGATAATATTATAGGAGCCGGCCAGGGCGGTCTCACAGTCGGTGCGCGACTCAAAATGCTCTCGGTTCCCTGCCTCATGATCGACCAAAACCCTCGCGTCGGTGACAACTGGCGCAACAGGTACCATCAACTCGTACTTCACGACCCTGTATGGTATGACCACATGCCATACGTTCCTTTTCCGCCGCATTGGCCCGTTTTCACGCCCAAGGACAAGCTTGCCGAGTTCTTCGAATCCTATGTCAAACTTCTTGAGCTCAATGTCTGGACTTCAACATCTCTGAAATCAACCTCATGGGATGAGGGAAAGAAAGAATGGACCGTTGTTGTAGAACGAACGAAGGCCGACGGTTCGAAGGAGGAGCGGACCCTACACCCCCGACATATCGTTCAAGCCACAGGTCATTCCGGAAAGAAGAATTTCCCGCAAATTCCAGGCATGGAGTCATTCAAGGGCAAGCGGCTGTGTCACTCTTCCGAGTTTTCTGGTGCAGACAAAAACTCAAAGGGTAAAAAGGCCATCGTAGTGGGCTCTTGCAATTCGGGACACGACATCGCTCAAGACTTCTTCGAGAAGGGCTATGATGTTACTATTGTTCAGCGCAGTACAACATGCGTCATCTCGTCCGAAGCCATAACAGACATTGGCCTCAAGGGTCTCTACGACGAGTCTGGGCCGTCAGTCGAAGATGCAGATCTCTTCCTCTGGGGTCTCCCTAGTTCGCTCTTCAAGACGCAACAGCTCAAGCTCACAAAGATTCAAAACGAACACGACAAGAAGCTCCTCGATGGACTTCGAGCTGCAGGGTTTGGCGTGGATCAAGGTCCCGACGACACCGGTCTCATGATGAAATACTTCCAGCGTGGTGGAGGATACTACATCGACGTTGGCGCCTCGCAGCTCATCGTAGATGGCAAGATCAAGATCAAGTCGGGTCAGGAAATCGCCAAAGTGCTTCCCAATGGACTCGAATTCGCCGATGGATCCGTACTCGAGGCTGATGAGATTGTATTTGCGACCGGCTACCAGAACATGCGAACGCAGGCCCGGATCACGTTCGGTGATGATGTTGCGGATCGTGTGGGTAACGTCTGGGGATTGAATGAGGAGGGCGAATTTAGGACAATGTGGCAGAATAGTGGACATCCTGGATTCTGGTTCATGGGAGGCAATTTGGCAATTTCGAGGTATTACTCGAGGATCCTTGCACTGCAGATCAAGGCGAGGGAGGAGGGCATTCTGACCGTTTGATCATACTATAAATTCCTTGTACAGCTCTGGCCTAGTATATCTACTTTAGACTAAGCTATAACTAAATTCCATTTCAGTTTTACTACTTATTCTTATAGAGTAAAGTATATCATGCTCTTACTTTACTTATTTTAAGTATTGGTATGTTAACACGTACTAGTTAGTAGTGGAAAGAGAGGAAAGTATCTATTCAGAGTTAGGGGTTCTTCCTGGAGTAACAAGGGTACGTAGCTCTCCAAATCCAATTTGCTTTCCCCTAGAACCTGCCCAAGCCTCCATAATTACAGTGTCACCATCCTCCAACCAAGTTAGTTCTGATCCGTCTGATAGTTTCATGGGGCGTTGCCCACCCGATACTATCTCTTGAAGACAGCCAGACCTGTTGCAGTTACTAAACTCATCTCCGAAATCAGCGAACTGCTCTACTGTTGAGGAGAGAGTACCAGTTCCAAAAAGATCGCCAGTAGATATTCCGCATGCAGAGCTGCTTTGATGTGCCAACATCTGGAACGGGGACCAGTGAAGATGCTTGAGGTCTGATATTCCAAGCATTTCCTTCGATGACCCTCCATCCCCTGAGTGTCTACGTTAACGTACTGAACCAATGATTCTTCAAATAGTAGCATTCACCAGACTCCTAAACACTGAAAAAAAAATGGGCAGACTTACTAGAAATGTAGGACCTGACTTGAGCAGAAATGTCATAAGGACACTGCAAGAACGGAGACATCGTGTTCTTTCCCCCCACTAATCCGCGCGCCTCTGACACGATCAAAGCACCCGCTTCCTCCAACGCATCCAACGTGACAATCCAAGGCGAGATACTAGTGCCTGCAGCCTTGCCATTAAACGGCCCCAGAGGCGTCATTTCGTAGAACTGGATATCTCTAGCGCTCCAGTCATTCATCAAGACAAAGCCAAAGATGTGTTCGCGTGCAGTTGCTGCATTGACTGATTCGCCGTAGGGTATCTCTTGTGAGATGAAGACCCCCATTTCTACCTCGTAATCAAGCTTTCGGCTGTGCGAGTAGTATGGGATGTCAGATCCTGGCAGCATGCCTATCGGTCGGGGAAGGTCTTGGCCACTGACGATAATCGAAGAAGCTCTCCCGTTGTAGGCCAACGGGATGTGATAGAAGTTCGGTGGGACCGTGGGATATCCTGCAAGCTTCCCAACCTAGAGAATCCATAGACTTTCAGTATACAGACGACAGTCAATTGCGGCTAGGATATAGGCTTACGGTCTGTACATGCTCCAACGAGCACATGAAGTCTGTGAAGCTTCCAATTCTCATGGGCAAATGCATCTTTGCTTCTGTTCCGGGAACAATTGCAGGGCGGCGGCCAGGGCCTACGGGCTTATAGAGGACTGAAGCCTCATTATGGATCATTGACTGGATTGACGAGCGAAAATCACGGCGCAGACTCGGTGCCAGGGCAGTAAATTGATTCAATGAGGACTTGGGTAATAAAAAGGGTAAGTAAGTCAAGGCATACAATGAGTACTGCAAGTTTTAAACTAACCAAAGAGAGTGCTTCTCTCACTACTGTATCAACCTCGAGTCCAAGAGCAATCAATTCTTGTAGATCAAGGACAAAGTCCCCTAACGCGACCCCTGGCCGTGGGGTTTGCTTTGTACATCAGCATAAGATACAAAGGCTGTTGAAGATTCCATACATGTGCTTCGGTACTGAAAATTCCAAAAGGAATATTCCCCATCGGGAAGGGGGAGTCGTGCGGTATAGGGAAAGGGTATGTAGCCATCGTTATTGGAGGAAGCAGGATAATCTGAAAGCGTTGCTGGCTGTGTGTGGCTATTCTTCATGGACTTCAAGTAGCTTTTCCAATGGTTATCTACGAACCTTTGCTTTGGTAGAATGATTCTGGCTCGGGACGACAGCAATCTGAGTCGGTCCGGGCATAGGCACTCTTTCGTAATGCGTGTGAGCTGTAACCCGCATTCGGACACCTCCATCATTTCTTCCACTTGCTATCGTGATTTCTTTAATTCAAGTGGCCTTTTAAATCAATGGATGATTAGTATGGAGAAAAATATAATTCTTAACTGCAACTCAGAAGTCTGAGTTTTGCGCATATTTCAATGTTGAGTAAAGGTTAGCAAGGCTCTATTCATTGGTAGCCAGAACAACGTTTTTGCTCGGAACCTGCTCTCTAGTTTCCGCATGGGAAATCTATATTGTAGGCACAATTTCCCCATAAAAGATAATAGAAGATCTTGTGGGCAGTGCTGGGTCCGAGGGCAGAAAACGTGGGTTCAGATAAGTGACGATCTCGGACCGAGGCGGCCCTGGTGATAGATTGCTCTGTCTTTGTCTCCGTCGCGAATCGTACCATCAGGAATCTTATAAGACCGATTAACTGCTTCTCCAAAAAGCCTTTCTCCTGACTTTGCATAGAGCAAGCCCAGCACGTTACATAAACCAATGTAAGTGCTACCTACACGTCTTAACACAGTCCGGGATTGTTAATTCAAGCAATGTCCGCTGACTGAAAATAGGCCATCAGTCCCCAAGCAGGAAGCTTCTTTTCAAGCCCTGCACCCCATCATGTCTGACAACACAAAAACAACAAACAAAATTCTCCCTAGCGTGAATCGCTACATCACGACCCACAACACGGCCGGGGACTCCATCTATTCCAAGGAAGTTGAAGAGCCACTGGACTTTTGGACGGTGCATACTGGCGAAGGTCACTCCGGGGAATTCGAGCTAGGTTACGTGACAGAAGGCTTCCCGGTCCCCTTGGCCGGAGATGAGGATTTGACAGCGTTCAAGGATGCATACAACAAAAAGAAGGAATCCGGTCTCGTCAAACACGGTGGCACTATTCTTCGGTACTGTAACATCCCGCCAGGCTCCCGATCCCCAATGCATCGGACTGTCAGCCTTGACTATGGAATTCTTGTCACTGGCGAGTTGGAGTGTCTCTTGGATTCGGGTGAGTCCAGAACAGTTCACTCGGGCGACCTAGTTGTTCAAAGGGGAACCATGCATCAGTGGATAAATCACAAGGATGAGTGGGCTCGTATTGTGTTCATTCTGTTCCATGCCACACCTGTGGAGATTGGGGGCACGAAGCTCGAGGAACACCAAGGAGGCATGGTGGTGCCTGCCTCACACTAGATAGTGACGCAGCCCTCTATACGGATGAACATAGACAGGAAATGAATATCTGCCAGTAACTACAATATAGAGACCCTGTTTGAGGCTGCCTGTACTACCTTTCTGGGGACCGTTCTGTCCCTGAAGCTTTCTGCCATTGGGGTCAGAGATCGATCTAATTCCTCTATTTAGTTATCAAAGAGCATGCATTCACGACTGGCTAGATGACCCTTTCAGTCAGCACAGCTCGAACAACAGGGAATAGTGGCTTAAAGTAGCCAGCAAGTACAGTATATCGGCCCACAGGTTCAAATTAACCCATGGTAGTAGCACTCGGAAACATTACAAGACATTGCGCAAGTTGTAACATGCTGCCGGCAGCTAGAGACTAGATATAGGAGGGTAGAGAGCAAGTATCCTATAATTTAGAGCCAGAGGAAGGAAAGCGGATGGAGAAGTACGTACTGGCGATGGGCGAGTTCAGTGTGGAGGGTCTCGGCCCGGTTCGGCGCGACATGTCTTTGGCTCAGTCCGTCGCAGACAAGACTAAGATTTTAGAAAGCACCAATTCCTTCATGGCTCCATAGGCATTGATATCATAGATCAATATAGAGTCCTGGAGGGCTTTGAGACGAGTTCTCGAAGAAGGAATTAGAAAGTCTTAGAAATGCGATTTGTATGGCTGTAAGGCTCCTGGACTTTCCCTTCTTGCATCGCCTCCACCCCACCGCATGTTCTCCAACAACAATAGGGTTTGCAGGTGTAATTAGGGGATTAGGAGTTTGTCTCACGAAATTGAAGGCAACATAGCCTCGAACATTTGTTCCTGCGGGGAATAAATGAATCACAATTTAGCGTTGCGGAGCGGTCGGGCCGACCCAATACTTACTGTCACCGGCCTCCCACCTCACTCCAAATGTTGTCCCCCGTCCTGACTTTGACCCTGATAGCGCACTGATGGCAGAAACGGATCTTATCACAACATCGCAAATCGTGCCGCCACAAGTACCACAGCGATCTCGGTTGTCCAGGACGGCTTGCGAGAGATGCCGTAAGCAAAAGGTACGGCCTACCATGAGCGTTGCCCTCGTTTTGATACCACCTAACTCTTGTAGTTGCGTTGTAGTCGAGAGCAGCCCACCTGCAACAGATGTCTTCGCCTATCTGGCAGCTGCAATTACCCCAAACTAGCTGACCGCAGGGTCCTTGCTGCCCAGCGAGAGGCTGCCCGGAGGGTGGAGATATCGTCGCTTGCGGATACCATCGAGCCCAATGTTGGTATGTCTTATGCCCGTTTCGTCTTGGATCATCCCTTTTTTGTGTCCCCAGACAATAGACTTCACGCTATTAATCGCTTCTCAGCTGCTCCTGTTGCTACTAATGATTTTCCCGCAGTTAGTACGCAGGTAGGTGTCGCTCACTCCAACTGCCCCGTTACATGATTTGGTTCAACGCTAAATGTACATGCACCAGGCTAGCCAACCGTCCCATGTGGACATAGGCTCATCAGATCTCCCTCCTCGAGCCATAGGTTTGGGATTACTCGATATTTATTTTGAGCGATTATACAATGCACCACTGCTTTTTCGAAAATCGGATTTGTTCGAATCGTATCTCAACAACAGCACCCCATCGTTCCTTTTGAAGGCTTTGTTTGCTTTGGCCTCACGGTGAGCCCAAATTTCTATCATCCCCAAGACGACAGCTACGTCTCGGAACTGAACTAACTAGTCGTTACAGATTCCTTCAAGCCCCACCCTCAGATCACAGGTTGTCACTCAATCGCCCTCCTATCATCCCCGCTGAGTTGACAATGCTGAGCTCATACCGTAAACACGGAAAGAGCTGGGCTGAGGCGGCTGCTATGGAGGTTTTGCAACTAGCGGATCGTCCAACAGTTCAGTCAATCCAAACGTTAGCATCCCTCAGTATATACTGGTTCTCCAGGCGAGATTCAGATCGTGCCAGAATATTCATAGGTGCGTGCTTGGAAAGTCAATTGAAAGCTCCTCTATCCACTGACCCGAACTGCTGCTGAAGCGATTGCCTACACATCTTGCTCAAACTTTCTGCCTTTGAAAATCCCCACGGGCGAAGAGCAAGGCCAAGCAGGTGCGTTGGCCAAAGAGGAAATAAGAGCGTGTTTTTGGGCCTGCTGGGCTTCTATATGTGCTGCTGCAATGCCCGAAGCATACGCACTGAATGCTTGGGCCGAAGCCTCCAGGGTTCCCTTGCCCCTGCCATGGCACGAGTACCAACTTAATTCCATTTTGAATAGAGAATATATGGATGAGGAGTGGAACTGTCGGCTATGTCAGCAAGAAAATGAAGGAAGAGTCTTGCTAAACACGGGATCAAGCGAAACAGTCATGGGGAAGACGCTCAAGATGATGGGCATCTGGTAAGCAAAACCTCTAATATCTGTCTATGATAAAAAAGTAGTTCTAATTGGGATGGAATGTACTTCAAGGGCCCGTGTGCAAGTAATTGTGAGAAGGGACATCGTAGGCCCCTCTACATCTCAGCTCAAGACACTTGCCGCCACCGCGAAGCATCTATTCAACCCGCAACAGCTTTCCCCATCCTTCGCAGATAACGGGTCTCAAGTCCAAGATCATGCCAGGCTTCTTGGCATGCATTCTTTGTATCATCTCTGCCGTATGGTAGCTTTGTCTCCTCTTGTCACCATTTTCTCTGGACGCCGCCTGCCGACCGAGAGGGTGGAGAGCACCACCCGAGCCTATGCAGAAGCGGTTGCGGATCATGCCCTTCAACATTGCCAGCTTGTCCACGCTTATGTCCTGAAATCGCACGACATAACCAAGATCAGCTCTTTAACTGCGTTCGCAAGCTTTGTAGCAACGTCTATACTTGCGACACTGGTCAAATCAAGAATTCGTAGGCACCACGATATGCCAAACGACTTCAATCAAATGCTCCGCCAAGTCTTGATATTTCTTCGCGATTCAGTGGACATACTAGATATTCTTCAGCTAACTTGGGAGCCATTGAGGCCGATGGTATGTGGAGTTGGCCCAGCATCTTTTGACCGTTTCGGTGACTGGCACTTGTGACTGACAATTTGTTACAGGCTGAAGTTTTACACCAACGATTGAGGTCCCTACCGACAATGATGGGCGAAAACGCAACGTGCAATCTTTCTGAATCTCCACGGCCACTCAGAATTCCTGTCACTGGTTTCAATAGCCCCATACCGGAAGGGGGTTCAATTCCCATGACGTATGTTGACAGTGGGAGCCACTCCACAGTACTGGAAGATGATACTCAGCCTTCACCAATAATTGGACAAGGTGGTGTAAGAATCAAT
Organism: Aaosphaeria arxii CBS 175.79; assembly: GCF_010015735.1. Taxonomy (NCBI): domain Eukaryota; kingdom Fungi; phylum Ascomycota; class Dothideomycetes; order Pleosporales; genus Aaosphaeria; species Aaosphaeria arxii. The sequence goes on from NW_022983485.1 coordinate 1,041,601, forward strand.
TCAAACCATGCATACGAAGACATTATCGATAACGAAAGCACTATCGAGTTTCCTGCAGAGACTGGGCCACCCGATGCCTCTTGGCCGGTCAACCTTTTCGGAACAGACAACGACATTCTCAATTTGGATAACGTCTCGGATTGGGATTTCGACCTCTTGACACTGTACTCTGCGCGAGATAATTCATGTGTCTAGTGCGCAGAATGCATTCGTTGTGAACAAGGATATCACTCCGATGAAGAGCATCACTGACCAATTCCAATGGAAAATGCCCTAAAGACAATGTGGTGATTAAGTATAAGAGCAAACTACGGATACCATCTGCTGCAACTAAATCGAATCCACATTTCCCCTTGCTAAAAGTCTCCTCGGAAGATTTTCAACCACTTGGCCCTGGCCGCCTTTAAATCGAATGTGGCTGCCAAAGCCTCGATCTCAGCTGAGCGTCGTGTGACTTGCGACATCAGCTCAGCAGTGTCAGCTAAGAGCCGGCCATTCCGTTTGCGAATTCTTCCATCCACGATGACGGTGTCGATGTGACTCAAAGACGTGTGAAAGACCACAGACCCGACCGGATCCGACACAGGAAGTGACTCCAGATCATCGCGGGAGATCAACACTATGTCCGCCTTTTTCCCAACTGTCAAAGAGCCCACGAGGTGATCGATCTGTAGTACTTCTGCGCCACCAAGAGTTCCCATGCGGAGAACATCCTTGGTCTTTCTTGTGATGGTGAGAGGAAGGGCCCCTTGTTCATTTTGCAGGGCGCGCTGGGCCTGAAGCGCCAGCTTCATCTGGGCAATGAAGTCATTGCCCTGGTTTGAGGTGATGTCGATTCCCAGACAAGAGTGGCACCCGGCGTCTTGAGCCCGAAATGCGACAGGGAAACCCATGCCCATCCCCAACTCGGTATCAGGGGTACTCACAATTCCAGCGCCTGAAGACTTAATCGCTTCAAGCTCACTGTCAGTGAAGGACGCACCGTGACTGAAGACGAGATCCGACCCAAGAAGATTGGCGTCTGAAAGCTGCCGAACGACCTGTTGATGTGCTGCATCGTATGGCCCCATTGCGACATGCATTGTGATTAAACGAGCTCCTACCTCTCGAGATTCCCTTAACTCGCTCTTGGTCTTTTCGATAGACTGTGCCTCTGGCTCATCTGGGGCAATACCAAAGGTAGCCAACTCCTCGGCGGGATCGTTGGAACCGAAGTACTGCCTGCGCACTCTAGCCGCATCCTCAAGCCTTGCATCGTGCGAAAAGCCTTCGGTATGGATTCCGTCGACGCCGAGTTCCGGAATCGGTGGGTTTGGGTAAAACCCATAACAAAACGTTGCCCGGATCCCAGCGTCTTTCAGCGCTCTGATTGCAGCATCTGCGTGAGCTGGCGAGTTGATGATGTGGCAATGCTCCAGCACGGATGTCACCCCATTGTTCAGGAGACTCAAGGCCGCGGCGTATGTTGCTAAGTATACGTCATCCGGGGAGTAGATGCTTCCGTATATGCTTCGCATCTGGACGGTGTAGTCGAATAAGGTCCAGTCAGTCGCAACGGCACGAAGCAGCTGTTGCCACATGTGGTGATGTCCATCTACGAATCCGGGAATGGCGATGAAGTTGTGCGCATCGATGACGGTAACGTTGCCATCTGGTTCTGCTATGTGCTCTCCAATCGTAGCGATACGGTCATCCTTGATAAGAATATCGCAATCTTTTAAGACACTATTTGCTGGATCAACGACAATAGTAGTTGCCCCTCTGATGAGAATGAAAGTTGTTTGTTCTGACATGACGAAGAATGAATTGGAAGGTGATGATGTGGATAAATATTGGCGACAATGATGGCGGTTGCTCACACGCTTAACGCGCCTTTTGAGGACCCTTTATTACCCCAGAGTCTGAGCAAGCTGAGATGCGTCGGCCCGAACGTACCCCACAATATTAGAGTGGGGAAGTATGGAGTCCGAACGGTAGGGCTAAGTCGTTGTGACTTTAAGGGGAAAGGCTAGCTCTCAAAGATGATCGGCATGCTAGATCGGGCCCTGTGTATGTTTGCATTTGGCTGTCTATTTGCCTTATTAACAGGTTCATCAACAAAACCTCCTTCTAGCGAGGTTCTTGCTCGCTGTAGTTACTTGATCTCGGGCCGAAAAAAGTCCCCCATAGCTGATGCGCCTAGAAGAGAAGAGTGTTAGCTTTTGCCAGCTCTCTGGTGGCATTGTCTTTGGAAGGTTGAAGAGCGCCAAATCAAAGGCATCGTCCCGATCCTGGTTACAGACTGCCCACATGAGATGGTTGTAGACATTCCTCCGTGGTCGATTGCAAGCTCTCTGTTGATATCAAACCACCTCAAAACAAATACCATATCACTGTTCACCTTGCCTATGGCGCTTGTGGTGAGCGGAGATATTGGACGTTCAGTCTTGAATTGGGGAAGTATAATAGAGAAAAATCTCCCTAAAACTGTGCAGATGCTTGTCCACAACTTCATACTGCTCCATCTGCAACCAGTGGCCTGCAGGAGGTGACCCAAGACCAAGATTCCTTGCGAAAAGCGCACTACCATAAATCTATAGTGGCATGGTAACCTTGTTATTATCTGAATTCACAAAAAGTCGGATGAAGGATGGCTGCTGCCAGCGCAGCAACATCTGCTAAGACGTCAAATTCTGTCGCAGCTATATAGACGGAAATACTTCGTGCGGTCGCATTTGGTGACACGGTGGATTCCTTGTTCATACATGTTATGAACGCACATTAGCTAGCTGGCTTTGAAGTAAAAGTTCAACGTGCAAACTATACCCTCCTACTATATCATGTGCGCACTTCTTAAGTGACAGTGTCGCGTATAGATGCCTCTGTAGTATGGCGCATCACAAGAACGACGCGCAATCGGTGAATAGGTAGGATAGGTAGACATCAGCCACCATCGATAGGCCTCTGAAAGTAGATGAATGATACCTCGACCACTCTCGGCAGCCCTGATAGATCTATTTACGCGCTTTCTCGTACTTTTTCCCTTACATGTGATCTCCGAATAGCCTCACCTACCTTACCACACTACAATATAAATTCACACCATGCCATTCAGTTCTGCCTGCTTGTACTTAAGATACATTCTTCTAAGGCATTCGTCTTACTTTTTTTGAACGTCAATCCACGATGCGGATGTTTGATTGTGATATACTCTTCGGACTTGCCTCTACCTGCCGTGCTATGGATACTTTCATTCACTGGCTCACTTACCTGCTCAAAAGGTGGAGTTTAAGCTTTCAACTGTCAATAAGTACTGTGTAGACGTCCTTGGAGTCTAATCAAACTGTAGCCCACGTGCCTCTCGTGTGACAAGTACCTGAATGGTAACTGGGAAGGAGCATGGCAAGCGGATGGTCGAAAGCGTAATCTCGCGCTCCTTCCCTCTACGGTCCATCAATGGGTCATCTGCCCGAATATTTAATGACCTTTCTCCCTCCCAGTCTTCCTATTTTCGTTTCTCTTCCTTTCTCTCAGCTCCTACTACCAATGTTCGTTTGCTCGATTCCTAGCATCCCTGGAACCTGAAACGCCTTTCCTACTCATAAATTCACAAAGTCTTCATTGAAATCCGCAATCATGCACCTGCCCACTGCCATGCTCGGACTCTCCGTCCTTGCCACTTTGACTTCGGCACTGCCACCTCAGGGCGTTGCCACCGAAGAGATTACCGACAGCTGGGTGCCCTTCAACATCAGCGGCGTCACTGGCCTTGCTGCGCCCGGTATCGTTCCTTCCGACCCAGCCATTGCCTCGGATCTGAACTTTCTCCAATGCAACCCCAAGAACCCGGATGAGTGGGCCATCATTTGCCTGAAGAATGGCCACGGATGCAATAAGTGCAAGACCTCCGATTACTGCATCTGGCGCACCCGTGAGGAAGGCTGCCCCTGGCACTGGATGGAGATCGATCTCTGGCGCGACGCCGTCGGCGACCACTGGTGCTACTGCAAACTCGTCAAGCCGCAGGGCGAGAACGAGCCGCTTCCCGAGATCGATCCGCCTGCAAAGGAGCATGGGGTCATTGAGAATCCCGCTTCCGACTACGACACTGCCACTACCGACGTCCAGGTGCGACACGTTGATGTGGGTGATACGAGCGTCCCCGTATACGCCTCTTTGGATCAGGTACCAAATGACGGAAAGGAATGTGATTGGGATAACAAAAATCAATGGCTCATCCTTTGCCTCAAAGATGGCCACGGTGTTCGGTTCTGTCGTCTCACGCCGTACGTTGTATGGCTCAGGTGGGACAGGGACACTTCCATCTGCGATTTTCACTGGGCATTAGACGAGAAGAACGGCAACAAGCCAGGCGATCCTTGGTGCTACTGCAGGCCCCACTAGTTCAAACAACTTGGGGCATCGTCAATGTGTCGATGTTGTATCCTGTTCGACTTCGACGCGATGACATCTAAGTGACAGGCCTGTGTCGGTTAGATTAGCTAGTAAACAAAGTGACGAAGATGACCATGTTGTCTCCGCAATACACTCATTAACATAAACACCTCGTCCTTTCCCCAATGCTTGAAGTGACTTCCAACCCCTCATATCCTATCCAAACCACAACCGCTCAATTCCGCACCGCACCGCACCGCCCTGAACAAACCAAGCCGACCATATTCCAAATCGCCGGTACCTTCTCACTCGTGCACTGTACGCCCATCCCCCCGTTCCACCATCTGGCGTACAAGATACAGATCCGCCCACCGCATGATCGCACTCAGCAACCCGGCACCCGCAGCCCGCGACAGACACCCGCTTTGAACACTCCCTATACGGACGACGTGGCACATCGCCATATTCTGTTCATGTGAAGATGGACGACTTGACGTGCCAACCGCTCACAACCCCAGGCGTACTGTGCTTGCCTACCTAAGCAAGTACGTCAACACTCACTCACTCACGCCTCCAACCTACGCGACCCATTAGCAGATTATAAAAGTTGAACACTAGAGCGGTGAATGTGACATATTAGCTATTAAAGTTGTATAAAGGTACATTACAGTACGATACAATACATCTCCACCGCCCTTCGGACCCCCCGCCTCGTTGCCTTGTTTTGCATCACATCACTTAATTGTACATCGGCACTGGCACTGGCGTTCGGTGGATGGGTTCAGGGGGCCTTCAGCACGGTTTCCGCGCGCCGCTGCAGCCGCCGTTCCCCATGAGAGGAAGAAAGAAACATGACCATGAGTCCTACACGACGTTCACTGCCTCCTCCCGCCCAGCGTGTGCGTTCTGCGGGGGCTTGGAGAGGTTGACGATGCCGCAGTTGTCTGTTTCGAGGTGGGTGAGGAGAGAGGCGAAGGTGGGGAAGGAGAGGGTGCAGGTGGCTTTGTTGGGGCAGGAGTAGAGGGTGGATTCGTTCGGGGTTGCGTCTGTTGTGACGGATTGGGTGTCGGACTGCGTGGGAGAGAGGGGTGGGGTTGGAACTTGGTCGGGCTGGGTGGTGGGCTGGGAGGTTGTGTGGTGGGTTGATAGCCAGCATGATTCGGTTTCTAGGTGCTGCGAGAGGAGACAGAGTGAGGGGTGGGAGCCTTTGCAGAAGGGACAGATTATGGGATCTCCGATGTGGATGCTTGGGCCGAAGTGCTGGAGATGGTTAGCAATGCTGGTGATGATGGCGAGGCAGTATCTGACTTACCATGTTAAATCCGTTCTTGGTAGGGAAATACCTGTTGCAGTCAGAGCAGTGGTGCTTGCCGTAATGGTTGAAGAGCGACATGTGATGGTTTGCAGAGTCCTGGGTGTAGAGCTTCAAGTTGCAACCTTCGCACTTGATTTTAGGGACTCGGTGAGCGGTGTCATCCATATGTTCTTCAGCAGACTCCTGGGTAGCGAATTTTTGATCGCACGTCTCGCACTTGAATCTGGGCATCCAGTGAGTTGCGTGGTCCATGTGTTCTTCGGCGGATTTCTGAGTATGAAATTTCTCATCGCAGGTCTCGCATTTGACTTTGGGTATCCGGTGGTTTGCACTGTCCATATGTTGTCCCGCGAGTTCCCGAGTGCGGAACGTTTGGTTGCAACTCTCGCATTTGAATCGAGGTTCCCAGTGATTAAGAGAGTTCATATGTTGTGCGGCAGATTCTTGGGTATGGAACATTTTCTCGCAGGTCTCGCACTTAATTCTCGGTTTCCGGTGATTGGCAGAATGCATATGTGCGTCAGCATATTTCTGGCTATAAAATCCAAGTTCACACGTCTCGCATTTGATCTTATCCTTGCGGTGGCTGGCATCATCCATATGAGCTTCGACCGAAATCTGGGAGTGGAACTTCCGTTCGCAGGTATCGCATTTGTACCTTGGAGTCCAGTGTTGGAGTGCGGTCATGTGTTCATCTACATCCTTTTTCGCGAAGAACACTCGATCGCACGTCTGACATGCGTACCGTGGGCGCCAGTGACCAGCCTTGCTCATGTGCTCCGCTGCCAATTTTGGCCTGAGAAACTCTAGATCGCACATCTCACATTTGACTCGGGGCCGCCAGTGATTAAGAGAGTTCATATGGTTATTTGCTGCCTCTTTGTTGAAGAACTTCATCGGGCAAAGTTCGCACTGAACTCGAGGACCCCAGTGACCGAGTGCGTTCATGTGTAGGCTTGCTGACTCCGGCGAGAAGAATTTCTGATGGCAAGTCTCGCATTTGTATTGAATATTCCAGTGACCAAGCGCATCCATGTGTTGATCTGCATCAGGTTGGGCACGGAACAGGCGAGGACATGTCTCGCACTTGACCTTGGAAGACATACTGAAATCGTCTTCCGCAGACGACGCGGGAAACAAAACTGCTCTGTTTGATATATAGTTAGATACAGACGACGAAGGAAGTAAAATTGATGAAAGGAAATGTTGTAGGGGAAGTTGAGGGTAGCAAGTGAGAGTGAAGGTGGCTGATGGTCGTGCTTGCTCGATTGGTTAACTACTGGCTACAGCAAGCGCGCGGCAGGCGGGGTTGATGGTGGGTGTGACAAGGACACGGGAAATGCTGTTGCCTACAGATACCAACAACTACTTTCGCGAACTCTACTCCATACCGAGTTCAGCTACTCAAATGACCGTTCAAGCGAGACAGTATCCTGGAATTAATCCTGGTGTGATTAAAGTGATGTGGCTGACTCGATATTCAGAGAAAGAGAGCGGAACGGGCAGTGTGGTGACACTGCAGGTTAATGTAAGGATGCAGTCTCGTTACAGGAACCCGATATGTTGCAAACAGAGGCTGTTATAATTGATTGACCATGATATGTGTATGTGCAGAGAGGTTGGCCCTTTATCGTTTCAAGGGATTCGAGAGGTGCTGAGATACTTCTTCCATGTATCCCCTGGTCTACATTCACGCGCTCGACTCCCCTCATGGCTCCATGCCTTGTGGCGCATACGGCGAAGCATCCATTGATTTTGCCTGATTTGCCTCGTTTACACAGCCTATGAATGGCGAGGCTGCCTGGAGTATACCTATAACACGACGCGTCTTCCGCATCGCGCAACATAACATCTCCTCTCTTGAAGCATCTGGTACCATCTGGACACCATCCAGATACAACCAGTATGGCGACGACCACGGTAAATTCGATGCTCCCTACCCCTCCTAACAGTCCATCTCTTTCATCTCGCAAGCCAGTCGATTCCATCGCCGTCGCAATCGCTGAGGTCTTGCCCGAGACGTTGCCCTCGCCACCCGTGAACGACTGTTCAGCCTTATCCCAGCAGAGGCCAACACCACCACCAGACAATGCGACATCGTCGGCAAGCACCACACCATCGCCCCCAGTTACTCCCGACAAACGAGTGGTAGTAAGAAGCACCCCGTCACGTACCCTCGCTACTCTTAAGAAAGACCTCCACATCGAAGGCTGGCAATGTGGTGCCCAGACCAAGAGACAAACAAGGTGCCGGTTGTTTATCAAATGCTGCAACAGGGACCTTATTGACGCGCAGCTTAATTCCATGACAAGCATGACGGCCTCCTCTCCACATTTTGAATCCGCTGCGTACAATCTCGTCAAGCTAGTGCACTGTCACTTGCACATTAAGAATAATAAGTCTACGGAAGACCGACTTGACACATGGAGACTTGCGTTCCCGCCCCGTAGCCCTGATGACAGCGCGCTTGGGATATCCGTTGAAGAGCTTATTAGAGAGGCCCTCGGGCCGTTCAGAACACAATGCCATGCCCAAGAGGAGAAAGAATGCAAGAGAATTGGAGGACAGAAGGTCCAGAATTGCGAGAGAACGCTCCAAGAGCTCATCAAGCCAGAAATATACTCTGACAGCGCCAAGTTAGAGTTGTTACTCAAGGCGCTGGAGTGGAATAGGACTTGCATCGACCATGAAAGATCAGAGAAATTCAGGTGGGTTGCGGCGTGGAAGGAAAGCATCGTGGCGGTACTGCCTCTGCCTATAGTAGAGGACGGCCTGGCGGTTGTCAGCGATGCACTGGAAGAGTCTTCATCCTCTCCAAAGGTTTTCCCAGGCTCTCCTATCACCTTGACTCCGTTGACAAATGAGACTACCGTCACCATCGCACATGCCTTGCCTACCCCAGATCCCGATCCAGCCCTGTACTGGCCAAAAGCCTATGACACAAGCCCCTTCAACATTCTCCAGCATATCAATCACCGCGCAAATCTGGAAGAGCTGATCGGAAACTCGCTATGTGGCCCTGACCTTAAAGCGGGGTACGTCTACGCCTACGAAGTCCCGGGCAACGAAGGCTACGTCAAGATCGGCTTCACCAACCGCTCCCTCACAGAACGCCACGATGAGTGGTCGTTCGACTGTAACAGGCTTACCAAACCAATTTACCCCTCCACTGCTCAAATCGCTGCTGCCGTCTCAGACGATAAAATGTCGGCCTTGGAGGTCCCGCACGCACGTCGCGTCGAGGCATTGTGCCATGCTGAGCTCAGTCGTCGAAGCATCAGGATCTACTGCAGCGCGTGTTTGAAGCAACATAAAGAGTGGTTCGAAGTATCGGCGGAGGAGGTCACGGCTGTGATTCAGAAGTGGTCAAGGTGGATGGCTACGCGTCCTTATGTGCTAAGTAAGAATAGTGGGACGCTTAAGGTGGATGAGAGGAATCGGATGCATGATTTCAACCGGTTTTTGCGTGAGGTTGGGGAAGTGCCTGCTGTATCGAGTGCAGAGGGCGAAGGAATCGGGGCGAGCCAATCACCATCTTGAACGTCTATGATGCTGCACGGCGATGGACAGGGCACTGCAGAGATGTGCGGCGGGGACTGATCAAACTGATCATTCACTCAGGCCTTCGAATCGACAACCGAAGATTAGGTGGAAATGGCCTGCAAGCAAGCAAACAGCCCCATTAAGTGGGACGACAAACCCTATTGTACGCCACCCACCGCTTCTCGAGGACATCAATCCCGCTCTCCCACTCCCAAGCAACCGAACGAAGATGATTGCCGGGAGACAATCACGAATTGCGAGACTCCTCTCGCTACTAACAGCACATGTGCCAGAATCGGCCCAGCTTACTCAAAGTCGCCCTTCTTCCACTGGTTCATTTCACGAGCTTCAAATCTGGATCTAGCCCAGCACCCACTTTATCTGCAACTGATATTGGTGTTGTGGGGTCGCGTCAAAGGACTGCATGATGTGTGATTCTAGGTTCTTCAGAGAGTGGCGAATCGTCCGCCATACGGTCTCGCCCTCCAGAGATCGTATCACTGCATCTAGTGCTATGATGTACCTAGAGCGGAGATCGAACTTGTTTCTTTCACTCGATGGTTCAGCGCAAAGGGGATCCGTATTTCTATGCATGATCAAAGTCTTATATTTCCTTGTAATTGGATGTGATAAGGTGCTGGATAATATCAAAGAAGGGGAGTGCACTGGGTGAGAGACTAGACAGAGCGGTACAGTGAGTCACAAAGGTCGGAATGAAATTTTGGAAGCAATGGGAGGATTCCGATTATTAGGTGCATATGTTAGGTAGAACTGTGGAGACTTCGAAAATATCTGATGGATAAGATCTCTCAGACTGTTTTCGATGGCGAGATATAGGACAATAATTGGTGCATAACGGATATAATATCCGTTATGTTGGACTTTAGCGTACTTGGTATTGTGAACATTATCAGTTGTACTTGGACATACCGTGCGCTTGTATTCCCTTCAACGTTACGTTCGAGTCAGTCTAGTCGCCTCATCCCTCACCCACGAACACACTCACCCTACCATTCCTCGAGTGCAATATTGACCATCTGACCACCATCCGTACTAGCGCTACATCTCTCTCTCACGACTCTCTCCAATAGCCCTCGTACCAACCCAAATCGATCAACAAACCAACGAAGGAAGATCCAGACATCAGGCGAACATCTCTCGGCTGCGGCTGTACGGTTGTACGGTAACGACACGGCACCAACCCTCGACACCGACTCCTTGGTGCCGGGACACAAGGCACTATACTCCCCAGCCCATTACCGGTGTCGAGTCCCTGCATGCCAACATGAGATCTTCACATCCTGCCAACACCGTTCAAGTGTGCTTGACTGTTGCTTAACCTTCCGTCGTGATACCAGCGTTATTGTAGACAAGGAAGAAATCTATCTCGGCTTACTATACTGCCACACACGCAATGCATACTTTAAGACAAAACCACAGGTAAGGTGGAGTGGATATCCCCATACCACACCATGTGGGCTTTTGCGGGGAGGGAGACCTCCATATAGCCTACTTGGTTTGATTCATAGAGGCTATTACTCGCAGACAAGAGATGCCAAGAACTCCTCCAGCTGAGTCGAGTGTGCTTGGTCGGTTCATCGATCGCTTAATTGGTGGTGGTGGTAGGCATTGGTATTGCAAGTACAGTACGGCCCGGGTAGCGTGGTGATTAGTGCGCAGTTCGCCATGCCTGTGCTGGTCTAGAGTCGTGGTTCAATAAGATGTGTGTAGGCAGGTGAACTTGTTTTGTTCGAGGCATTGATGGGGGAATACGGGGGGTTGCGCCACAGGTGGTTTTGTTGTGGGATTGTGGAGTGTGATGGGTTGGCTATTCGCTAAGAGGGGACGAGGTTGGGTCAGTATGTGGCCGGTGAATGTAGGGGAATAGTCATGTTGAGTCTTGCATGCCAACACGGATCCGATTGTTGGGTTCGGGTTGGGAATTGCGATAAACAGAGTTCGAATGAATTGAATTCTCCTTATCATTTCAATAATGCTGGGAGTTGGCGTTCATCATGGAATACGGAGAATTCGTGGCAGGGTGTGGTCTGATTCCCTGCTCGCAGGATTCTCGCTACATGCACACTGCACCGTAATGATTGCCGGGAATTTGAATAGACTTCACATCAGGCCTCTGTCTCTCTATCCACAAAATACACTGTCTGATCGTTATTATTGGATCCAGATAAAGGATGGCATGGAAATGGGACCACGTGCAGATAGAGTCGAGAGAGTTGACTCGAAATTAGCGGGACGTCTTGGCGAAATGCAGCGGAACGGTATACTTCCCCAGACTCACACTGCCGCCTCCACAGTCCGGTCCTTGGCAAACTGGGGTATTTACAAGGTTTCGTTTCTCACGGCCTCCAACAGACCACTAAGCAGCTTAACCATCGATGCTTGGGCGTTACGATGCCTGATTTGGTGATGATCGCAGACTGCCGGGGGGGTTCCGCTCCACTTTGGCTGCAATGCGACGTCGTCGAGTCCAGACCGAGCGTATTGGAGGCGTATTGATGGGGTTTAAATACTCGTAAAGGGGATCATCATCGTGGTTTCCTGTCTGTTTCTTTAGGTTTTCATCTTCTCAAGTCGAAAGTTCTGGTGGAAAGATCGCAGTGTTTGTAGTATTGAACGCTTCATCCCACGCCTCGCCAGCAATTGACCCTTGCAATTTCTCCGGATTTCGTTTACCGGGAGACCCACAACAATGGAGGAAAACAAGAACGACGTTGAGCGTATCGAGAAGGCTGTCGAGAGTTCCACGTCACAAGTATCTCAAGATGAACAGCAGGATTGGACACCAGAAGAGGAGCGGGCTATTGTGTATGATTGAATCAACTGACTTTATATGAGATGCGAACTTTATACTAACAACATATATAGTCGAAAAGCAGATCTGAGAGTCTTTCCCATGCTTTGCTTCATCTTCGGCCTCTCCCTACTCGATCGAACGAATATTTCATCTGCATACATTGCAGGTCTAGCAAAGGATTTGCAGCTCGCTGTCGGAAGCCGATATAACATTGCATTGTTGATCTTCTTCATCGGTACGAATGGCCCATTTGGTTCCTCTGTCGATCACGTACTGACGCCGAGACAGGTTATGCGCTCTTCGAGCTACCATCAAACGTTGTCATTCGACGACTTGGAGCACGAACATGGCTCTCTTTCCTCATTGTAGCATGGGGTGCATGTGTGCTAGGCATGGGTTTCGTTCATGACTGGAAGATTCTCACAGTTCTGCGTGCTTTACTGGGTGTCTTTGAAGCTGGATGTAAGTATCTTGACTTTGATCGGGGAAGTCAATTGAGATGCTAACCTGGAAAAGTGTTCCCCGGAGCAGTTTACATCATCGGATCGTGGTATCGTCAGTTCGAGACCGCGAAACGTGTCTCTATCTTCTACATGGCCGCGCTGGTTACATCCGCTTTCGGTCCTATCGTATGTTCATGGTTCTGCTATACGATCTTACGATGGTTTTATTAACAAATTTCAGTTTGCGTATGCACTATCTTGTATCCGTGTCGGAGATGGCATGTACCGCTCCGGTTGGCGATGGATCTTCATCATCGAAGGCATCGTCACCATCGTCGCAGGTTTTGCCGCGCCTTTCTTCCTTATCGAGTGTAAGCATATATCCTACCTTGCAGACACAATTAAGATTTGAGAAACTAACTATCAACAGTCCCCGAGAAGGTCAGCTTCCTGACCGATCGTCAGAAGCATATCGCCATTAGCCGCGTCAGTCTCGAACAATCCGGCAAGCAGACCGAGCCGCCCACATTCATGGATTCGCTCAAGATGCTCGTGGACTGGAAGATCGGCGTGTACTGCATCCAGTACTTCGTCGCCGCGTCCTCCGTCTACTCCCTTGCCTTCTTCGCCCCCATCATCCTCCGACAAGGCATGGGCTTCTCCTACGTCGAGGCCCAACTCCTCTCCTCCCCACCCTACATCTTCGCCATCATCGCCTCGTTGGCTTGTGCTTGGCTCTCCGACAAGATCAAGCTCCGCTACCCCATCCTCATCGGCCAGTCCGTCTCCGCCATCGTCGGCCTCCTCATCGTCCTATACTGCAAACCCCCCGGCGTCAGGTACTTCGGCCTCTTCCTCGCGACCTTCGGCACCCAGGCCAACGTCCCAGCCACCCTGGCATACGGAAACAACCAGACCGCGCGAGTCCAGAAACGCGGCGTTGTCGCAGCCGCGATGATCAGTGTCGGTGCCGCGGGCGGTATCACCGGCTCTACCATCTTCCAGGCTAAAGATGCTCCGGTAAGTTTCCTCCCTATTTACCACCCCCTCCTGATTCAACACCTTCTAACGTGACATATAGCTCTACCTCCCAGGCATGTGGGCGACCATCGCCATGCAGATGCTCTACTCCATCATCACATTCGCCATGTCGATGCACTTCAAGCGCCAGAACAAGTTGGCGGATGAGGGCAAGAGGCCGACGCTTGAGGGCGTCGAGGGATTCCGATATGCGCCGTAGATGGAAAATGATTCGCGATATGAATAATGATGGTTACACTGCTGTTGGTAGTATAGTTAATGATACTTGGTGCCACTTGCAAATGTTCGTGAAGGTCTGATATGGATTGCTGATGGTTGAGAGCTTCGTGATGCACTATTAATGATTGGACGAATGAATGCCGTCTTACCTTCGCAATTTTTTGGGGATGTTATTTCTTCGATGGCTGTATTGGCATGGCCAAAGAATTGAGCGATCTGGTAGTTCCTACAGCGAAGTATCCAAAAGTATCGGGCAAGATTTCACATCGTATCATCGCAGTGTAAATGATGCTGCTGCTGCCGCCCCATGGTAAATAATCTTGCACAAAACTTTCAGGTAATATTGTAGCGCGAACAGTCTGAAGACTTCGAACTTCTGGGAAGAATCCAAGCGCACTTTTATAAATATGCAACGTTTTCTAGATTTGGACAGATTCCTAATACCTGTAAACTCCGTGAAAGCTTTAAACTCCTCCCACAGATTCCTTTTCCTTTCTCATCGCATCCATGCATTGAGAGGTATGGCATTTCGTATATGCAGTATGACTTCGATGATCAAGGGTTATGTCTCGCTTCTCACACGTGCATGCCGTCAAAGCTACCTATTGGCCGCGATTACTGATCTCCGTCTCTTGACTTATACTTTATACGAACGACAGTCATGAACTGGATATTTGCACAATATCAATGCCGTTGATTTAAAGGGAACCTACTTGTCATCACTTACTCTCTCCACGGACCTTTGGCACCGATCGAAGTAGAATTATACAGGAATTCAGGAAGGCATTGTGATGGTCCAGCAAACATCCTCAACGAATCCGAGTCGAGCCAAACATACATCGATGATAAAGACTTCATGGCTTTGAATACCAATTTCAATGCTTCGGTCGGCAGTATCCTGCCCCCCTGGTCTCCAGGAACTCTCGACATTCATTTCATCGATACAGGTGTTGGCAACGCTGCCTTCGTGATAGGCCCAGATGCAACAACCATTCTGATAGACTGCGGAGCCACTCGCGGTGGACCCCCAGCATCAACTCCTCTCCGCCCTAACCAAGAAGAAACTGTAGGTCAAATCGTCTCTCGCTATGCTCTTCGACATGCTGCTCCCGCAAAGCGAACGACACTGAACTATATGATCGCCACCCACGTCCACCCGGACCACGTTGGCAATCCCATCCCTAGCGACAAACTCGACCCTGGAGGTTACTACCTCACAGGTCTTAGCGAAATCGACTCTCTCATGCCCGCCGACCTCGTGATAGATCGTGGCTTTCCAACCTACGACCCTCTGCCAACCATCAACGCCCCCTTCGCCACAAACCACATTGCCTGGCTTCAATCCCGCATCAACTCCGGCAAACGCGTCGAGCAAGTATCCGTCGGCTCCGATACTCAACTCACACCACGCAACACTCCCAACTCATTCCAAGTCCGCTTCATCGGCGGCAACGGCGAAGTCTGGACCGGCAACGGCACCTCCTCTCACTCCATCCTCGCCCCTCCGACCTCCTGGACCTCCTCCGCCAGCCCCGAAGAAAACCACATGTCCATCGCCCTCACGCTCTCCTACGCCGGCTTCCGCCTCTTCACAGGCGGCGACATCGTAGCCGACACCCAAGACGGCGCCTACCCCTGGCTCGACGTCGAGACGCCCATCGTCGAAGCCGCAGGTGAAGTCGACGTCGCGACCGCGGACCACCACGGCTACTTCGACGCATGCTTCGCCGGCTTCACGAAGGCGCTCAACGCGACGTCTTACGTCGTTCAGGCATGGCACGCCACGCACCCCGCCATGGATGGCCTCCAGCGCATGCTGAATGCGTGGCCGGGGAGGGAGGGCAGGGATGTGTTTATCACGAGGTTGGACCCCGCGAGTGAGGCGGTGAATGCGAGGTTTTTGAAGAGTGCGAGGAGTGTCGAGGGGAATGTTGTTGTGAGGGTTGGGGAGGATGGGAGGTATAGGGTTTTTGTGACGGATAGTAGGGATGAGGAGGATAGGGTTACGTTTGTGGGGGATGTTAGGACTGCTAAGGGGAGGGGTGGGTGATGGAGTGAGTGGTGGTTGGGTTGTCTGGAGTATGATTTTGATGTGGCAGTACACAGCATAGTGGAATCTCTTAGGCTAATTCTTTCAGGTTTGGAATTAGATAAGAGACAACATTGTTGTTTGATAACTATCATTGAGCTACATCATCGCTCTCTGATGCATGACGTTTCCCCTGCTGAATGAACCTCAAGATTTAACTTCCACGTAATACGATAAAAACGATAGCTCTCTCACCGATCACAACCCACTAGCACCATATCCCCCGCTCAAGCCCAAACCGCTCTCCTTTCCAATCTAGGCATTTCCTCTCCAAACCTACCCCCAATCCAGCAGAACCCAGTTCCCTCCCCTCTCCAAAACAGTGTCATATTCTCAAAATCCATTAGAGCCGTCGTCACTTCCTTGCCCAAGAATGACAATTATATGTGAAACGGTGACGAACGCATGGCCGAAGGGGGCACGTGCGAAGGGTTCTGTGCTGAATTTAGTATGGTTTGGCATAAATTGGCGTCTGGGATTGCCGGTTGGGGAAGTAGGTAGGTCGAGAGGTCTGGGTCTGGGTCCTGGGAGGCCGGGCTGGGATCAGGGTTTGTAGGATGGGGATGTGGGAATGTGGCTAGGTACATGGATGGAGGATTCGAGGATTCGAGGATGTTGGATATCGAGGTTCTGTGTGTTTTGGGGTGTGATGTTTGACAAGGCTGGATGGAGAAGTTGTGAGAAGTGCAAATGAGGAGTATCGTGAAAAAGTCTAGTTCCAAATGAATGGGTATAATGTATTTCTATGGTGATGATGAAGCGAGTAGTGGTATCGTGAATTAAAATATGAGTTATGGGTATTTCTAAATGCGGCTCCAAAACACACTTTTTCCTCCCTTTTCGTCTTGATCTTGGTCTTCGTCGTTGCTCTATCTCTTATGCGTCTAATCCCGTAGTCTTCCCCAACCACCATGTCCCTTCTTGGGCACGACGAGCACCGCCTCGTCGTCACTGCTCTCCCGTCCGCGACCCTCAGCGTCGCTCTTCACGCTCTCTCCACCCTCAGTAACGTCGTCGAGGCTCTTGCTCTGGTGAACCTCCCTAACCCTGAGAGCAGTCTCCTTCGCATAGCCGAGGCCGTCGAAGTTGGCGCCATCGGCGGGCTCGCTGCTGATGTGGATCTCCTCGGTCTTCTTGATCTGGTTGCCCTGGACGGTGAAGCTGACGGCACGGTCATTGCGGTCGGAAGTTCGCTTTCCGCTGGCGGAGATCTGGGAGCTGAGTTCGATGACGGAGGCCCGGCGGCGGCCTGTACCGCTGGGGTTGGTGTTGTATCGGTCTGAAGTGGATGCTGAGACGAATTCGTGGGCGATGGAAACGTTGCCTTGGCGGCGAGATGTGGAGATGGCGATGCGCTTGATGAGATTGGCCATGGTCATTTCGATGTTGAGTTTGACAAGGTAGGCGAGAGGATGGAATTGAATGTACCTGGTGGATTGCGTGAGCAGGTTGGAAGAGACAATAGAGAGAATGGAGTGAGCTTACACAAAAGAATTAGGGATGGACATAGCGGCAATGATCATGACGTCCATGAGCAAGGAAAGAACAATGATACGCTGATTGTACTTAAACAGTCTATCGTACTTTTGCAGACCGTTGTTGATTAGGTTGGCCTTGACGACCTTCAAGAAATACCAATTGAGAGCGGCGTCGATGAGGAGGTAGATGACCTTTTCGCAACGGTCCCAGATTTCGTTGACTAGTTCATATCTAGATCTGGTCAGTTTGATGGTTCAGTGATACAAGATTTTTCTGATACTTACGATTTCGAAACTTGAAGACGAGCAGGAATCCAAATGCAGAAAACGCTAATGTTGATCATGGTAACGACGGTAGCAGTTGCAATCATGATATGCTTCGATTTGCGGCGGTCCGGGACAATAACACGAATACGATTGATGATGATCTGAAGAAGGAGCTGGACCTGAATACACCACCAAAACACTGGGAATTCAATTAGCATCAGTTAGACCGAGAGAACTGTTATTTTCCCGAGGACTCTGAACATACAGATGGTGAAATAGAAAGCGAAGCCTGTAATTATGATCAGTCGTTGCGTCTTGATACAATCTGCTTGAGACAGTGACTTACTGGGTTTGATGATTTTGTGGATATGCAGATAGCACTCCGTGCCCATGACTGTCGAGACCACAAGTTCCAGCCATATCATCCACACATATGCACTCCTAAGTGGTGATCGGGAGGTATGTGTTTGGTCGATGCCCAGCCAAATCGCGATTCCAACGTTGACGAGTGTTAAAATGTAAACCACGGAGGCGATTATCATGTCGGAGAGCGTAATGGGTTCATTGTGATAATTTGGTGAGATGAATGGCCCCCATGGCTGGAAACTGGGAACATCTCTGAACTCCTGGCTCATGATGATGGTCGATGGTTACCAATATCACAACGGTAATCGGTGGGGCATAAGGCGGCCAAAGTTGTCAGTGTCTTTCCGTGCGTCCGACGTGCAGATGCGAAGCGACATATTTAAGAGAACGAGATCTAACATACTCGATCGGGTGGAACGCTTGCTCATTCAGCAGTGTCCCTGAGCTAGAAATCTTTGAGTAGCCTTTTCATGGGCAAGACATCCTAGTGTCGCACGGTCCCAGATCTGAAGTCAATTTAGATGCTGCCACTGGTTCCGGACCCTTCACTAAGTTGCGGGTGACAAAGAGCTACGATTAGCGTTGAAGTAGACACAAAGATCAGCAGCCTTCGCCAGACTTGCAATTCCTACGCGGCAGATCCCTGCCGTCCACGCAGCACAGGAAAATTACGCAGATTTCATTTGTCCGCTACAGATTCCAGATATCACGATTAGAATTGAGGATGCATCGGTATGAGCGCCCGCAAGCCATGTGGCATGATTCTGGTCGATCAACCCCAGAGAATCATTATGCGGAGTCGGGCCAACGGTCCCAAAGTAGAAGAACAATCGTGAATTGTCAGAGTGCGTGTACCATACATTTTTCTCTTTGCAAAGCTTCATTTCTACGGCAACCAAATGGGGCGCGCGAGATGGTTTCTAGCATGGTCATGAACGGAATGCTGTCGGGCGTTATCGAGTACCAGATTTCTCCCATGTACGAAGTACAGGAAGAGAGGGGCGATATGGCAACAGCAATTGTAGATCTCCCCCAGCTAATAGCAGCGATCAGCACAAAATCTCCTGTATGAATCATGGACATTTGGGCGTAAGCTGCCCAGTTTCGCTAGGAGATCTATCATTTCCGCCGAAGAGAGGCCATTGGGTTACTCCCCGCCCTAACCCAATCTCATCACATGTAAAGACATCCGGTTAGGACGACAAATAATTGCACATCGATTGCCTTGATAATCCCCTCGTAGCCAGCTGCACGTCACAGTCTTGGGAAACGTGCATAGGTTCAAGCCACAAATTCACGGGGAACTCGAGCAAATGTTGTCGTTGAAGGCTTGATGGATGAAGGATGTGCCTTTCCGTTGATCCTCGGGGGTGCACGGTGCTATAGCTGACCATCCACGTGGGCCGCATGGCTTGCGCGATGTCTTCACATGGTTCTCCATGTTTCCTCGTTCCTATTCTGGCAAGACAGCTCATGGGCTACACTCTTCACACACAAGTCTAAAGCTTTCCTTGAGCTGAACTCACTGCGTGCAATGGTTGGGAACTGTGATACTGTGGCTGCCCGGCACCTTCACAATGGTACGAGTATGATGGAGTTGCTGGGTTCTAGAAAGATGAAAGCCTTAGGTAGAATATCAACTAGTATCTGGTAGAACCGCCAACTTGGAAACTATCAGGTCGCCACGCTGGAATCCGACCCGGTTCCGATGAGTTAAGGGCTCGTTGGGCTGTCACTGGCGCGGTGTAGTGCATCGTGTAGCGCATCGTGTAGCGCAGGGGTCCAGGCATAAGCAGGTTACTGACTCGGGCGGAGGGCTGCTGTGCCGTTTCGTAAGTATGAAGTAAAACGCAGCCAGAAACTATCGAACGACTTGTGGGCAGATTCTCGAGATGATCCTTGGTGTGAGAGAAGTTGCAGCATCATTTGAATGTTTGTTGTATTCAAATGGTGATGTGAATTGACTTTTGGCCCTTGTGAAAATCCTCCACAAATTACCAGCACATCATTCTTGAGATCATTGAGGCGAAGGAAGACAGACGCGATGCGGGCGGGGCCGGAATGTGTACCATGCGCAGATCAGCACTGTACGTCGTATTTCTCCGCCCAGCACTCTTCCAAATTCTGACCGCTAGACTCGACAATCTCACAGTTCCAAAAAGCCTTGCATGAACCCATCGACTTGAGATTTCACACCATACCAATTTTGATCGGAAACGACGATACGCATGGACGTTGATACACATCTATGCATGCACTACCTGTTGGTGTTTGCAGTGGGATCCATCAGAATTGTGGAGGATCGAGACCAAATTCGGGAATGCCGATACTGAATATCATCACCACACATGCCGCGTCTTCTGAAATCATTGTCCGTCTTCATCTGGGTGGAATCTTTAGCACGAGATCATCCATCAATACAGGTTGATCAGACAACTTCCAATAAAATCCCGTTTGATCATATCTTTCTTCACTTATAAAGGGGTTGAACAGTTAGGCAAATCTGTTCAAGCGTTGTGTACTCCGTACTGTGTAAGCTTTAAAGATGCTCGACTGGGACCGAACTCATAATAATACACAATACAGCTTGTTCTTGGGGCGATGGTATCGTGAATTCGATAGTTTTCTGATCTGGTTATCCCACTTTCGTCGCCTTCGTCCCCTATAACATCGTATACAGACTAGAACTGCTCCTATCATCGTTGGGCGACAACAGCACCTGTCGTATCTCAGCAATAGTGTGTGAGCTTGACTTCAACATCGCAGCCTGAAGCTTACGGGCTGTTGATCCGGCGCGCTTCCCCGAGACGTCAAGGTCGGATTCTTACCACCGAAATGCAGCATTGAGTCAATCCCAAACTCGTATTTCACTGTTTACCATTCCCACACACCTTGTGCCGCGCGCCATTCGCCACTTACTATTCGCGTTAGAGGTCAAGCCTTACGATTCATGTCCACACACGCAACATCGCTGATCAGAGACTTCAACGGCCCCTCTCTGAAATCTCCGGAAACCAGACGTCCGGGACGATACTGGAACTCCCGATTTGGGGATAATTCCTACTATTCGTAGGAATCAGTGAGTGAACAACGAAGTGACGAATTTTCAAAGTAATATGCGATGAAGGTTTTCCAGAATGTTGACAAAACCTTCTCTGTCGAGGCTAATTCACCACGTGGAATAATTAAACTTTGACGGATGTTTCCAGCCTGCAGGCAGCTTGCCATGCATCTCAAGACACTCCTAGCTGGTTTTCAACCTTTCCTACCAAGATAACCACCGTATACGAAGTAGAAACTTTACCTTCTCAGCACTATCGTCCAATAATTGTTCTGTGCCTGACGATATCCTAGTAACGGCTGTACGGTAAGAAGTGGCTAATCCTGTCAACTTGGCTCTGTATTGGGATCATCCATTCACACGGCACAGTAGTGTCCTTCAGTCGAAGGAACTAGCCGCCAATTAGAAGAAGGGACGGCGGTTGTTCCTCGGGTCAAAGAAATTTTGAAGGACTCCAAAAGTAGCATATCCCCTTGGCTACAAGTAGGAAGGACGGCACGTGAAATTGGCAAGCGGCTGGTTGTCAGAGAGGAACGGAGGTTGTAAGAATTCGTATTAGATTCGTGGTGATGGTCTCGAACGTGGATTATAGCTTCGTCCCTGTTTCGCCGCTACTGCGTTGGTGGATCTGGATCATCACAAAGGGGTTCAAATTTCAATGGCTGTGTGCTTCAATTCAGTTTCAATCCTGGCGTCGTACACCAGTACAGAGCGGCTGGATGAGTGCAGGTCGATGTTGATCAGGCATAAGCCAAACCGTGTGGACCAGAGGGCGGGCGACATTGTGTAGAGAAGCCTGAAAAGGGGCCAGCTCCTCTCAGGCGGGTATTATGGAAAGAAGATATGGTCAGGAGCCATCATTTTGTAGGCTGTCACCATCAAATTGGACAAGATTGATGAGATGTGCTGGATTTGGTTGTGGTGTATGAGTCCTTTGCACAGCGCTCAGCAAGATCTCCATGAATCGGATTATGTCAGCTGGCTTCGTCATGCCAAGACATGTTGAAACCAAGCCACAGCTCAACGCCATCACTTGCGTAGCTCTCTAGGCCACAACTACAACAACATCGCTTTTATACTCTGAAGGTTCTTGGATTTGGATCTAACACACCTAAATCACCTTTGCGACTTTACAAAGTCACTTACACTAGCAATGTCCGAGAAGCCGATCCCAGAGAAGGTGCGCTTGTGACCCCACTACCTCACATATCTTGACTTCCAAAGTCTATTGCTATGAAGTACTCATTCCGAACAGCCAACGAAGACAGGTGCAGCTTCAGGCGCCGAGTCTCCAACTACCGCCCGCGAGCTAGACTTCGACGACGATAACGAGGCTACCACCGCAGGCCCCGAGACCGCAGTCGCATCCCCTCCACCAATTTCCAAGTCTCCCAAACCAGGAGTACGATTTTCCGAAGATGCGACAGAGATCCCACCCCCAAAACCTCCGCGACCGACCAGTCCTCAACAGCAGGCCGAGAATACATTGATTGAAGCTTTTCCCAGCATTGACTCAAAGATCGTCAAAGCCGTCCTGGTTGCAAGTGGGGGTAAGGTTGAGCCCGCGTTCAATGCTTTATTGAGCATGTCGGACCCCAGCTTCAGCGCGGAAGATGCCCCTCCCCCACAGCCACCGCGACCAGCTCAGCAGCCGAGGAGTCAGGTTGAGCAAGACGAGATTTACGCCAGGCAGCTGGCGCAGCATTACCAGTCCTCTTACACCGAAGATCATGGCTCGTCCAGGCAGCGCGAACCCCATCTACCTCAGCAACGACAGCAGACGGGACTCAAACCGAATGAGTTGTACGACCGAGACCACAGCTTCTTTGATGACGATCTTCCAGTCATTCGGAAGAATATCGAGCAAGGTTTCAAGGAGACGCAGACCAAGGTGAACCAGTGGATCACCAACTTCAAGAAGCAACTTGATGGCGAGCCAGACGAATACGATCAGTATGGAAACCCAGTATCTCACCGACAAGTCCCCCAGCAGCGCCAGAACTATGGCCCTTCGCAATCCGATCAATCTCGCAGATCGGCAGAGAGACAGCGTAGGTCGGCAGACCGAGAACGGTATGATACAGACAACAGGGTGCTCGGAGACGATTTCGAGGCTTTGCAGCTTCGCGACGATGAAGGTATGTGCAAACTACTAATGTAGGTGAATTCGCGATGGCTAACGATCATGTGCAGCACCCCAGCAAAGGGGAAATCGCCCCTTTGCCAATCCCAACCTTTTCAAGCCAACGCCCGTTTCCCCGCCCACAGGCGGCCCTGTGGATGAGGTAGATGCACTGTACCGCAACCCATCGCCCAATGGCCAGCAAACAGGCACTACTGGCAACAAATCAGGGAACAAGAAGTGGCAACCACTGACATCCATCGCACCCAACCCGGAACCCGATGACCATGACCCATTCAGCTTGGGAGACAGTGATGAAGACGAGGCGAAACAAAAGGACATCAAGGCGGAAGATACCGAGAGGTTGAAGAAAGCCGCAGAAGGCAAAGAAGGACCGACGGGCCAGCTGAAAGGTGCTGAGCGGAGCGGCAGTGTTGGCCAGAAAGACGCCGCCGCCGAGGCTCTCCTCAAAGAAGCCAAGTAGGCAGCCACTGTCACTTCAAAGTCAATCATGGGTGGAATTACGTTATGAGTGTCACGGCTGAGAATTTTACGCCCTGTACCTGCATCTTGTGTCATGGAAGATATCACATCCCAGTTTAGTGCGAATAGCCAGACTAAAGTCATTGTACAATCATTTCTTGCTTCTTTTCCAATAACGAACCTTCTCTGAATGTGTGACTTGACCACTACACGGCGCCAAACAATACACAATGCTTTCCGCTGAGACTTCTACAATTAATCCAGCGTAATGTATTTCTCTGATAAATTGCATACACAGTCTAATGAAGTGTAGTTGGGATTATTTTATATTGTTTTTGTTATCTAACTTATTTCTTCATAGTGATATATGGTAAAATTTTATTACTTTAGTAAAGTAACGAATACCTACAAAACACACGCAACATTAGAAAGCTAATTAAATATAGCAAGAGGCAAGAATATTTGTTCCTTGTCAATTAAAATAAGTATTAGAGTAATTCAGTGAACATTAGTTGGTACAAAAGGGTCAACTTGGATGATGGTAGAAAGTCTCAACCATTCCTCTTTTATTTGTAACTCAATACTTATGAAATAAAAATATCTTGTAAAACACGCTGTCATAATTATGAGCATCATAAATAGTCAGAAAAAATTCGCTCTAGAATCAACCACTCCCTCCCTCTCCAACATCTCCACAAACTTCGCCGCCATCTTTCTCCCACCCTCTGAACTCGGCTCAACTCTCGCTGTATAATCCGCCGGATCCTGCCCATCCAAGACTTCGTACAAAGGACACGGCACAACCTTCACGCCCGGTACGCGGATCGTCTGAGTCCCAATCTCATAAATCTTTTGAATCGCCGTCTGCAACTGCGAGGGATACCTATTATATCCCAGCGCCTTCAGATTCACATCCGCCCACCCCTGCTGCCCCTTACCCGCTTCGAGTGGGAAGTAAATCATACACACAATGACAACCCGAGGTTTCGTCTTCGACGTAATCCGCGAGATGTACTCTTGAATTCTAGCGCCGAACAGCTCCGCGAAATACGCAAGCGGTGACGCACTCCCGGTCTCGATGGCCGTGCGGCGAGTCAACCAGGCTAGATTGAGCATGTTGATGATGGTAGAGAAGGTTGGCCGGAGCGCGATGTCGTTGGCTCCAATACTGACGACTAGGGCATCGTTTGAGGATATGTTGTTCTGGATGAAGGTGTCGTGTTTGTTGAGATGATCATCGCGCTCGCGGAGCATGGTCGCTTCTACGGAGGTGTTGATGCAGGTCGCTCGGGAAGAGAGATGGTGGTTCATCCAGAAGGCAACGTCGGGATTTATTCGTGGGTGCTCGAGGACCGAGTTATAGATTTCTGGGACTGGGACTGTGAGAGGCTCGCCTCCTGGTCCGGATGAGGGAACCCAGTATTTGTTGTCGAGGGAGGAGTCGCCGGCGAGCCATATTATGGGTTGAGTTGGACGGAGGGTTTGAACTGTGTTGTGGAACTTGCGGAGGCTAGATATTGGGTGGCCGTGCCATTCCATGTAAAATCTATACGGATTTATTTTTTTGGAGGTTATAGTAGACGTTGTATCATCGTCCGAGTCTTGCGCCGGGCTGGTGCTCGACGTCGAGGTCGCGCTGCGCAGCAGGTATCTCCCCATGGCGACTTCGAATGAAGACAATATCAATGTTGATTCATTTTCAATGGAAAATGGCTCATGAGCTCTTTAATGAAGTACCTAAGTCAGTAGGTAATGGTAGCGTGTCAGCCGTACAATCTATTTACAGCAACCTAGGCAGCAGCCTAATTTAGGATTGAAATATGAGAAGTTTATATTTTTATGTATAATATCAAGATATCAAGATTCTCCAACTGTATACTTTAAGAAAACTTCGTAAGAAGTGTGTGTCTATGTTTTTAGAGCTTTGGATTGACTCCTAGGGAGCACTCTCCCAAGTATGACATCATGTCATGTGACCTGATCTTACAATAGATCTTTGGTGTGATAGCCTTTTTTATTTCCTTGAGTTGTGAAATTCTATGCTCCTGACAGAATTTAACTTTAGGGATTTCTAAATGCGTTGCGTAGCTTGAATTAGATGTTTGTTTCCGACCGGGGTCAATTTTGTACCAGTTTCGCAGCTAAACTCCATCAAATAGAGGAGTATAATATCCTTCTGTCTTCTCCCTTTTATGCTGCTTGGATCAACTTCTTTGTATATGAAGATATGGCCATCTTGTCAATCGGAAAAGCTGAACCGTACTAGACATTGCTATTTGACATTGTACATGAGGGATGTTCTTTACGAGTTATCCCTAATTTTGTTAATATGTCGACAGGTTTACCTCAGGGTCTAAAGGCGACATGCCTCTCTTCGCTTCATGCTGCCTGATCAAAGCTTTACACATCGTCAACTGAGTTTTAAAAGCCGTAATTGTGTCTTTTATGCTTACATGCGAGGGATCCTCACATAGAGGACGACTATTAGACTCCCTAAGCGCATCTTCCAGTCTCCTGGCCTC
This sequence comes from Aaosphaeria arxii CBS 175.79, assembly GCF_010015735.1. Classification (NCBI taxonomy): domain Eukaryota; kingdom Fungi; phylum Ascomycota; class Dothideomycetes; order Pleosporales; genus Aaosphaeria; species Aaosphaeria arxii. The sequence continues at coordinate 1,067,739 of NW_022983485.1, forward strand.
TTTGACCAAGTCACCGACCTCGGATCGCTTCTTCTCCAGATTCTCCCGAATTGCCGCGACGAGGTCGACGGGCCCGCGGATGTCGATACTAGAAGTGGAGTCTATTGAGTCCAAGAGGCGGTTCAATAATTTCGGATTTTTTTCTTTTACGTGTTCGGGGGATATGGTGATGATAACAGTTGGGGGATCGCAAGATTCGACGTCAGGCATGGGGACATCTATAGTTGCGTCGGAATCGTAAGACACGTCGTCGTCGAAAGCGGACGAAACAATTGTACTACCGCTGTCTGAACGGTTATCCTTCAAAGCGTCCCCTGGTAGTTCTATAGGCTCGTCCGTAAACGCCTTCAACTCCTCCCGAAGAGCTTCCCTGTCGCAAGTGAGGTTGATGATCTGGATGTCCTTAAACGTGCATTCTCTTACAGCATCGCACAGTTGGCTGTCAAGCGCATTGTTCTGTACAAGGAGCTGATGTACGTATTGTTCTTCTGCCTTTTGTAAGAGGCGATTGGTTTCATGGACAGGATGCTTCGCTTTGAATTGTTCCAGCTCCTTCTTCAGGTCCTCGTGCTCCTTCCTCAGGTCCTCGTACATATCTTCTCCATCGAATACCATGTCCCTGAGCTCCGCGTTCTCGTTTTCTAAGTCGCGGAGCTGCAATGTTTGTTGCTCAGTTTTTATCTCAAGGTGTGGAATCGTGGTTTTGACTATTTCTGTCAGTTCTTTGTTTTCCTTTTTCAGCCGTACGACTTCGGCCTTAAGATCTGCATTTTCAGCACTCTTCGCCCTGATGGACGCCCTGCTGGACCTTTCCGTAGAATTATCTTTCGTAGCTTTCACTTCGGTCTCCAACCGTTTTATTTGCTCGACTTGTTTCTTGTCCTTAATTTGCATATTCTTCAATCGTGTCTGTAAATCAGTGATCTGGGCTTTACGACGTAGTAGCTCTTTGTTGGGACTAACATTCCGCGATGGTCGCGGTATAGTGCCGGCCTGTCGCGTGCCATTTGGAGGGTCGATGGTTGGTTTGGCCATTTTTCTTGCTGGAGATCTGGTAGCTGACTTGAACTCAAACATCGCTAGTGCAGATGACAATAATTCTGGCAGCAGTATGCACTGGTAATGTTACCAGGTGATTAGGACATTTAATAGGGACCATGTAGCGAAGCATTGTACACAAGAACTAAACACTGCTGGAGGAAGACAACCTTGCTGTGTACTATGGCTCTTTTTCTATGACTCCTTTTAGTCAGATTCCCGTGATACCTAGCATTGTGAACGGAATGTGCATAGAACGTGAATAATCTCTTTGTTGTTGAAGTATTTTGCTTTCATTATGTAGAGGTAGAATAGAGTCAGCCACAATAAATTGTGGCAATTGTCCCCTTCTACTAGACAGATGAAGAGACAGCTTATGTTTAATTAGATTCAGCAGTGTCTCAATCTGGAGGCCTTCAATTGGTTGTACCTCAACTGCAGTGTACTCCCAGATCGTCCGGTCTGTACCCAAGTACATCTATATCAAACATTAGTTTCTGATTATCACCAGACCCAATGTCTCTGGTGCCCAAGAACATCAGGCGCCCATTGTCTCTGCACTTTCCCTGCACAAAGTAAATTGGTCGTGATGTTGTAAGTGGTACAATGATGCGCCCAAAGGCCAATGAGTGTAATACCTCGTCATGTACAATGCGAGACTACCCCAAACGGTGTAAATCTACACCTTCCAAAGCCTCCAAGAGGTCTCGATCGGCATCAGCATAGAACTAGCATGCCATAAGATTGAATTAAGTGTCTGACACAGTTACGTATTGGAAATCCACCAGCCCATTCACTTAGTATGGATAGAATGCATGAGTACCCCAAGGCTGCTGCGACGTCGGCCGTAAGGCGGCCAGAGTAATTATATCGACGTATGAATAGCGCCGCCAGAAACGATATTAGCCATGCGATTCTGCAAGAGCGAAGCCTCTCTGTATACACTAGTCGGGTAATGTGTTGGTCGCCAAGTTAAGAAGCGCGTCGCTACGATGGTGGTAATACTTGAAGTTTTAGTTCAAGCTGTTTGAGTGCATTTCCCCCGAAATGGGATAGAGGGAGAAGGAGCATTGGGTTTAGCCAATGATATTACTCTTGCCTATTGGGCGTTTTTCGGTGGAGAGTTGGCGCTGTGTAAGAATAGGTCTTGAAGGATTATCGTGAGGTTGCTCACCTGTATCTTTATTGGGCCGGCCGTTCCGGCGGATCAATTGTAACTCGATCAGATTTATCATGCCAATAGTTTCAACAGTCATTGTGTAATGTGTTTGGGAATCTGTGCAAAACACTCAGTGTGTTTGTTTTGCAGATACAATGCAAGAACCAGTCTGAATTCTTTAGTTCTATGAATTGCAAGATATCTCTCTACCACGCCAGTCCCATAGTAATCAAATGGTCGTAGCTATTGTCTGGTCATTGTTGCTGTAAGTTTTCCGCGTTGTGCGCAGGTACTGTATGATGAGCCGAGACAAATCTTGGCTACGATCCGATCTCTCCGGCTTGTCTTATGATCTTACGATCCTCTTACCTCTGCATGGAGAAGGTATCTCAGATTCTAGAATCACTGACAATACATACCACGCAGCATGGTACCGGATTAAGGTACAAATCGAGCAATGCGCATGGCCAAGAAAGAGCCGCTTACGGCTGAGGCTGGCAACTTTCAGGGGCGGGGATTCCTTACCCCAATGTACGAGCTATGTACCTTGCGCCTCCACGGCCCGGCCAATCACCCCCTTGCTTGCGGACCCTGACAGCATCGTTTGGTCTTCGCGCGGAAATTTTATATTAACGACGAGGCGGAACGTCAGATACCCAGAGATTTAGTGGTACCCAAATCGGAAATGCTAGATCCATACTTCGCAGTTCGTGTTCCTGTTCGTTCGTACATGATGACGGGTAACGCCCAGATGGGCGGTGGGGTCATTGTCAGCCACGATTAGAGCTTAGGGTCTTACAGCTTGGGTTCTTGGAGTCTTTCCATTTTGGGATTGTGGTATACACCTCTATGGGCTTCACATGATGGTCGACGATGTCTCAAGGCATCGTGAGATGTTAGAATAGAGAAGGGAAAATGTATAAATATGGGGGAATGCAGCTCCGTTAAGAGACCATCATCAATCGATCAAGCTCGTCCATCTCCACACCGTAACTACTTCTACTACAAAACGAACAACTAGTTCTTTAATCGTAACTTCAAATCACCTTCAAAATGAGAATCGCAGCTGCCGCCTTCGCCCTCTGGGTTTCCTCCGTATGCTCCTCTCTTCAATTATAATCGCATCTCCAAACTCGAACACACACTGATGAATGAGTTATAGGTCATCGCCACTCCCCTCGCAGAGAATCTCTACACCCGCGAGGAGGCCCAATCCCTCGGACTCCCCATTGTCGACCTCGAATGGACCGGCCAGGTCGTCGAGGGCGGACCCACCGTCACCCTCACCGGAACGGCTCAGTCCATCTACGAGGAGATCCTGAAGATCAACCCTGACTTCAAGTCCGACGAAGTCGAGGAGCGTGGACTCGAGGCTCGCCAGTCTGATGGTACTGTAAGTAGTCGATACCGCTTACTTTCTCTACCATCCACTGTAGGGCTATGAATAGAAACTAACCATCACCGGCCAACAGATTCAATGCGGCAACGCACCCTACGTGACGAACTACAACAGGCAGTGCGGTGAGGGCATCAGCTACCTCCGCCGTCTGGGCGGCGGCAACGGAATGTGCGGTACACCTGCTGGTGTCTGCACCCGTGTGAGCTGCTCCAACAACTGCGGCATGTATCTCTGCAGCAACGTAAGTCGAACACTGCCCGACAACATACCCTCAGGCAACGATTAACATTTTCTACCATAGTCCGCAAAGAGCGTCAGGTGCAACTCCATCGCCAACGATATCGAGTGGATCTCCAGCAGGTGCGGTCGAACCGTCAACGGCGTCTGGCAGTCTCGCGGCCGCCTTGTCTTCCGCGATGGCCATGCTACTGAGCTTAGGAGGCCTGACAACCTCTGCTGATCGCGTTTCGCTGGACAGCTTAACAGCACAGTGAGATTGAATGATCGATCATATCGAACGTCTCAATGGTGGCTACTTACCAAAGGGATCGTTGTCCAGTCATTACCTACCAATGTACTTAAGTCATGATATATATATAAAACCGTGGAGGACAACAACATCGACAGTCAAAGAGCATAATCAAAATTGTTTAATCCCATCACTGACTATACACAACCACCATGTTCCTCTCGCCCACCCCATAACTACCCACCTAATGAGATACCTACTCCCCCGAAGGTCCCGTAAGCGTCGTCCCAAGCTTCCCAGGCGTTCCAAAGTCAGGGCTGCCATCCGACTTCCAATTGACAATCTGCGCCATCGTGTACCTGTTCCCATCGCAAGCACCGTTGCTGTTGCTAGTTGCGTGGTACACGTTCCAAGTCTGCGAGCCGTCTGGGCTTTGGAAGAATCTATTTGCACCTCGTTAGTCAACCTTACTTTCCTTTCCTTCCCCTCAACCAAAAACACGCTTGATAGTAAACCCAACAAGAAAGGTATAACTTACCCATTGTGTCCCGGCCCATAGTTCCCATTCGCGCTCGTCAACAGCGGCCCCGACTTCTTCCAACTAGCACTCAACGTCGGATCGCCGCTACCATTCCACGTCAACAGCCCCAAACTATACGACGTCGTCCAGCAGAAGCTCGCCGAGTACGCAAGGAACGTCTTCCCGCCATGATACAACGCCGCGGGGCCCTCCATGACGGGATTTCCGACGGTCTCCCATGACGCAGTGGGTGTGGAGAGCACCTTGGTGGCGCCGATTTTGCCGGGCGAGGTCAAAGGCGCGATGCACAGGGATTGCAGGGAGCCGGAGAAGCAGGACCAGACGAAGTAGTTGCCCCAGGAGGAGAAGCGGAGGATCGTGCCGTCGATGCCCCAGGTCGTGGTTAGGGTCGAGAGGTAGCTGAAGGAGTCCCAGGGGGTGGCACCGCCTGTGGGGGGGTGGGTTAGTCGGTGGGTGCGTTTTATGGGAGGGATATGGGGGGTGGACGGGGAGATGTACCCTTCAAGACGTGAGGTCTTTGGCCGTCGAGGTTCGCGCTCGTGCCGGCGGTGTAGTAGATGTACCATGATCCGTCGAGGTAGTGCAGTTCGGGCTATGGATATGTTACTCCAGACTTCCTTTTTACTTCCATTCAATGGCTAAGGAAATTGGGGAGCGTACGGCCCACACGTTACAACACCTCGCCGCGTTGGTATCCGTCCAAACCGTCTTCTTCTCCCCCGTCTTCAGGCCCTCCAATGTCTTCGCACGGGTGATCTGGAGGTTCGACCACGTCGTTGTCATGAGGTAGTAGTATCCGCCCGACCATGCGATGTGCGGGTCAGAGCCATCTTTCTGCTTCAAAGGGTTGGAGAAGCTGGCGGCGGATGCGAAGGAGCTTAGAGCCAGGAGGGAGGTTGCTAGGGTTTTGAGGAACAGCATTGTAGTAGATGTCGCGAAGGGCGACTCGACACGGTGAATGCAGTCGTGAATTGTATCCTTTTGATTGCGGTATGAATGCTCTATTTATGCTACTTATAATTTCCTTGCCCTCACGAATTTAGAAAACAACAGCGAACGACCATTCCGTTCAAGAATTCCAATCCACGAATCAAGGCCATTCAATCCCGAAATGTAGTCACTGTCGGTGCCGAAGAATATATTAAAAGCTCCGGGCCACGATCTACGAATGAAGGTATGTTTCATCTGGATTGAGATGGCGTGGTCGTGTGATTGGTGGAACGCATTGTCGGTGCAAGGGTTGTAATGCGCGAGAGAGAATTATCCGCCCCGGATTTTCCTGGTGCGATTTTAGGAGGACTTTTAATGCGGGGAGGTGGCTCAATATGTTTAGGGCTCCGACTTGAAATAGTTTTAAGCATGCTGTGTTGTAGCATGGCGTTTGGCATCACGAGGACAAATCTGCAGATGTGAAGACAATGTTTCGTTTAACACGGTATTGTGGTGTAGCAGGATAGACGAGGCTATTCGGGGATCACGTGTATGGGGATGGGCACTAAGCAGGACATAGATAGATCGATCAGGGCTGCCGAGAGAGATTGAGGCATCATCCACCTACCTCCCGAGGCCTATCGACAGAAATATCTACTTATTCTACCTATCCACCGATTGCGGGTCGTGCCTGTGATGAGCCCTACTTGTACTACAGAGGCGTCTATACGCGACAGTATGAACAAAGAATATCAGTCGCGGCGATGTAATTCAAAATACGTATCGTCATCACAAACTGTAGAGTGTAACATACGGAATGGCGATATTATTATTGGTACTTGGATATCTGAGAGAGAAGTCGATAGACACGACGTGGGTATTCCAATGAAAAGAAACAAACAGACAACAGACCGGAACACCTCGCTCACTCGAAATACAATCTGGTTTCCTAACCCAAAACGACGCACGACGAGGTAGGAAATTGTCCAATCATAGCATGAGGCTCAAGTTGGTGTTCGGTAAGTTTTCAGACAAAGAAAATTTAGACACCCTGCATGCGCATCTCTGGGTCGGCAGATGTATCTCCACGGGGCGTGCGTCGGATGTGGAGAACGGCGAAAACAGTGGTAGCGACGAAGGTGAGCCTGAAATTGATGTTAGCTTTCTTATTCTATTCGACGGATGGGGGTTGAAACATACCAGATGAAGGCACCGAAAACGATAGCGGCGGTTCCGGCACCGCAAGGGCCGCCGTTGCTTCCGCAGTGGATATCACCCCACAAAGCAGCGACAGCCACCCAAGCAGCGAACCAGAAGATCATGGTCAGGGCTTCGAGGCCGGCAATGACATACTTATGGGCGAACTGCGGGAAGCGAGATGGTGTGATGACTAGGAAGGCCACAGCGAGGAGCGTCCAAACAGCAGTGAAGAGCATGAAGTTCACGCTGTGAGGAGACCAGGAGCCCCAGGGGCTGGTATAAGCGTCCACAACTAGCGCAGAGTAAGTATGTTTATATTTACTATTTCGTGTTTTCTACAGATGAGGTGCAACTTACCATAGGCGGCGAGACCGAGGACGATGATGGAGAAGACAGCCTGCACGGCACGGAGGGGAAGAATGTAGGCGAAAGTCATTTTTGTTTCGTAAATACAATTATTCCTAAAGTGTAGGGAAATATAAGGAAGGCCGTTGATGCAGGGTCTTTTGTATAGAGGAGAAGGGAAAAAACTTCTTAGGCGTAGTCGAGGATGAGGAGATGACTGCGAGACCCCGCCCGGACAGATGCAGGAGTTATATACTGAAGGGCTTTCGTCATACGCTGTAAGGCTGAAGGCAGGTCACGACACGACAAACGAATAATGGATGATGAAAGAAGGACACAAAAGGTGGGTTGTTGTCATGGGTTGTCATGATGGCTTGGACGGACTGGGCGATGATGATGATCGTGAAATGCTACGTCATCCGACAAGGGTTAGGACGTGGTAAGCGGCTTGTCTCAGCCAATCAGAATCCTTTCACTTCCACCCTTTGTTAACTTTAATCCAGTCACTCACCACTTGATCTCTTCTTGTCCTTGTCATAATTCTTCACTGCATTAACATATGCACCCCTCTTCATTACCATCTTTTCAAAGCTTCCAGACATTAGTGCTCTGTATTATCGATCTCCATGTACTATGTATTCTCTCGAGTTCAAAGTTTGACATGGGCGGTGATATCATACTAGTAACACCTTTTTCCATGCTGCGCCCTACGCTGACGCACACGGCCAAGTTCAAGGAAAAGACGGCAAGCCACCACAGAGCCGCACGGAACCTGCTTCCGTAGACGCTCAGAAATCAGAACATACTCGTGTACATGAAAGACAGACTTGTGCCGACAATGCGACGAGCCGCCAACTCTTGCGCACTGTGCACTTGTTCTGCTCCTGATGGGTCTGCTTCCCGTGGCCGTCATCTGTGCATCCCGATCGTTCATCTTTACGAGATCATCTAGGGACCCAAAGGTTCTCTAATACCTGGTATACAGTCCAGTACAGGCTTGCATTATTTCGTGAAGGTCTTTTTGTTTTCAAATCGACCCCTGCGACAATCATCTCGTTGTCGTAATATGCATGCGCGGTCTTCGTATGCGGAAACATTACTGTGCAAACCTGCGCTTAATCAAACGAACCTTCTGTGGCGCAGACGGGAACTAGTACCATCCTGCTGCGGTGCATGCGAAGTTTAAATCCTACCATTTGCCAAGGTATCCAACTGACATCGAACGTTTCTAATCTTTGCAGCGTTGAACCGTACAGCGATGAAATGAGCTCGTTTGTCTATCTTGCCTTCTCTTATGCGGCCGTAGAGTAATCATTCCGTACGATATATTGTGTCGATGAAACAAACAGAACATCGCTTTCTCCGCCTGTTGGCGCGAACGTTGCTCACTGTTCGACTAAGCCAATATTGCTAATTCATGAGATACAATGGCTGAGTTGAAAATCAACTCTTGACATGCCAAATTGATTGCGATGTACTAGTACTCGTAAAACGGTAAATCACAGATTGTATTCCCGGATGGCCTAATTGTTTAGTAAGCATTCTCTCACCTGCTTCGCCCATAACCCACCCTGCACCATTCCAGTGAAGACAATGTACACATTGCTCGAGATGACCACGTGCTGCCTTCCTTTACTTCAATTCTCAAGGCGCCTAAGGTGAAGTCACTTTAAGAATCATAAGCATTGACATCTGCTGACTTAGAGCCTTAGTAGTGTTGAGGGTTCTAGACTTCAGCATCTTTGTCTTCAATTCGTACAGCTGCATCTAATTTACCTGCATTGTTAAGTGTCAATTGTGTAGGCCGGTGGGAACCTCTACCCACGAGCTGGCCCCACAACCTGTTACTATGTCTCGTACTTCCATGCAGCTTTCTTAAATAGGTAGCTATTCACAAATTGCTTCTCGCCAGGGGTATGTAAGCTATCTCTGGTTTTGATCTTACAGCAGATGCTTTTGGATGTAGCGAGTAGCAAGACGACATTTCAGTAACTTCGCGGGCGGGAGACCCGATCTGGTAATCTACCATTTATCATGCATCAATCTGCCATCATCACTTGCACCGAGGTCTAGCAAATCTATACTACATGTATCAGTCTCCTGCACCAACATTGCAGGGCGTAGGCCCTTTAACTTGATCTCGTACTCTACCAAAGAATTCAAATCGTTCATGCTTAAGCGGCTTCATATAATAAATAGAAAGATAAGTCTACAAACTTAACCTTCGTGGTAGGCAAATCACACGGGGTCGAATATCATCAAAGTTCATCTACTCATGTCTCAAGGCTGACCAATGACAATTTAGCCACCCGTAACCACCCGTTGCAACTGCATGCGAAATCATTTGACATAGAGATATCCAGCCAGTCCAGCAATAAGGTTATAATGATCATGGGCATCATGCCGTGTTCTATTTTGGACCTACCATGTTCCCGGACGCCCTCGATTCGTCACGTCACCGCGAGAAAACTTCATTCGGAGATACATTATAAGGTACTCACAGCGCACAGAAACTTGAGAGACATTGCAAGTCAACTTCGTCTTTGTTGGATGTTTCCACCACGACACTGTCGCGGTCACAATGCAGTTCACTCAATTCCTTTTAGTCGCATTCTGCTTGTATGGTCAAGGTACGCTTTATTGAGGACAATAAGACCATACCGTATAGTACTGTACCTTCACCGCTGACTTGTATCAAGTTTTCTCTCAATTCGTAGCAAGCAAGTTCTACGACACATCCAGCGGAATAACCTATGCCTCCATCACCATCACCGGCGTCGCATACCGTGTTGCCCTTCCACCGCTCAATTCACCAAATCCCGATGCGATCATACAGATTGTCTCACCGACCAAGAATGGCTGGTGTGGATTTTCCTGGGGCGGTCGGATGCTGAGATCCCCATTATCAATCGCATGGGCTACCAAACAGACATCTGGTCAGCAAGCCATTATCGGCAATTGGATGGCAACGTAATGCGCCCCATTCTATTTCTAAGCTACGGAGAATTGTATTGTCTGTTAACATAATCCCAGAGCATATGCTCGGCCGTCGCCATACTCCGGCGCTTCACACACCCCCATAGCGATTTCGCCGTCTAAGACAAATGGTACGCATTGGACGGCAACAGCGCGATGCATAGGCTGCACGAAGTGGGATACCACCGATCTTACTACAAAGAGTGGCGAGACGCGGTTTGCATATGCGTGCTCGACTACGGCTCCAACTAATCCATCGAGCAATACATCAAGCTTCAGCGTTCATGATTCTCCCGGGTCATGGTTGCACGATTTGAATATTGCGCGCAACTCGAGCTTCTCGAATTGGATTGCTTAGGTCCTAGAGGTGGAGAATTGTGGTGGGAAGTGCGCATCGCAACGGGCCCCTGAGATTTGGTCGTGCGTGCCCGAAGATGACAAGCTCGGCCGGAAGACACGACGATCATTGTAGAGCCTGCGGAGAACTTTTATATACCATAAAATGCATGCTTGCTGTATTGTCGGGTCTCTAGGAATTATTATCGGTTATCGTGCAAGTCTTAATAATGCTATCAGGCCCTTGTCTCTGTGGGTATGAACGGTCTAGAATCCTTGAAATTTGCCCATGGTTTGGGGGCCGAAAACGAAATCGTACTGATGCGATGCTTCCATTCGCCATCCTCACCATTCAGCCTCGCCAAGTAATGCATGGGTCGAAGGAACTTACTTCAATGCGGCAAGACTGATACAGTAGTTAGTATTGCTTGTAGGGCCTAAATATGCATTACAAAACCAGCGGTTGCCTACTACAACGCCTCCCGCCTCCCGTCAAAACGTCAAAACGTCTCCGCATTGCACTCATGACAGCCTTATCGTCCTGTCTCCTCTCGTTCGTTCGAGATGTTTTCGCATTTTCTCTTGTCCATATTGATATTTTCCGTCTCCGTCGTTTCAGGACCTTTATTATATGAGAACGATAATATTCTTGGTGCAAACTGGACCAACGGAAGCTTAGATCAGGAGGAAGGCTACGGTGTCCATCCATGGAAAGAATGGAGTCCAGCGGGGAACGCATCGCAGCCCGTGAATCTAACGATACTACCGGACAATATAGCAGCGCTGATTTTTCCTGTACCGTTGAACGACACTGGACCTCAGAATATTGCTGCAAGATTCGCGCTAGCAAGAACGATTTTATCAAACGAGTACAATAGCGGAGGAATAGGATGCATGTACCCATTGAGCGGATCTTACGATTTCTTGACCAGAGTACTCTTCTATCTGTTAATGTTCTTTGCACTGCTATATCGTCGTCATTCGTGGGTTGCCGTGGCTGCCCTCGGCACGGCAATGACCTATTCTGCGACAACAGCGGTGCATGCTTTGGCGCTCCTCACCCAGTTCGGGTGGCACAATGGGCGCCCCAATCCAGAATCATCGAAGGACTATGGAGATACAGATATTTTGGGCACATATCCGATTTTGCTCACGGCGCTGGTCATGGTCACGCCGATTCTTAACTGGTCCGCTAACGTCCGTCGTGACAAGGCGCAAATCATATTGATACTATGGGGCATGCTTTCATTTGCAGCACTGGTTCCCGTCATGGTATACATCTCTCAGACCGCGGGAGGGACTGACTTTCGTTCATGGAGTCTGAATGGCATGGGAGCACTCATGCTTTGTCCTCGATCAGTAGCAGAAGATAATCTCGACTGCGCGCTTACTTCGTACCCTACGCGCAAGCAGTACGAACAGTGCGAATGCATTGATTTCTGTGCGCTCTTGGGACCTACCGCACCCATGAGACACGGTGCCTCCATGGTTCCTATGTTCACGCATCCGTTCATCATCGACTTGTCCAACAACACCGTCTTCATGTTCGTCAATTACTGGAGCCAAGCCCTCGCTGCCATGATTGTTTGCTTTGGAGGTATCCAACTGATCCTTAACTTCTTCAACCTCCGAGAGATGCGCGATCTATTCCTCCGCATGTTCTACAAGCCGGGACTCACGACTCTTATGCGAATAGGTCGGGCGAAAAGCACAAGTGCGATTCTTGTCAACCACGACGTTGATAGCTTTCGCTCGGCTCGAGCAAGTCCTTGGTTCATGGTTGTCAAGACCATTGCGGCACTCTATTATCTGCTCGGAGTTTTCATCGGCTTCATTTCCCCCCTAATCCTTCTGGTGATCATAGGAGTCGTTGAGACTGGCATATTCCTAGCCCCCGAAAGCGAGGAGAATGACGCCGTAGGGGCATGGAGTCCCTGGGTCGGAGCCGCAATCATAATCCTAGTAGCCATCGTCCTACATTTCCAAGATCACTGGCAGCATCTACTACGTGTCTTTGGCTACTGGTTCCTACGAATAGCCGGATTTGGCGGACTCGTCGAGAAACTGGAGGAACAACGACCCGAGCCTCCCAGCAAGAATGTGGGCGTCCTCACTCGGATCCGCAATTTCTTCACGCATTTATTCAAATGCAGCGTGTACGGAGCATTCTGCACCGTCCGGTCGACCCTCAAGGAATACAACTCCTGGCTTCGTGCACCTCCACCACATCCGCAGCTGTGCGGCTGCGACAGATGCATCGAGTACAGGAACCTCATCCGCAAGACTCGAGAGCTAGATGACCACGCGAACACATGCCCATGCGACAAGTGCTACGCATTCCGGGACCAAGTCGACAACCTCACCAAAGACCACGATTCCATAGACGGGGGGAATATAAGAAAAGTGAAGAAATGCGGCTGTGAAATGTGTTCATTGCAGCGAGAGCAGGCACACTGGAAGCGGCGTATTGTCGATCAGCGCCCGTGCGAGCACTGCGAGCCGGAATACGAAGCCATCTCCAATCCTGCGGGAAAGCCTGCAGATGATGTGAAGTACGAGAGTAGGGGGTATCAGACTTTGGGTATCCGCCTTTGGCGGCGGTTCGATAGGGTTATGATTAATCTGCTTGAGGAAGCGGATAACCAGCGCCGACAACGTCCTAGCCAGACGTCTATTAAGCCGTCGCCAACGGTTGGAACTGAAATGATAACGATGCCAGCGAGTCCGAAGTCTGCGGCATCTGTCAGTCCACCCGTGTCTCCTAGGAGCTCTATTGCGTCTGTTCGTAGCCAGCCAAGTAACCCACCCGCCCCTGCTGCAAGTAGTAGCACAAGTCGGATTAATCAGACGACACCCTGAACAGCGATAAGCAATTCCTTTTTTTTCTTAGTTGGCTTCGGGGTTAAGGGGTGGCAGGGCAATTCCTTTTCAGGCACAGCATTTCTTAATACCCCAAAGATTAGCATTTTCCCGATCAAAATGCAACATATTCTCGCATATAGATACACGATCAACAAGTAGATGCAAATACAAACTAGCATGCAAAGTCTGAAAAATGTACAAACCTCGATTTTCTTCAAGTCTATCTTCTGAAGATGACCATTCTTTTCATTAGTAATACTCTCCTCAAACATTTGTTTCTAAAATAAGATGAACTGGATTGGTCAGTCTAGATATGTCTTGAACATAAGAAATGCCGATGGATTCATATTCCCTCTTCCTAAAGTGCCACCAGTAGTATGCTAAAATTCCCATGATTGTTAGTTTCATCCATTTGTCCAGGGAATTTAGAACTTCTTCTAAGTACCCTCATTCTCAACAACGTCTCCCTCGAATTTAGTAAAACCCACCTCCTTACCATCAATAACCAAAGGCCGTCTGAAACAGCAACCCTCCGCCCACCGACTCCACTCCGCTTCCGTCATGTTCTCCGGCGAAGCACGATTATCTGCTTCGCCCCAGCCAGTCAGTACATCGCCTTTGTAAACAAACAGAGGTGGAAAAGCGATTCCGAATCCAGGGAGTACAGATCTGAAGGAGAGGGCGTGGATGCGTGCGATAGATAATTCGGACATCTCTCCGACGTTGCTGGAACGACATAGGTTGAGGACAACGGCGATGCGTCCATTTGCGGCTTTGGCGGGTATTGTGATTTTTGGAGGTGGTGGGGAGTCTCTGGATGTTGTGGATTCTGTAGATGATGTGGGTTCCTCGGATAGAGATGAAGAAGATTCTCTACCTTGTGTGGATTCGCCAGACTGTGTGGATTCATCAGATGGTTGTTTCGGCGCCATCAAATGAATCGCATAGCTCTCCACTTTCCTCAAGAAACCGTTGACACCACGATCAGAGAAGGCGATGGCATGGGCAGCGTCGCTGTCAAGCGTTGCGGTCGTCGATGGCGCGGTAGTGGTGCAACCCGCGTCTTGCAACGCCGCTGCCAAATGATCTACCTCATGTGCATGTTGTCAGTTTCAAGGTACCAAGACGGATGAATCGGTCACTTATCTAGTTCATATTCCAGCTCTATGCTTTGTTTTGGGTTTTGTTCTAGGGTTTCTTCTAGATCCTTAGTGATTCGAACCCACATGTCGTAGATCTCGCACAGCATGTTTCGGGTGATTATGAATATTTCATTTTCGTTGACATTTCCCATATTTGGTATGTCTCCTGGCGTCAAAATGAGCTTTGGTACCGATTCCTTCATCTTGTAATCCTGGACCACGTCTTGAAAGATGGGCTCGATGTCGTTATAGAATGCCTTCGATGTTCGCATGATTGCGAGCGGGAGACACTCGCGGACCATGGTGATGATGGGGGCTTTGCGTTGTGTCTTGGAGCGATTGTCCCCATTAGATGCGTGAGATAGTTCTAGATAGTAGATATTGCCATGTTAGACTTGTAGACGGAGAAGTTCTTTATAGATCGTATCTTTGTTTTCATGTCAGTACATTGGGACTCTACGTGGCTGAAACTTGAGGCCAGGAACTTACTCCTCAATTCTGCGGGTAATTGATTAAATCTGCAGCCAGTCTGAGGATTTACGTTCACCCTGAGGGCTGCCCTTGCTGGGGTCTCCGCTGGGGTTGAGGCTGCTTGAGGTGTTGCCATTGACGTTGAATTATACAATCTTTGAAACAAATAATTTTGATTAGGATGAATTTATGAATAGAAGAATTGTCACGAGAAGGATGTTAGTTTATTCTAGACAGAATGATTCTCAGCAACATACAGGAGTGATTATGGTAGAGTTGACATCGATGACTGTAGCGTTCGTGAATGTCAACGTACACTCCAATCAATTCTCTGTAACACAAAATGTCATGAACATGTAGACTCATAGAAAAACGTTAATACAGAGGATCACGATATTGCATCATCATAGCAAGCCAGAGCAGGAATATATGCAGAGATGCAAAGCCTCGCATCGATACTTCGAGGGCTGGTCGAGACATCGCACATGTTTAAATGTGTAGTAATTGTTTCGTGACTAGTATTGCGAGTTCTTGAGGGATGATTTATCTATAGGGAATTGAGTTTTGGGGAAAATGGTACTTCAATCTTCCTTCAGACGTTGGTGAAGTTATCTCACATAGTGCATAACGCGACGGAAAAAGGGCATTGGAGCGAATATGACACTACAAACATCTGACTCGCAACATTTCGAAATGACTGTTGAGGCCAATCCAAGGACATATTATACTCCTGTAACGTAGCACAAGAGTAGGTGTCAGAGCACAATGACACATTCGAACGACTCGTGCAAATCTCGACTTCCTTATCGGGGTGGTCTGGGCGCTGGTAGTCCCAGTCTTGTTTGGATGAGGAAAAAAATAGGAATCAATGGTAGGGTGGGTCATTGCTTCTACACCATTGATGATATTAGTTCGTACATTATTCGCTTTATGTAGCGAAGAGGAAGTACTGATCAACACCAATAATCATAGTCTATTTGCTTGACATCACATCAGACCACTCACCCACATACAGTCTTGACAGCACCTCCAGGGCTTGACGACTCCAAAACACCTCGCTTCCAGGAATGTGACTACTGAGTTTCCCTAAAGCGGTCGTGATCCACTCCTTCTGCTCGTCCGTCGCCCCGTAGAAAGACATGATGAGCGGACCTGCCATGTACATCGACCCCAGAGGCCAGAATCTCAATGAGTACTCGAAAGACATACATATCTGCTGGCGAGCGCGGTCGCAGCGATGAACGATGGCTTCTCCCACGGCCTGTGGGTAATTAGTAGGGAGGAGGCGATTAATGATTGTCTCGAGGACGATGGAGAGGCCCCAGTAGAGAGCGCAGGCGTAAGCGAGGGACTTCTCTTTGTATTCGTACACGACTGGGACTTGCGTGTCTCCGAGGGTGCCAGAAACTTCGAAGATATCTTTGGCAGTGTTGACGGCTTCGTCGATTAGACTGCCAATCTGCTGAAGGGTTCTTCGTAGCGTTTGTGCGCGACTGAGGACGGTCTGGCAGTCGATGGCGGCCTCGAGGGTTCGGAATTGTCGCAGTTCTTTAAGCAGCGTCGGTAGCGCAAGAAGAACGGCTACCATGTCTTCGGATACATGTCCGAAGGTAGTGGAGGGGAGATCGTCGAATGAAAGGTCGGTCCAAGGTTGGTGCTGCAGGAAGCAGTCGTCGCCTCGCACAATAGCATCTGCAACCTACAGATATCAGCGAAAGGGTCTTCGGATCTTACATGACTGGTAGGATCTTACTATGGCGCCTCTCCGATACGCGAGCAAAAGCTTGCCAAATCCTTCCCGGTGACGATCCGCTCCGCGGTATTGGATCAAGCGTGCAGCTCCCCCGGCGTGCATGATGTACCCTGAACCACCCTGGAGATGTGTCAAGCCACCTCCAAGCAATTCGATCTCACCAAGCAATGCCACGGCACAGAGGGTGTTGTCGGAGTAACCTTCCATTGGGTCGTTTATCACTAGGCTTAAACTGTTCACTGCTTTCAGATAGAGCTGCTGCTGCTTGTTTATCGCATCGTAGCCATCGTTGAGGAGAAATAATCGACGATGCACTAGACAGGCTATAGTAGCATCTAAAACAGCGGAATGGCCTAAACGCCGGGGAATTTCTTGAATGAAATTGGCCATGGTTGAAAGCCGCAGTCCAATGCTTGAACCATTGAATGTTTCCACCAGGACAGCTGTTAAGCCTTCGGCGGGTGTTTGCATCGGTTGTGGAGACAGGACAGGGCTAATTTCCCTTGTCGTACTCTCCCGCGGCATGCATTGGGTTACGGTGCGAGGGGAGAGCCCCTTGGGCTTTACAAACTTGACCTTCGATATAGGAGCCTCGCAACATCGCTGCCCCTTTTGGCATGGTCCACAGACCGGTTTGACTTCATCGCACTACCGCCAAGTAAGTTATACAGTAGATAGAATGGAAGAGTGCATTGTGGCTTACTTTGACTTTACGCTTCCTGCAAGTACCGCATCTGTTGCTTTTGATTACTCCCGTCATCGTCTTTCATCGCAGTCCTTGAGCTCGCCGAATTTCTTTTTGATTTTACACATTGAAGTTAACAAGCCACCGACACCATAGAAATCGACCACATAGCTGGAATATAAGGAAACGGTGATGGAAGCCATATCGGTGCTGCCGAGAGAATCTTGTTGATTGTCCAGCTTCTCACACTGTGCTGCGGTGAGTTTCTTACCAGGGTCTGCATTCAGCTCTGCAGATCGGCCGACCATACTCGCAACATTCGCAACGAATCGGGAAACTCTTGGCAACTGGCATCCTTGCACACCTGTTGAGTTCTCCTGCAATGAGGCTGAAAGCGATAGCTACACAAATGATTGTGCAGAGGGTCGGTGTGGCTTGTTCATAGATATAATATGGAATCACCAGAGCGATGCTCTATGGATGTCTGAGGCAAGCGGTCTATCAACTTCGCACGTAGGAAACATAAAGCAACTTCGAATTAGACGCCTCTTCGTAAACCTATTGCCAAGAACAAAAATGTTATCCGGTTTCTATCTAATGCGCTCCCAAAGATTGGGACGGTGTAATTTGTAATAAGAGACTAGACGAATAGCATGATCAGAATGCACCCGTTCGATCCCGTAGCATACCTAAATAACAAATTACTTGACATTCACAACGAGCCAGAACGCGAGAAATGTTAGGTGGCAGAGCTGTGCATGGCTGACTGTGGCAATCAATGAGTGAATGATCTGGACAGGTCTCATTCGATTTGCGATTCATGACCATCCGAGCTTACAACTTATCTCCATTGATTCTCATTCCTCGGCCGAGAAGTCAGTCATTGCCTGAATAGCTGTGATAGCCATTCTTGTGTATGGAACCCGAGCTGAACGGCGATGAACATACATACAGCCCAATCATACAGCGGAATGATAAATGGGAAACTAACCCCTTTTGTGTTAGTCAGGAACCCGGCATCGGGGGTCCAGAGAACATGTTACAAGATGCATGGGCAAATGATGGAAATTATACATGATTTGAAAGGACCTATCTGGTGATCTAAATAATCAAATACATTGAAAATGCCACGTAGAGATCATGATACTGAAGAGAAAAACAATCAATTGTTCATGTTGCCTACAGATAAAACCGTCAGAAAGAAAGGCAAGTCATCAATCGACCTACCAATAAGGTTTCCCGAAAATAACTGCCAAGCTTTAGATGCCAAGATTGTGACCCGGTCCAATGGGAGAAGGGAAATGAAAGGGACGGGTTTCCTTCCTTTGTTGTTAATTTTACCATCTTCATCAATTCTTCTGGAAGAAACAAACTCCCATACATCTACCTTTGGGCCTGCCGACACCCGCAAACACCTGTTACGGACTCTCGTCTCGTATTGTGTGCGAAACCGCCGCGTGTCCCTTGCCGCTGCAATGGTGTCCCTTTCCCGTAGCGGGCCTTGTCCACGCAAGGGCCCGCTGGGCTTAGCTCGCTCGTTCTAGGTCTCTCGTTTCCTGGCCCAGGTATCACTTAGTACACAGTCTGAGGAGATGATAACACACATCATCAGCATCATTCGACACCACCGCACTATTACTACCGCTCCTACCCCACCAGTCTCTGCGCATCCTCTCCACAGGCACCGCTAGACCGACTGACCTAACGATACCCTCCTCCGCTAGTCCATCGAGGACATTCACACCACAAAGCCCACATGTCCCGACCCTCTCGCTAAGGACGATGCATTCCGCACGATCGGGTCGTCTCCGCCTGGCTACCAAGCTTGCCGCTCTCGCTGCCGCTATATATGGTTTTATATGGGTCAGCGGGTTTCCGCGATACTACGATGAAGACGAATTGCCTCCCACCCAGCAGCGAGGCGACGACCCTGTCCAGACGACCCCATTCCCCGTCGAGTTCGATCATGTCGTCGTGTCTCTGAAGACGAGCGCTACCAATGCCTACAAGGAGGTTCCGCCGCTGCTCGTACTTACCAAGCAGATGTACTACGACTCCCTGCTGCTGATGAGCGACCTGCGCATGGACATTGGTGCCTTCCACATCGAGGATGTGCTGGATAGATACAAGAAGGATTTCGTAGATAATACACCGGAGCTGGAGAGATACAAACACCTGGACTACTGCAACCGCGCAAAGATTCCGTTCGACACTATCAAAGATGGAGACCCTCAGAAGGAGAAGGAGATACAAGAAGGCATGGATAGATACATGATTTTGCGAATTGTACAGCGAGCCTGGGAGCTCCGTCCCGAGCGGTTGTGGTATGTGTTTGGCGATGCGCAGACCTATATTGCACGCGCAAACCTGCAGACATGGTTGGGCCAGTTCGATCACTCCAAACCCTATTTTTTTGCCAATCCGCCGATTGCTGGTTTGCCCGACCCTTTCGCTGTGGGAGGCCATACCTTCATACTTTCCGCCACCGCCATGAGGGCACTTTTCGTGGAGCAGGAAAAGGTTCTTGACCACTGGAACGACCGGATCTCCAAATCCAGTACAGCATACGATGTTCTCACAGACTTCCTTTCCACCGAGATCAGTTTGGAAGTAAATCAGACATGGCCGGCGATATCTGGTTTCAATCCCTTGACAGCGCCTTATGGAAATGGATTCTGGTGTGAGGTCATTGTCGCCATGGATAACGTTCCACCAGAATCACTGAGCGAGCTGTGGCGCCTGGACACTGACCATTTCGAGGGTCGACTGGGGAGTGTTCAGGATCCTGTGACATTCGCAGATCTCTGGAGGCGCTTCATGCAAGGAGAGGATTTGGATACCCCTAGGCCGAACTGGGACAATCTCTCCTCTGACCCAGACAATGCACAATTCAATATTCTCAGCGAGACAGTAAATACCCGCTCTCACGCAAAGGAACATATGCTCAATAACCATCATCACCACACACGAGACGAGGAAGATCAATCGGTAGACACCTGGGAGGCATGCCAGGAAGCCTGCAACGCAAACGACCTCTGCGTGCAATGGTCCTATTCCACCGTTCCCACGTCGAACTACAACTCCAATGGCGATACTAGATGTCATCTCAGTCGAAACATGCGTATGGGACGTCACACGCCACCATCGAATACAGTCATCGAGGGCCAGCCCTATGAGACGAGGTGGAAGAGTGGATGGAGGAAGGAGAAATTCGAACAGTTTGCCCAGCATCACCGATGTAAAGGTCAGCAGGACAAGATGTGAAAGCATATAAAAAGAGCGATTGAAAGCATAGTTGTATTATCTAGCCAGAAGTAGTAGTTTAGCATCGTCACGCAGGCCTTGAAATGCCAATTTATTTTCAGTTCTAGACGCACATCTCTACGGTTGTCACTACTCGTACGTTCTCCAGACCAGATAGACCAGGCAGAGCAAGTAAATTAACGCTAGGCTGCGTTTCAGTGACCCTGCACGCTTTGGTGGTATTAGAAGCATTCTGGAAATCCAATTTGGTAGTACGCAGATACTTTAAGCAATCAATGTTTCAGGTTTCATTTTATATGCCTATTGTATGCCGGGTGGCTGGTTGATTGAACAATGGGAAAGTGATTGTTATTCTGAAATGAGGTTAGCGTCTAAGGGCGCTTGGCATCTCCGACTACTGCTGTTATTGTTTGAATAACCAGCCTAATTTTCTATTCCACATTGTTTCCTTCTTCCCTTGCGATCCTAAAGAAAAACCCCCTTTAAAACTGAGCAAGGTACTTCATGTTGCGCTTCAATTCGTCCCAAACTCGAAACCTTTCCATCACACTTGTACGGGGTGTCCTGTTTACTGAGCGACCTCTAGTTCTTTAGCGTACACCCCTGCCACATTGACCACCAGCAACTTCAACATCCTAGATTTCCCTTGTTCCACACGGCGACGATTCTGGCCCATCTATTCCCCTCCTGGAGACTTCCTAACTTTCTGGTCACCATCGCTCATATCCGGATCAACTCTTCTAACCATCTCTGTGGCATAGCTCTACAATTGGTAGGGCTGTCGCAAGATGGTTGCTCCCTTCGCATCGACCACCCTCAACTTCCTCGCCACATATCTCCGCTCACATGACGCTGGCCAACTGTTGGACAACATTCCTCCCTACCAAGACCTAGACTGGAAAGACAACCTCCCCGGCGCCCCAGGCCGTGCGCTCGCCCTCGGAACAAGGCACGATGTCGACATCCTCGTCTGCGTCGTCCAGAACGGCGACAAGCCCGCGGAATCGCGGTACTTCATGAAGCACCCGGACTCGTCGAGCGTTAAGGCCATTACCACGGACGATGTGTGCGACGGCGCGGACCTGACATTTCCGTTTGTCTGTTTGCAGGGCACGAGCAAGAGTGAGAAGCGCAACTTCAGCCTCCTGACCAAGTTCTATTTCTCGCAGGCCGGGATCGTGGATGAGGCTATGGAGGTTGCGCTGAAGGACTTCGCGAAGCGCATGCATCATGTTCTAGAACTTATTAATTTTTACATGCGTGAGCACCGGGTCCCAAAGCCGCGTGCAAGCATACAGTCTCAGACGACTGAAAGTTCGGACGAGGAAGAGCAGTATGAGGGTCAGCAGCGAGAGCAGTTAGAACAGGAGATCGAGAGCGTCCAGTCGAATCAACCAAAACAGAAATCTCCAACCCGGAAACAGAAAGCGAAGTTGAATAATTACGACATACCTCCAATTAATCAGATACTGGAATCCCTGGTTGCGCAGGATGCAGAAGACCTTTTAGATGTAATCCCACCCGTCACTGATATGACGTTCGAGCCTCAAGACGTTGATGAAAGAGCTGCAAGTCATAAACTCTTTTTCGCCACGCATAGCAAGGCCGACCGCTCAATCTACGTTTTTCTTCGTCCAAGTAACGGAAAGTCACACCATGAAGTTGTTTTTAGACAGGAAGGTCGCCGCGGCGTTGCTCCGCAACAGCTCTCAGCAGAAACGGCGATCTCTCAGAACCTCCAGCGACCATTCGACAAGCTACGGACATGGCCCATCGAATCCTCAGTCAAAGCTCGCATCAGCCTGATGATCAAATTCTACTTCGGCTGGCAGGGCCTCATCTCTCAAGACGTCTTGCTGCGCGAGACCGTCGACTTCTCTAGACGTCTCAAGAGCGCTCTAACGCATATCGATGAGAAGATCAAGAGAGAGCAACGCGACCCCTCCTGGACACGACCGGACTATGTCAATCCAGTTGTCATCGCGGACATAGACAACGCCTTCAACGAGCTCGAAGACTCTGACGAAAGCGACGAAGAGTCCGAAATCGAGCTTGGCTTACCATCCCCTCTCGTCCACCCTTCCAAACCTCATCCTCCTCCTTCAACAGCAACAATAACAGCCCGCGCATCCGAACCACCACCAAAACCACAACTCACACGCCACGAAAGCCCCCTCAAACCCCCACCCCAACGACCCATCATCCCCTCCTCCAGCTCCACCGACACCCTCCCCAACAACCACCACCGCAACCACCACCACCACCCCTTCACCCTCCAAAAACACCAGCAACCCTCAACACCCGGCACCCTCACCCGCCACGCCAAACGCAAGCGCCGCTCCACCGAAGCCGAAGACCTCCGCACCTACCTCACACTAGACGAACACTACCAAAACCAGCTCGAGAGCATCGACGACAAGCTCGCGGAGCTGCGCAACGAGGCCGCGTCGCTGAACACGCAGTGGCACGCGATCAAGAAGATGAAGAGAGAGAACTTGGAGGTGTTTAGGGGGCGGAGCGCGAGGTTTGGTAGGGAGGATGATGAGGATGATGATGATGATGGTGGTGGTGGTGGTGGGAGTGGAGACGGGGCGGCTTCTTGAGGAGCGTCTTGAGACTTTTTCTTTTTTTGGGATTTGGAGGGTTGGGAGGGAGGAGGTGCTTTTTTGTGATATACCCCCTTTTCTGTGTCTAGTTCTTCCGACTTTATTGTCTTGTTTGGTTCGCTTTTATATTCGATATACCGCGTAGGGTTTTGGTCGGTGGGCTTGGTGGATTGGTCGGGTGAGCGGTAGAGAGGGAGGTGGGGTGATAAGGGGGATACGTACATAGAGTACAGTTCCTCAATTCTAACGATACAATCAACTGAAATGGCATATGAAGTGAAATGAATTTCAGAGTAATTTGATTATATTCAGTTCCACAACAGCAGGGGCTAGAACAACCATTTAGTGGGTGGCACTTCCTGTGTGTTTTCAGTCGGGTTTTCTTTTGGAAGTGAAGTATATTGAGAAAGAGTGCATGTGAGTGTGATTGCTATAGCTACCGGTCATGTGAAAACAGATGACTACATGGCGGGAGCGGAGGACATGAAGGTCGATAGGGTCAGGAGATGCGCAACATCACGTGCAGACAATGCAAATCTAAAAAGCATGAAGAGCATATTGTGGAATTCCATTGATAGCTAAAGGCTGATCGCAAGGAATGAAGGCTTCGGCCGTCATTCCTGCGGACAAGATACTTAGCTACCTATCTACCTACACTCACTAATTGTGAGCCGTGCTTTTGATGCTGCTCATTCGAAGCGTCCTGGCGTGGCAATAGTTAGTCCAGGAAGAAAAGAAGCGTGCTGAATGCGGCGTGAGAATCCTTTCGTGACAATCGTGGCAGCAGCTGGTGGGCGTAGAAGGCCAAAACCAAGACGTGGCTGTACAAGTGCGACTTCAAGTTGTCTTGGTTCCAGGTTGTTATGACATGTTGATTCGAAGTTGCATCGATTCCAAGTTAAATGGGTTCGAAATTGTGTCAGTGCCAAGTTCTTTCGAGTACGATCGTACACTTTTGTCGGCATATCAAACCTGGGGTTCTCCTTTCGCTTCTTCCATGTCGGTGTCTTCAACGAAAAAGACCGAGGGGTGACCGATAACAGTGTAGACTTCGTCAAGCGCAATGCCATTCATCAGCCCTTTCGCCTCAGTGCATTTCGTAACACTTTCTTCATTTTCCTCATCAATCTTTTTCAGCTCAGTCTTCTTTTCTGCCATAGCAGTCTGGTGTTTCTTTAACTGTCCCTCAAGGGTCTGTAGATCCTTCTCCATATTCTCATACTCCAAACGACCACGTTTGATGGTTGTGTTAAGGCGCTTTTGGTTGTTGTACTCCAAAACAACAACTTCTTGACTTGCCCTGTACGCGCTCGTTGCGGGGTTGGTAAACAGTGACGCGTTCTTAGAATCCTGTTCAATGGTGGGGGTTGATGCTGCATGACCAAATGTCGGTGCGGGAGGTGCATATTGTCTAGCTACGGGTGCATTGCTCTTTGGTTCCATCTTATGAAGATAATTTGCAATAGCGCTAATACTTGTATTAAAGTTGTTGCTGAACAAATAGTCGCGTCTGAGTCTCCAGTTTTCGGTTTCAGTACCTTCGGTGTAACCGCCACTAATAAAAAGTGCCTTCAAGTAGACTGAAATGGATATGGTTGCTTTGATGCTGCGTCCGTAATGGTGAGCAATCAACTTCAGAGGTCCTATGAAATCGTCTCGACTTATATCTGACCAAAGGTGTTGCTTCCAGCTCCGTGATGGGGCGTCACAACGGCTCTTTGCCGTTATCTGTATACTGCTGCCATAGGGCACCGCGAAAGCCCAGATAGCTTCTCCATCGCAAACAGCGGCCTTGAATATTGGGCTGAGTGAATCTCGGACCCTTTCGGTTCGGCCTTGAACTTGAATCTCAAGATCACCTTGCATAGGTAATTCGTCAATTCCAATAGCCCGGCGCAAGGTCTTTCGCAGCTCCAGAGCATGTAGTCCGCTGTGTTTGGACTTCATAATGGCCTGCAGTGTCTCGTGATTCAGAGAAAGTTGTGTGGAGATTGAGAGAGAAAGAGTGTTCTTGTGGAATGGAGGTGCTTTGGGAATAGCAGGTCTTGACAGGAAAAAGCGCAAACCTGTCACTGTTTTCTGCTACTTGCGGTAGGGAAAAACGTGAGTCTGGAGCCAGTGCTGTGATACAGTGAAGTAGCCCCAGCTGCAAGTGTTGCTATAGACGCATTAGCCCAGTTGAACTGCCGAAAAGGAAGTCTAATAACCATACCAGCTTAAGGTAGACTTTAAGGCAGGAAAGATTAACAAGGATGTGCTTTTAGATGAGAGGTAGAGTCTTGCGGCAGTATTGCTGGGCGCGGGCAGGATCTCGACGATGCTAGTGAGTAGGCTTGATTAAGCTAGTTGAGAGAAGCAGATGGAGAAGAGAAAGTAGGTGGAGTGGAGAGAAGTAGGTAGAGAAAAGAGCGGTAGGTAAAGTGGAGGTTGAATAGAGAGGTGGAAGTAGGTGTAGAGCGGAGGAGTAGTCAAAGATGGGTGAAATTAAGATGGTGAACGATCTCGGTGAGAGCGAGGAGAGAGCGGTGAACGGGCTGTAAGTGAATCCCGACAGGTATATCCTAATCTTATACAGCGTCTCAGATTCTGCAGTCATTGGAAGATTTATTATTACGAATTGCTAACACAAAGGTATTCATCTCAAAGCATCACTCAAAGGTACTTCTAGTGTGTTGTTTTTGATATTAATTCCCTAATAGCCAGAGGTGCTGCCTATTCGCCTGCTACATGTGCAAGAAAGCTCTCTAGAACATTCTTGATCACAGTCCGCCATTAGTTCCATCTACCCGCTGCATTATCATCCCATAAACATCGTACAGTCTTCCAGAATTCTCAAGTACCCCCCAAGTCCTTCATTCTCTGCGGACGGCAAATTTCTCCAGCATCTCATGAGAAGCAGCTTGAGAGTCGTATGTCTGTATCAGACCCCGTCCCCCAAGCTCATAGTAGCGGATCCTCTCATGGAAGATATTTGCCAATCTCGATGAACTCCTTCATCGTCATTTCCTCCATGAGCATTGTCAGTCTACTAAGAGTGTCTACGTTTGCATCCTCCGCCTTCTTCACATTGGCCTCGTACTTTGTGATCCATTTTCGTTCGTCATCGATGCGAATCTTCAGAGCTTGCAAGCTCTTCTCAAGGTCCTGGAGATTGCGATTCGAGCTTAACACGGCAGCGGTGGCCTCCCTGACGCGGGCGCTCTGATTGAGATCCTGTGCGTGGAGTTTGAGCCAGGCACTGACCCGATCACCTTGGGCTGCTGGGGAGGACGATTGGTTGTTATTGTCATTGGCGATTTCCAAGGGGGAGGATTCGACCACCATGTCCGACTCCAACATGTCCACCTGCTTGGTGCTGGAACCTTCGAAAGCCTGTGTATTCGTTTGCTCGGGCGGACTTCCCCTCTTTCCTTCGCCTCTAGTAGGCTCTCCCCGTACTTCGATCTTCGGCATGTCTTCTTGACTATTTGGGCCAGTGTCGTGATCCTCTTCGAGGATGGCCTTTACTGCTTGAGCGAGTGCAGCTGCGCTAACGTCTGACATGAAGTTTCCAGGGAATCCTTTACTGTTCCTGAGAGCTACGCAAGCTTCGAGGAAAGCAAACATTGCTTCGGCGGACCGGGTCCTCTTCCAGATGATGTCAAAGGGACTGGACAAGTGGATGAGCCCGAATGCAATTGGAGGTTTCAGGAAATAAGCAAGGGGCGGATTGATCGTGACACTGGTGACGAGGGTTCGGGGGTGGCGATGGCCATAGCAATAGTAATCCCTCTGGTAGTCACATCCCAGGTGCAATTTATCCTTGTGGGAGCCTTCAAGGGGACAGAATTGGATTTTGTCGAAATGAGGAAGTGTCTCCAAGCCGAAATCGGTCTGCAGGATATCTTTGATATCTCGTCCATGAGGTATTGTGATGGGAGTCATTCGATCGTTCCACGTCTGTGCCTGTAGGATGAAGCAATGGAGGAAAGGCGTGCAGCGCTTTTCGAAATGCCGGTTGTCTTTTGAATTGAGGCTGCAGTGTGGAGTACGGTTGCAGTGTAGAATGAGCTTGCGAGGTGCGAATATAATGAACTCATATAGTGCAATGAGATTGTAAGGTGAAAGTTGCGCTGTGAAGTGAATTCAGAACAACAAGCACCTTACTCAACAGCTTATCATCACATCGCACTGCACAATCACCCCCGCACGGCCACTTCAACTTCATGAAGCAGGAACTCTACGTTCACTCGAAAGGATCCAGTGATTGCATTGACACAAGGTTTGCTCCAGACAGACAACAAAGAAACATCTTCCTAGAGTGCTGTCTCACAATGCCAGAGCTAACCATTCACACTGCTTCAAACCATCCCATTACATGCATTAGCAATGCCTTTGATTCACTTGAACCCCCCCTAGATGAATGACAATGTATTATACCAAGCTCCCCGTGCAGACATTCCAATCACATGGCATCGCACATCACTGCACCCATGACCCTACATCCCCTCACACATCCCCATACCGAGAACCAAAAATCAAGCCCTCACCTCCCACCCTCCATCACCCCCCGTAAGACATTGCTCTCTTCCTGCATACTCACTAACCAACACCACATCCCCCAACCCCTCGAATTCAACTCCGACTCCTCTTCTCAGTCCCCAACACCCTTCCCCAACCCCATAATCCTACTCACACCAAGCTAGATGCAATCCATTGCCTAGCGAGTACGTATACCTCGCTACCGTGGGAAGCGTCAGAGATGAGATTGGAAAGCGTGGTATTGCATTTCATGTTGTTCGAACGAGAGTACTAGATGTAGTAAAAGAGGGGGGAGTAAGTACCGATCCTCACTACCACAAAGATACGATTCTGACCGGCACGGAATGACGCTGGGAAGTGTACCTCATATCTACTCCCTCATCTCTATTCCCTTCGTCGACATGTCACTGACACACTAACTACATCACACACAACCTCACTCACAAGCAAATCCATAGAACATAAAGATCCCAAGCATCCCATTCATCCTGAGACTAGATCAACCATATACATCCTCAAAAAACAAACACAAAACAAAAAGAAAAAGCCGACTAAGTAAGGGTATAAGTTCCCCAACTCCCCCCATCCACCCATCAATCTCAACCCATCAATCTCAACCCATCAATCTCAACCCATCAATCTCAACCCATCAATCTCAACCCATCAA